>NW_024882142.1:0-398505 GCF_019059575.1 Amphibalanus amphitrite
AGAGTCTAAACATCACGGCGACACAGCGCCCAGCCGCGACACTGATCCGGTGGTCGGTCCGCCAGCACTCACATTGCCATTCCGCCCAGTTTGCTTTATCATCGCCGCTACCAATGCGGGCGAAGGCCGCACTCTCGGCGGTTATTCCAGCGTATCAGGCCGGTGTTAGCCGCCGCCGGCAATGCATATAAACAGCCTGCGAAAGTCGTCCGTCGGCCGTCACAATGGCGCTGCCTCGCGCGCCGCTGGCGCCGGAGGGCCTTTTAGGCCTGCATGGGCCACTGACACTCTCTGAGAACAGCGCGCGACCTTTGGCGTCGGATAGGGGGAGGCGGGAGGGGAGGGGAGGGAGGGGAGGGATCTGAGCTAGATGGACCCTTGGCTCTGTTGTTATAACACAGCCTAACGACACCGGACGTGCGCAACATGTGCGTATATCGCTGATTGGAGAAAATTCCCAATCCATTTATCTGCATAGATCTACCGACATTCGGAGACACACACGCGCGAATGCATTAACAGCAATCATTCCGCATCAGTTGGGAAGTGAGCATGCAGTATAATGCGCGACTAATTGCTGAACACTACACTCACAGAAAACAGATTAGAAAAAGTCGGCTACTGATACTCAGAGATAAGTTTTCTGGCAAAATGCGCCAATGGGCTCATCTCTGAGTGAGTTGTTTGGTAACCTCAGAATTTCGTTTCTTTCTTGATCACTGGTCAATGATCACTCATAAAAATATTGAGCCTAGGGGAAAACATCAACTGCGCTGTACCGCAATAAGGCGATACTTGTTCCTATCTTGTTTTCTTTTCTATGGCTTAAGTTTTATCTACCCACTTCCGCGATAAGCAATAGCCCTTTTCCAACGTCCATTGCAGCATCATATACCGAGGCCATGTTCGTGATGCTGAGTGTCATATAGGACAAAGGCCTCGGCGTTCCGCATCCGTCAGAAGAAACATTCTAATGTCTGCCTCACGAGGAAAGCGGCAGCCACCGTAACTAAGACAAAATGGACAGAGAGCATCTGCATCAGAGCCCATTAACAACGGAAACAACAATAATCAACGGGACGGATAACAGGGTCGCTGATAGCTGTAGGTACTAACTACTAACGCTGTGAAGATAATGGAATGGGCTGTATAGCAAAGGCGGGGAAATTAATCGTTCACAAAGAACATCGTCATAACACTTGCCTACCTACGTGCCGACCAGCTAGTTTCACGGTATTATCATCCTTCTAGGCCGCAAGTGGAACATTTGTCAACAGGCTTAGACAAATTTAGGAAATAGTTAGCTTTAATCAATTTTCTTAAAACAAATGCCCAGAACATGTCAATTCAGCTTCCACTTTTTATTTATTTTATTTGAATTAATTTTGTTTTTTATTTCCATGTTTTTATTTCTGGTGTCCATCTATCTCGAACATTTGTACTTTCCCAGTTCCAGGAAGATACTCAGACTATGGTAGGTGAAGCACAAAGGAAAGCGGTCGCGTCAACCAGCCGCAACAAGCCAGCTGGAATGATACCTATTATGAAAATGCGTGATGCCTACTTCACTGCACCGTTCTTGGCATTTCAGGAACTGTCACAGAGCAACAAAATCACAGAACTCCTTAAAAGTTAAACAGTCACCATCTATTAAGCTTCACTTACAAGTTACATCCGCCTGCTACGACATCGCTAACAGTAACCAAATTATACCTATCCATACATTCCTACTCCGGAAGACGTAATCCCTATTGCGGAGCAATTCGTATAAATACTATTATGTAAATTCGCTTCACGCATTATACGTTGGTGGCGCCACCCAAGCGCCACCGACGGTAGCACGCTGATTATTTCAGTGCTGTGAGATAAGCTGAGCTGACTATTCTTTCGCTGATTGACTTCGTCGCGCTAACTTCGTGAGCATAAATTCAGAGTCGGTGACGGGCCTCTCTAGATGTGCGTGCCGATTTCAGGCTGGAGAGAGGGAGAGAGGGGGAGAGAAGAGAGAGAGAGAGGGGGGGAGAGAGCGAGAGGGAGTAGAGAGAAAAAGATGGAGGGAGGGTGGAGGGAGGGATAAAGAGAGAGGGAGGGAGAAAGAGAGGGAGAGAGAAGGGGAGGGGAGCGAAAGGGAGAGAGAAAAGAAGATGGAGGGAGGGTGGAGGGAGGGGGATGGAGAGAGAGAGAGAGAGAGAGAGAGAGAGAGAGAGAGAGAGAGAGAGAGAGAGAGAGAGAGAGGAGAGGGAGAGAGAGACATGTATGAAATAAGATAGGCGAGTAGAAGCACAGAGCGGCGTCATCGATCGTCGCGACCAGTCCGTCTAACCCCGGGGTATCTGCCGATGGAAAACGGAGCCCACTTCGCTCCAGGTCGGACCGGGAAATTATGCAGTCAATAACCGTTCACGGCCCGGGCGCACAGACGGTCTCCCCCGGCCCGCGGCGCGGCGCACTTTCCGGCCGACGCTGCCGGACAGTCAACACGGCCGCTGACGGGGCTCCAGTGACCGAGAGAGCGACATTTGGAGACCTGTCCGACTGAAGTGATATTTGGCGGAAACGTCCTTCCTTGCAGCACTCTCCCCACAATGCCTACTCATTGAGAGAGCCGGCCACGTGGAAAATGACGGCGAACGTCATCGGAGCCTGTGCTCCACTATCCGTAGTTCTACGTCGCTTTAACAAGAAATGCTGTAAGGAAGATGATGCAATCACAATACGGGCGATGCCAGGAGTGATTCGCAGCTCGTGTGCATTGGCGTCTGCTCTGTGAACCGTGTAGGGAAAATCGCGACGCACAGCGGGCGACTCGTCTTCAAAGGAGCTGAAAATACGACTGTCACACACAGAGCTGAGTTGAACCTAACGATGTCGGGCGAAGTGAGCCTAACGACACTACTATGCATTTCAGACCCCATGAGACCCTGTTTTTCGGCGATAATTTCTTCAATTTTTGTCCAATTAGCTTGAAATTTTGGCAGACGATGTTTCAGCTCAAGCGCCAATTTTTGTCAATATGGTCTCTTAACAAAATATCAAAATTTAGAGCACTTGTCGTTGCCTCGTAATGTTAAAATCGGCTCCGTAAATCCGCCAGTGAAGTAGAGGCTATCCGTACGTAGGCGTGACGTCACAAACACGTGACCATTAAGCTCCGCCCTCCCGGCGGACTCCCGGTGACCTTGGCCGGTCAGTCGGCTGCGTGGAGCGGGCGGGGCAGTAGCTGTCGCACCGGGGCGGCTCGCATGGAACGTAGCTCTGCCGTGCAGTTGTCGTTGCAGCCGTAACTTCATCGAGCGAGCTAAATAGCGCGCAAAGTAACGCACTAGCTGAAGCCCTCGACTTTGTATTTATCACAAATGTACGTACACGTTGTTCAGTCACAAAAATATATATTTCCACACAAGATTCGGGGCTTGTGAAAAAAACGCACATAAAAGACGCTGTTGATTTCAAATGCTTGCGTAAAATTATGCATCGCGTCAGACTACGTCCAATTTGCATAATAGAATCACCATTAATAGGATGCAGTTTATGTGTTTAATATATGAAATTTGATTAGGAATGTACCTATGCCGGCGCAGAGGCGGATCCAGCTCAGAGTTTTTTTTTTTGGGGGGGGGGGGGGCAAACCATAACAATTTATCGATTCTTTCCATGCATCGTCCATAGGCGTAATGTTAAAATTATGCCGTTGGGGGGGCAAATGCCCATTTAGCCCCCCCCCCCCCCTGGATCAGCCACTGTGCCGGCGTGATTGATTTATATCATCCCGGTGCAGCATAAGCATTGAACACCTTCAGGACTAATCCATGTTATCATTGACTTAGGTTGAGGAGGTCGCCGGACTAGCTTCCGGCGACCTCCTCACGTGTTCGTGCCGGACCCCCAGATCTTGTGTGTTGAAGTGCAAACATGAAAAGTAAAAACCTAGAGATAATTCTTCAGCATTGAGAACATGCCTACTGTTACATAAGTTTTACAAAAAGATACGTGTTTCTTGCTGATCGTTCTCGTGTAGTGCACAACGTCCACCTGCCGGCATTCCTATTTCTTTCTGTGCACGTCTTAACAATGTAACACACACATGACATTCTACCATACGACACATTACGCTTCTGCCCAACCCGGCGCCCCGCAACGCTTCACGAATCACGAATACGGTCGTCTCGCTGGAGCGATGCCCCAGGCAATCGGCCGTGCCCGAGACTCTTCATCCTACTTTGTTGCTTTCTGCGCCTTCCTCAGAAACATTTATTGACGCTGCCAAATATATTAATATTTTTGGGTCATGCAGAGGCTTACGCATGATCTTATAGATAATCGGGTAGTGACCTGACCCAGCCTGACGATTAGATAGGTGCAACTCCGGCTTAAATAAGTGTTCAGAGTCCAAGAGTTCATCTATCTTTCCTTCTACGGCCGGTTCCGTTCCAATAGATCCTACCTTGATTCTGATCATTCTGAATATTCTGAGCTGGTTCGACGTTTAAATACCAAAAGAAGGAAAAGAGGACATCAAATGCCCTCGAACGGATAATTTTTTGGCTTTCGTCCCGCAGCAACATTGCCAGCTTCACTTGTCTCCAGTAGGGGAAGCGGGGGTAACACCGCCCCCCTAAGCTTTTCGCCAAAATGAGAGAATATGTGTGTAGTCTCTTGGTAGTTATTGTCTTGGTTACAATATTTAAACATTTTCTCACGTGTTTTAGGTACTAATTTTGCATGCTCCTAAAAGGTTTTCATGTATCACGACTTTTAAAAATACCTTGCATATTTGCCACCTACAAATTGTGTGGGTAACCCCGCCACCGGTGTTGATGTTAACCCAACCCATCCCTACGAAAGCTTTTCATTGTTCAGAGATCGCGTGCGATGAGTTTCCTGTCGGTAAGTGGTAATTTTCGCAAATAATCGGTAAAGGACACATAAATAGGTATAGGTTCATCAGCTGTTTGCCAGTTTTATACAGCTGGCAAGTGCTTGGTCGGGATGCATGAAAAATATAAAGTAAAAAAAAATCAAATAAGCTGCTTTTTCCCGACTTAGGAACATCTACGAACATAAATAAAGCATGTCTTTAGAGTTTCATCACTTATCACGCTGCGAACAGGAAACACCGCAACCTCAATTGGGGGAACACCGCCACGGGGTGGCGGTGTTCCCCAATAAGTGATCACAAGCAAAAATCGCCAGCGGCAAGAATGTACTACACGGTTCAAGCAAACCTATCTTACTGGACAAAGCCGATCAGTTATTTTTCGACGTAGGTAATCAAGTAAATCAAAATGAGTCTCTACTTAAAGACATTCAAAAGTGCTCCCAACTCATCGATTTTTATAAGAGAATGTGCATTTTTCTTTAAATGCCCACATTGAGCTTCGATTACACTGAAACACCGGAACACAAATCAGAAGACGCTTACCTTCGTGCGGTTAATAGGAAATAACGGATTTTCACACTTTATAGTTCATACTTTCGCCGCCAGATGGGGTGGCGGTGTGTCCCCACAGTGGCGGTGTTCCCCCCGCTTCCCCAATGTGGTCCCGCTCCGACCTCTCCGCGGTGCTGACACCGACTGAAGCGGCATAGACCCATCGCGGTCACGGCCAGTGGGCGGAGTCAAGTTGAGCACGGCGTAACGTGATTGGCCAGCGCTCCTATCCAATCCGGTGCAGTAGCGATGCGAGCCTCTATCCGGGTGCAAAAACTGATTAACATTACGAGCCAACGACAAGTGCTCTAAATTTTGATATTTTGTTAAGAGACCATATTGACAAAAATTGGCGCTTGAGCTGAAACATCGTCTGCCAAAATTCCAAGTTAATTTGACAAAAATTGAAGAAATTATCACCGAAAAACAGGGTCTCATGGGGTCTGAAATGCATAGTAGGCGAGAACGCACCGACATCGCCCAGCCGTAGACCAATCAAGGTCTAACGATACCGGGCGAAATGAGCCTAGTGACACCAGGCGGTATGAACAGACATCGCCCGGGCGTACACCAGGCAGTCTCGCTACCAGCATTTTCCGTTTGAGGACACTTGGTGTGATATTGTCCTGTCCTCCCATTCTCCCACAAAAGTTGTCGACTTCTGGTACTGAGCGAACCGGTCGCCTGAACAGTGTGTAAAGGTCACCCCTGGACCTTTCCCAAGACACTCGCGCTTGAAATAACTGCAGTGGGTAAGACGGCGTGGCGTCATAACTTATTTGTTCATAAATAACCTAATTGTTTTAAAAATGAAAGCATGCAATATTTGTTTGTTTGTTTTGCTCGGTTAGGCCCTTTCGGTCCGACAATACCATTTCAGAGCCGGAAGGATGATAGGAATTAGGGGGAGATATTGGTCTAGGCAGGCACCCAAGTGAGTCACCGGGGCTGAGCCCGTCCCAAAGGACAGGCCGACCAGCCCCCCCCCCCCCCCCAAGTACTTACTGCACCCGGCTACGGGTGTGCTCCCCTGGGAGCAGCAGAGCCGCTCCAAGGGAGCAGCCCGCATGAGCTTAACCCTCGCCCTGGCAGGGCATTTCTCATAACACGGCCTGGCAGGGGGGGGGGGGGTCGATGCGACCCCCCCTCGCGATTGGCTCCTATGGCACCTAGAAACACCAAATTTGGTAGGTAGGTGGGTCCCCCTGGAGTTCTCGCCCCTGTGCAAATTTGGTTGCTCTAGGTCAATATTTAGGGTTTTTTTGGGGGTATAAATGTAAAAATTTCGCTAAAAACAGGTCAAAAGTTTTTCGCTTATAACTTTTGATCTAATTAACCCTATTCCTGGCGGGCTCCGCCGGGACAAGAAACTGGCGGGGGGGGGCCGATTCGGCCCCCCCCCTGAGATCTCGAGAACGAAGCAAGATAGCGACAAACGGTAAACGGCATCGGATACGCACGGTCAAGATCTACAATTTTTACTAAGGTCATTTTCAGGTGAGGTCAAAGATGACGTCACAGGGGTCGAAAAAGTCAAAATGGCGGCGCTAGATATGGAGAGAGTTTTTCTCGAATAACTTTCGAATTAGTCAAGATAGGAACAAACTAAGGGCATCATCGTGATCCTCTCGTCAATCCGCATCGAATGATATATATGTTGACCTCGCAAGGTCAAGGTCAAAGGTTGACCTCAGGTCACGTGACCTCGAGGTCATCATGTATATCATTCGATGCGTCTTGACGAGCTGAACACAATGAGACCATCCCCGCGTCTGTATCTTGTTCCTGTACGGAGTTATTGGCCAAAAACCTTTGGTGACCTTTGATGACGTCACATGACCTCACAGCTGCCCAACAGCAAAACAGACCTCAAGATAGTGAAGGTTGATCGTATATGAAGTCATGTATGGTATATGGGGCCATTCCGACCCGTTTTAGTGGTAAAAACAGGGAGTTGATTTTTCCCCCATTGACTTATAATGGGGAGGTCGCGAAACTGACCTGACCTTAGGTCACCGATATCAAAATTCCGAGATATACAAATTGCACATACTGGTACCTTAACTAAAGCCTGAAGAGAAGAAATTGATCGGTCAAAAACTCTAGCTCTGGCGTGATTGCAAACTTTTCTGAGGTAGGGTCACCAAACCGCCTCTGGTGACCTGACCTGAGGTCAGATCAACTCAAAATTTTCAGACATGTTGCGTAGAAGCCTTTTAGGAAAAGTCAGAAAATTTGAGCTTCCTAGCTCAACGCGTTTGGGAGAAATAACCAAAAAACCTCAGGGGGGGGCTCCTGAGGCCCCCCGCCAGGAATAGGGTTAAGATAGAGAAGAAAAAAAACACCTGTGAACTCAGCACGTCAAGGCGCGTCGGATGATATACTTTTTAGCTTGCTTAAGTGTACTTAAAGTTTTTCTTAATTTTTAAGTAAACTTTAATTAAATAATTAATTAAGTTCAAGTTAACCAAATTGCATCATATATTCGATTCGATATAATGATTGCATCGCATATCATTCGATTCGGCTGATCACCAGGAACACAATGACACCATTTTTTAAGCTCTAGCGTCATTATGTGCCAAGTTATTGGCAAAAACGTCATTTGACCTCAGTTGACCTCATTTGACCTGACCCATGGATAAGTACACCAAACAAAGAAGCACCAAGTGACCTCCTGTTAAGTACTGTGGAATTCAAAGCACAGAAGTGATAGAACGAAGAGGATATCTCCAGTATTTTCCGAATTTAGTATTTTCCCATAGGCTTAACATTACAACGCAATGACCTCTAACTGACCTCAGGTCAGTGGGCTTAAAAAACCGAAGTATATGTTATACAACTCGGTGAACTTAGCACATCCTGAAAGTCTGAAGGAAATCAGTCCAAAACTGTGAGTTGGACAGGTGCAAAAAGAAAATTGAAATTTGACCATGACCTTGTACCGGTTTTTCTGACCTGGTGACCTGACCTAAGGTCACCCGGACCTAAAATTTTCAGGTCATATGTAAAAAGGTTGCCCCATAGGCTGTGCCAAATTTGGCGGCGCTGCGCTCCGCCTTTTTTACGCTATCTTCGAAAAACCTTAGGGGGGTCGCATCGACCCCCCCCCCTGCCAGGGCGAGGGTTAAGTTGCTTCAGCCCGGACCGATGCACAGTGGGGATTTTTCCGATCTAGCACGTCTTTATTCGTAGAGGGCAAACCATAGGTAGTATTGTAGCCAGATTGTGCACAGATGTTGGCTGGTGTGTTCTGGTGAGCATGTTACCCTAAAATGTGCATACTCAACATAGTTGATAGTATAGGGGGTTCAATTGGACCCACGGCTCAGCCGTTTGGCCCCTGATCAAGCTAGAGCTTCGCGGAAAAATCAAGCGTGCTGCCTATGACGAGATGAGGCCGAATATATCCAATTTCAAAGTCCAAGTTCATTAGTTGACTTTCCAAGGGAAATCGAGACCTCTTGAAACTTCGTAAAGTTAGGGTGTTACGGGGTATTTTGGGGTGCTGATCACGAATTTCATGTTAGTTTTGATCACAGACGATGTCTTTATGCATTAAGGCCAGGTCAGGTCAGGTCAGGTCAGATCAACCAGTAGGCGTCCTGCCGGCCATCCATAGTAGGTGTCACCTACTACTGACAGCTTCGTAACATAGTACGAAGGCACCAAAACTACTTCGTAAATATTCAAATAGTTGCTAAATTCGAAATCAGCACCAAAACCTACCCTAGAAACAAGTAAAACTAGAAAAAGTGAACCAAGGTTATCAAAGGTCAATGGTCTTGACTTGACCTTCACGTGACCTTGACACTCACCATAATGCATGGCACCAACATCATTTCACATATTTGAACGTTTAAAACCACAAAGAGACTGGAAACCGCAGATAATGTGAGCTGGCTTACGCCGAATCGCGATTCCGGCCAAACATGGTCTCGAGAAATATGCTACAGGTCAAAGGTCAGTTGGGTCAGAGTCATGAAATTTTTAGGTTAGATGTAAAATTGATGATCTCGAGGGCACTGAAAGTTTCGTCGCGATCGGCCGCTTTTTGCGCGAGTAATTTGCGGAAAACTATGGGGTTTTATCCGACCCCTTCCCCCTCCCCCTCCGCACAAGTGCGAGGGTTAATAAGGTTACGGTATGTATGTATAATTTACGCTTGTTATCCTATTCCTAATGAATGTGTCTCAGAAAATATGCATCATATAAATCACGAAGCAAGATTATTCGCCTATCACCGAGACATACCTATATCGTGCTGTTTGCCCTAGCGCTCCTAGAGTGGGGTATTAACCCGCGCCCCACTGGGGTCTGCGTATAACACGCCCTACTGGGGGGGGGGGGGGCTATTCATAGCCCCCCCCTGCTAACTCCGAAACTACTGGGCCGATCGTCAAAATTCAAACGGCGTCTGATAGCCCCGGAAAAACTGTCGAGCGAAACCTAATTTCATTGACGTCGAGGTCACTGATGACGTCACAGGTCAGGTCAAAGTAAAAATTATTAGCATTTTGGCTTCTTCACGTTTTGGGCTCTGGCCGCCGTCTTACAAGTCAGAGCAGGCTCATTTTTGGTTCACACACTCGTGAACAGATGCTCTAGATACTCTGAGGGTACCAAACTTGTACTTTGATTTTCAGGTCAAGGTCAGGTCATCACAGGTCACGAAAATATTATATCATGCGTCGGTCACGTGACACATGTTTTATGGTCCATTTAGGACAAACATTTCGAATTTGATGTCGTCTGTGTCATTCGAGGTCATTTTGAGTCAAATTTCGCTTAGGTCAGGTCACTTTCAGGTCAAAAAAGGTCAAATTTTGAAGTTAAAATTTTTTCAACAAAAAAGGTGTCTATTGGATGCAGTTTGAGCTCAGGAACACGATGGTGCTATTTATATTGGCGTACGATGTCAAATTCGTGCTGAAAAATTGATTTGAAAAATTAATAATTGTTAATTTTTTGCAATAATGCGTATAACTTGGCCAGTTTTGAAGATATTTAGCTAAAACTTGCTAGAGTTAGTCATAATAATGCGTTCTATCACATATATTCCGGTTTTTTCGAAAAGCCGAAAGGTTTTTGAAAAAAAAATGTAAAAATATAAATTTTGAATTTTATTATATAAAATTTTCGAAATTTTCAAAATTTCGAAAATCCGAGATAGCAGTTTGATAGCGCAGTCTATTCTGAGTCCTCTCATGCAAAGAAATTGGATCTAGCTTAAAAACTGAGCTCTTGGAAGCGATTGCCGTGGTTCAATGTTTTGCGTCGAAATCGGCCGAACATGACGTCACTCTGACGTCATTTCCGGCCAACCTATGGTAGGTACGAAGTTTAAATTTTGACACAAGGTGTCAAATTGATGCAGCCAAAGGTACTGAAAGTTTGGCGTCGATACGTCAAGCGGTTTGGAAGTTATTGCAGAAAAACGGGAGGGGGGGGGCTATAAATAGCCCCCCCCAGTGGGGCGCGGGTTAAGATACTCCAATGTGAATATTCAGTGTTCAGGCAAGTTCCGGCAGCCAAACTAGGCGTTGTCTTGTGCAGGAGAAAGTGGCGAATTCGATAGGATTTGTTTCGGAGTGGAAAAGTGTGGAGAACATTGTTGATTTCCTACATTTATTTAGAATACAATTCCTTCAATATGGTGTCTGTCAGGGTTTTGTGTAAATGGCATTTTTGTGACCTTAATAAGGTAGTGGCATAGTTTCTGTTTGCCATTCCATTCCTAATAAAGGTGCCTTTCAGAATATATGTAACTTTAAGACCTCGCAAGAATAAAACCCAACAGGACAGGACAATGAAATCGAGCTATACTTTCGGGCCTTACTGAGCGCATTGAGTAATAACGCATGAGTGTGAACTTTGGGCGCATTTTTCCTAGTCTCGCTGTGGACTTACAGATAAAAAATGCCATATATGAAAAATTCAGACATTTCGTAGCCCAACTGACACAAAAAATAAACAAAAATCCAAAAAAGATTTCTTGAATTAAGACGCGCTAGATCGGAAAAATCCCCACTGTGCGATGGTTGCGGCGTGGAAGAGAAAGCTTTGAATGTTCTGAGGATGGAAATGACGGACGGGTGAAGCGTGCAATACTGCGCTTTTAATGTCAATTTCTCTTACACAGAGCTTAAATCGCACTTGTTAGCAGTTCCTACGCTATTGTCAGAATAGTTATATGTATGTATACTACTGCGCTACCACACAACTTCGCATATGTCATCGGTACCTACCCAGAGACAAAATATCCAATTTCCAGGTACCGCCAATATGTTGTCAGCATCTCTCCTGCGACATCTGTTCATTGCTTTCTTATTATCAATTCCGTTTATGCTACGCAGTTATATATCTAGGTGTTAATATCTAGGTGTGTTCCATCAAGCAGGGTCAGGGACAGGCCGTTGCCCGGCATTCGTACAATGTAGATGTACCTCACTGAACAACATATAGGACGCGTAATTGCAAATGCTCGGGGAAATGACTACCTGCTAACTGGTGAGCGTATATTCGCATCCAGTATGAGTACTGGCGATTCACCTTTAACAAGCAATTCCGAAGACACGATATTGCATTAAACCATTTTTTACCCTACCACGTCACGTGTTCCGCGTGCCAGGCCCGTGTCGCGTACGTCTCGACAGAGCGAGCATCGCACATCTAATATTGAACGACGTCGCAGCAAGCAATGCAATCTGAGTAGTCACTTGTTTGTAATATTATTTGGTTCGAGCGTAAATTGTTGTCTGATGCGCAGTATGCACTACCACATAAATGACTGTAAACCTGTAAACAACATAATGGATATAATCCATTATAAACAGCATAATGGATAGGTACACGGCTGAAGAAAATTTTTCTTGCTGCAATGACAAGCGGTATCCTGGAATAGGAAAGGACTGATGACGAAACCTGACCTGAAATACAGCTGCTGTATCGCCTTGCTACAATATAGACGATGTTCACGGATCGCCGTGTGTTTTTTGTTTTGTTTGCCGCGCTTATCGTCACCATATCCCGGTCGTCTGATTACCCAGGCGAGCTGGGCCAATGGACGGTGAAAGAAAGATGGTGCCTCTGCTCGAGGGATGGCCCGCTCCCCGCTGGGACAAACAGGGTTATTGGCTGATACAGATAGGACACACCCGATGATTGATGGCGCAGCCTCCCTCAGTCATATATATATTAAAAAAAAAAAAATGGGCACTGCGCGCAGCGAACAGGGATATTACATCGAACTGTTGGCGGCATCAACCATTTACATCAAATACACACAAGATATGCATTTGAAGAAATGTTACAAATACAACCAAAAGTACAATTATCAGTAAGGGAAGTAACTTAACATTAAGCCGCGCCCCACGGAGGGGGGGGGGGCTATTCATAGCCCCCCTTCCGTTTTTCTGCAATAACTTCCAAACCGCTTGACGTGTATCGACGCCAAACTTTCAGTACCTTAGGCTGCATCAATTTGACACCTTGTGTCAAAATATGAACTTCGTAGCTACCATAGGTCGGCCAAAAATGACGTCAGAGTGACGTCATGTTCGGCCGATTTCGACGCAAAACATTGAACCACGGCAATCGCTCCCAAGAGCTCAATTTTTAAGCTAGATTCAATTTCTTTGCATGAAAGGACTCAGAATAGACTGCGCTATCAAACTGCAATCTCGGATTTTCAAAATTTCGAAAATTTCGAAAATTTTATAAAATAAAATTCAAAATTTATATTTTTAATTTTTTTCAAAAAAGTTTTTGACTTCGAAAAAACGCAATATATGTCATAGAACGCATGCTTATGACTTGCTCTAGCAAGTTTTAGCTAAATATCTTCAAAAATGGCCAAGTTATACGCATTATTGCAAAAAAAATCACAATTATTAATTTTTCAAATCAATTTTTCAGTGCGTATTTGAAATCGTACACCAATATAAATAGCACCATCGTATTTCTGAGCTAAAACTGCATCCAATAGACACCTTTGTTGTTGAAAAGTTTTAACTTCAAAATTTGACTTTTTTGACCTGAAAGTGACCTGAACTAAGCTAAATTCGACTCAAAATGAACTCGAATGACTCAGACGGCATCAAATTCGAAATCTATGGCCTAAATGGACCATAAAACATGTGTCACGTGACCGACGCATGATAAAATATTTCCGTGACCTGTGATGACCTGACCCTGACCTGAAAATCAAAGTACAAGTTTAGTACCCTCATGGTATCTAAAGCATCTGTTCACGAGTGTGTAAACGAAAAATCAACCTGATCTGACTTGTAAGACGGCGGCCATAGCCCAAAAGGTGATCAAGCCAAAATGCTAATAATTTTTACTTTGACCTGACCTGTGACGTCATCGGTGACCTTGAGGTCAATGAAATTAGGTTTCGCTAGACAGTTTTTTCCGGGGCTATCAGACGCCGTTTGAATTTTGACGATCGGCCCAGTAGTTTCGGAGTTAGGGGGGGGGGGGCTATGAATAGCCCCCTCCCCCCCCCCCCCCAGTAGGGGCGTGTTATACGCACACCCCAGTGGAGCGCGGGTTAACATAAGTCGCAACATAAATTGCATCAGCCGACATCTCCGAAAGCAGAGCAGTTTTACCCAGAGCAGGTCCCACCGCGCCGCCTAGCGGACGGCTTCCGAAACCATCCGCCAGTTGCTGCTAGAGCAGCTGCCGCCACCTACCTACTTCGTGCTCACTTCGCCTTCACCTACCGAACACCCGATCGCTTCCCGCCACCTACCGGTCAGTCACTCTACTTACCGGACTAGTAGCGCCAGAGCACCTTAGACACTTGCCCGACCCGTTCTGCATTACTTTAATTTATCGAGTTCAAAAAAGACAGCAGACCTCCACTCCCCGCCCTCTACAAGTCTCGATGTTAAGTGATGAGTGGTCGTGTAGAACTGGACGGTGGAATGTAAAGGATATCGACAGCAGTTCCATTGCGGCAGTTGACACCGTGGACAAGCCTACTTTATAAACACACGGAAAGGGAGGGTCACATCACTAAATCCATAACTTGTAAGATAAATTAACAGTTTCACTGTTGTGAAAAGCGATAACGTGAACACATATATATGTTCAGGCAGCTACCGCCGCCGGCAGTCAGCCTCCGACACTTACCGAGCAGTTGGGGCAGACGAAGCCACTCATGTTCTCCACGATACCGAGCACCTTGAGGCCGGTGCGGCGACAGAAGGTGACCTGGCGGCGGACGTCGCCCACGGCCAGGTTCTGAGGAGTGGTGACCAGCACAGCGCCGTCACAGCGCAGCTGCCTGGGGGTGGGGGAGGTGCGGTCAGAGCGGGAGGGCTGTGGGTAACACGGTCACAGTAGGCAGAACTGTGGACAGGGGAATCACACAGTTACCATGGGGAGAGCTGTAAGCAGTAAAGTCATAGTCGCGGAGGGCGTTTGATAACGACCACCGACCTGAGGCTCTCCAGGATGGCGATGTGCTCGTCCGAGGTGCCCGGCGGTGTGTCGATCAACAGGTAGTCGACGTCCTGCCAGGCCACGTCCGTCACAAACTGCTTGATCATGGCTGCAGCACAGAATGCACAGCGGAAGTCAGACAGACCCATGGAGCTAGTGAGGAATCTTCACATACTCCTGCAGCATTTAATGATATCTACAACTGGGTTGTTACGAGCGAGCGAGCGCAGCGAGCGAAGTGAGTCTTTTCAATATAACGGAAAAATCTCAGTATGAGCGGCCCGGCCCGGCACGGCCCGGCCTGTAACGCTTTTGAGAGGCTTATATCTCAGCAACCGCTGGACCGATTGGCCTGCGGTCTTTTTTATTGGGTAGCCCCATCCCTTCTACCCCGTAATTGACTACTTTTGATACATCTCAGTGACCATCGTCGCACGTGCCACGTGAAAAGTCAAGGGTGTTCAAGCTGTTTTGCAAAAGTAGTGATTTTGAGAGGCTCATATCTCAGCAGCCGTTTGGGCGATTGACTTGCGGTAATTTTTGTAGGGTAGCAGCATCCCTTCTACCCAAAATAGGATACTCTCGATGCATGTGGCTCACCCCCAGTGCACGTGCAAAATACAACAATAAGAGGTGCCAAAATTGTTCCCATTTCAGTAACTCGGTAATTACTGGGGCGATTTCGCTGAAACTTGGCATACAGGTAGGCGCCCACCAGGCAATGCATTCCCATGTGTTGCGGTTAGGGTGTTACTGCACGTGCGCACGTGCAGGGGGCGTTTCCAGATCTCGAGAACGGCTGGGCCGATTGCGCTCAAATTTGGTACACGGTTGGGAACCAGTTAGTAGGGTGCCGTGCAAAAGTCATTTTGGACCCGTTTGCACGTGCGCACGTGCAGAATGCCGCTTCCATATCTCAGGAACGGCTGGGCCGATTGCGTTCAAATTTGGCACACCGCTAGCGACCGGTTAGAAAGGTGCTATGCACAAGCCCGTTGGAAGTACCCTATCGCCCTTCCGCACGTGCAGGGCTCACTATCTCGCTCGCTCGTTCTTCGCCCAAAAGGCGTTTTACTGGTAGGTATGAATGAGTGAGTGAGTCGTACCAGTCTTTTTCGGTCCTCGCCAAACGACCGCCTCGTCTCGGTCAGTCAGCAGGAAGCCGATGGACATCACGGCCAGAGTCTGCTGCTGGTCGGCGTACACGGGCACCCAGCTGTGGGAAGGGGGGGGGGGGGTAACAGTGGCCATCAGTACACCCAGCTGGGGAAGGGGGATGACGACCGTCAGTACTCAATCACCAAAAACTGCAGAGGGCTACCATTGTTACTTGTTAGCATATACATCCATTCCAGCTGTTACCCGCGCCGGGCCGGGGGGGGGGGTGTTTGAACACCCCCCTTGCAGTTTTTCGCAGATATCTCAAAAACTGAGCGCCGCCGTTTTTGGCACACCTGTTTGTGCATCTTTTCCGCACATGTTGTGAAAATTTCAGAACCAGGTCACCTTAAGTCAGGTCACCAGGTCACGCCAAGTGACCTCACCTCAGAAAAAAATAAGAATGCTCGTCATAGCTACACCGACTGAACGATTGCCTTGGAACTTTCAGCGATTGATTCGAGCAACACTATCTATAAAATGTATATCTCGGAATTTTGATATCGGTGACCTAAGCTCAGGTCAATTTTGCTGTCTCTCCATTATAAGTCAATGGGAGAAAATTGAACAGCGTCTGTTTTGCACGAACGCTATTCTAGACACTCTCAAACATAGAGATGTAGGTAAAATAGACACACTGAACCAGAAAATGGCAACTGTGACCCCGCGTTATGTCCCCGAGGTCATCTCAGGTCACGAACAGAATCTAACAGTTTTTCGATGATAACTTCTGATTAGGTGATAGAGCGCTAATCAGAGCGCTGAAAACGCCTTAGATGTGTTCGGCTCGACGTTGCGGATCGACTGATATGCAACACGACCTATTCCGGTCAGGTCATGACCTTGACCTGAGGTCAAATTTTCAAGCTGACCTTTCAAGGTCAAATTATAGTTCTTTCGACGCGTCTCGACGAGAGGAACACGATGCTGGAAAAAGTAATGTCATAGCTCTTTTGAGTAAAAAGTTATTGCCGAAAAACGTTTTTCGTGAAAACGGCTATTTTTGGAGTTTTTGCCCTCTGGAGGCTAAACCGTTGACCTGAGGTCAAATCTGAGAACATTACTCAGAAAGGTCTGTAAAAGGGCTATCGAATGCGCTTTTTTGCGGCGCTGTAGCTCTATCGGTTCCCGAGATAGCCGTTGGCAGTTTCCAAAATGTTGAAATAGTCAACATTTTACCTTTGGTGACCTCTGGTGACCTGACCTTTGACCTGACCCAAAAAAATGACCGAAGTGTTTTCGTCCTTATTTTTGACGTTCTTTCGATTGCCGCTTACCGCGTGTTCCTACGTGGCCCACGAGCCGAGTTAGAAGGGGGGGGGGGTGTTCAAACACCCCCCCCCCCCGCGGCCCGGCGCGGAATCTCAGAGCACCGGCCCGGCGCGGGTTAACTCATTCATGATATGACTTTACACTCATGACTCAATTACACAAATTACAAGTCAATTGCAAGTCAATTACACAAATAACAACCCCATAGAAGCAGGTCTTAGTCGCTCACCCCTGTGGACACTGGTGGACGTCCTTCCCCTCTAGACCGAGCATCCTAGGAATGCTGGGCCCACAGAGGTCTATATCCAGGATACCAACTCGGTGACCGGCAGCACGAATACCTGTGTGGAAAAGTGAAGGGAGAGATTACAAGTCTATGTGAGCTATGTGCTGATGCAGCTCTTAAAACCAACCATCACATGCCCAATGACCATATACAAATGATCAAGCATGGGATAACCCAGAGCCCAGGGGCTTAAATTTGTATCTCAGCATGAGCCAGCTCAAGTAGCACACCCTTTCACTGTTCAGCTTCTGCAGAGCCATGCTGCTTACCCAACGCGAGCTGTGTGGCCACTGTGGACTTCCCAACTCCTCCCTTGCCTGACATGACAAGGATGACATGCTTGACACCAGCCAATGGAGTTGCATCTCCACCTGTAGAGGGTGGGTGCATGTCAAAATGGAAATGAGATTAGCCTGACAACTGACTAGCCACTAGGTTGTAGCTTCAAGCCCAAAATGCATTTGTTAACTTGTATGCTAATGTACCATTGCAAAATAAGAGGCAGGATTTCCAAACTTGACATTTTGAAATCAGCTAGTAGATCCTGTTCTTCACTTTCATGCGTTAGCAGAAAAATAGCTCATCATATTTTTATTTCTCTGTGCTTTATGCCAAGATGACAGTTGAGTTGAACCATGCCTGAGCCAACATTTATGCCCAGGCTCCAATGCACAATTTTTCAATGCGATTTTTTGGTATTGCGATATCGCATTATCACAAATAAGTTCAGAATTCTGAATTGTTTTGCGATAATCAGCATGAGCAGTATTGAACGACATTTCATGCAATTATACCATTCCTGCAGTGTGGCTCAGCGTGTCCGTTTGCACAAGATGATCATTTTCTGGCATTGCCAAGGCGGGCATAGCATTCTCGCACTATCCCAAAATCGCATGGAAAATCGCGTAGTGGAGACCGGGCTTTATGTGAAAATGAAGACAATAATGACAGGTGTGTATGCACTTACCACTTTGATCCATTTCAAGCTCGATCTCTTGACCCGGCCACAACTTTTCGATTCTGATTCAGATTAATATGGATTTGAACGCGGCGGCTTCGAGCCTAGCCTTCTGTGACTTCAGCTTCTCTTGCTCTCAGGAATCAGTATTCATATTGCATACAAATTGACATTGCTTCATTGATATTGTTGCGGAATCTTATCAATACAGCTTCAGATACCGTGTTTACGGATTCACTCAGTCAAGGTATATAAAAACACTCACTCAGTCTTTTAGGACACTTTGCCAGAAATTCGCGTGTGGGAGAAATCCCGCGTTGTCACGCTGACTCGCAGGTCGCAATGTAACGGAAGTTAGCAGGGATTCAGCAGGGGTTCAGCAGGGATTCAGCAGGGATCGACGGCCCCTACGATTTCGCTGAATTTTGGTGGAGAGGTGCAGAATGGTGTCCTCTATCGAAAATCCTAGTGCCAAAATGCGGGGAATCCATCAGGGGGGCCACAAATCCCAAAAAACAGTATGCCCTCAGGGCACAATCGACGAACTTTGAAAACCCTACTTCTAGCCGTCAAAACAGCTAAAAATGCACGTCATTCGAAAGAGGACAAAATTTTACGTGCCACGGTACCAAATTTAGGGGGCTAGCGCCCCCCTGAACCGAACAAAACAGCTTCAAATATATGGGCCCGGGAGTATGCCCTCGGGGCATAAATAAACGTTTTCAACAATTTCAGGCCTATAACATCGACAAAATCCAGCAATATGCACATCATTGGAAAGAGCGTAATTTCCCAAACAAAAAACCCAAGTAACATTTTTCGATGGGGCCCACCTGGGGCCCACGGGACCCAATTGAAATTTGGGGCCCAATGGGGCGGCCCCTACGATTTTCTTCAAAATTTGCACAGACACTCTCCTGGGCCCCCTCTTCAATCTGGCTGAAGAAACCTACCGGGGAATCCAAAGGAAGGGGCCCAAAGAGGGCCCCAAAGAGGCCCTTTCTAAGTATTGCCCCTAATTTCACGACCAACCCCGGCAATATGCACATCATTGGAAAGAACGTTATTTCCCAAACAATAAACCCAAGTAACAATTTTCGATGGGGCCCACCTGGGGCCCACGGGACCCAATTGAAATTTGGGGCCCAATGGGGCGGCCCCTACGATTTTCTTCAAAATTTGCACAGACACTCTCCTGGGCCCCCTCTTCAATCTGGCTGAAGAAACCTACCGGGGAATCCAAAGGAAGGGGCCCAAAGAGGGCCCCAAAGAGGCCCTTTCTAAGTATTGCCCCTAATTTCACGACCAACCCCGGCAATATGCACATCATTGGAAAGAACGTTATTTCCCAAACAATAAACCCAAGTAACAATTTTCGATGGGGCCCACCTGGGGCCCACGGGACCCAATTGAAATTTGGGGCCCAATGGGGCGGCCCCTACGATTTTCTTCAAAATTTGCACAGACACTCTCCTGGGCCCCCTCTTCAATCTGGCTGAAGAAACCTACCGGGGAATCCAAAGGAAGGGGCTCAAAGAGGGCCCCAAAGAGGCCCTTTCTAAGTATTGCCCCTAATTTCGCGACCAACCCCGGCAATATGCACATCATTGGAAAGAGCGTAATTTCCCAAACAAAAAACCCAAGTAACATTTTTCGATGGGGCCCACCTGGGGCCCACGGGACCCAATTGAAATTTGGGGCCCAATGGGGCGGCCCCTACGATTTTCTTCAAAATTTGCACAGACACTCTCCTGGGCCCCCTCTTCAATCTGGCTGAAGAAACCTACCGGGGAATCCAAAGGAAGGGGCCCAAAGAGGGCCCCAAAGAGGCCCTTTCTAAGTATTGCCCCTAATTTCACGACCAACCCCGGCAATATGCACATCATTGGAAAGAACGTTATTTCCCAAACAATAAACCCAAGTAACATTTATCGATGGGGCCCACCTGGGGCCCACGGGACCCAATTGAAATTTGGGGCCCAATGGGGCGGCCCCTACGATTTTCTTCAAAATTTGCACAGACACTCTCCTGGGCCCCCTCTTCAATCTGGCTGAAGAAACCTACCGGGAAATCCAAAGGAAGGGGCCCAAAGAGGGCCCCAAAGAGGCCCTTTCTAAGTATTGACCCTAATTTCGCGACCAACCCCGGCAATATGCACATCATTGGAAAGAGCGTAATTTCCCAAACAAAAAACCCAAGTAACATTTTTCGATGGGGCCCACCTGGGGCCCACAGGACCCAATTGAAATTTGGGGCCCAATGGGGCGGCCCCTACGATTTTCTTCAAAATTTGCACAGACACTCTCCAGGGCCCCCTCTTCAATCTGGCTGAAGAAACCTACCGGGGAATCCAAAGAAAGGGGCCCAAAGAGGGCCCCAAAGAGGCCCTTTCTAAGTATTGCCCCTAATTTCGCGACCAACCCCGGCAATATGCACATCATTGGAAAGAGCGTAATTTCCCAAACAAAAAACCCAAGTAACATTTTTCGATGGGGCCCACCTGGGGCCCACGGGACCCAATTGAAATTTGGGGCCCAATGGGGCGGCCCCTACGATTTTCTTCAAAATTTGCACAGACACTCTCCTGGGCCCCCTCTTCAATCTGGCTGAAGAAACCTACCGGGGAATCCAAAGGAAGGGGCCCAAAGAGGGCCCCAAAGAGGCCCTTTCTAAGTATTGCCCCTAATTTCGCGACCAACCCCGGCAATATGCACATCATTGGAAAGAGCGTAATTTCCCAAACAAAAAACCCAAGTAACATTTTTCGATGGGGCCCACCTGGGGCCCACGGGACCCAATTGAAATTTGGGGCCCAATGGGGCGGCCCCTACGATTTTCTTCAAAATTTGCACAGACACTCTCCTGGGCCCCCTCTTCAATCTGGCTGAAGAAACCTACCGGGGAATCCAAAGGAAGGGGCCCAAAGAGGGCCCCAAAGAGGCCCTTTTGTAGTGCACCGCCGCACGTTCTCCGACGCGGCGCGGCACTACCGCCGCTGGCGACTGGCAAGCGCTCCGACGCGGGGCGGCGCCACCGTCGACCTCAACGTGGCGCTGCTGTCGCAGCTGACGCGAGGCGCAGGTTCAGCGATATCCGCCAGATGTCTCTGCTCCACTTGTTCATTTTCTATGTCCGATTTATTAATGTTTTAGAAATGTATGCTCGTGTGTATGTATCATAATGTTCATCGTCGTGTGGGCATTCACGCACTCTTCTAGAAAGTATCTCTCGCTCTGATATACGTTTTCTCACTGCTTTGTACTGTCCTTAACTTTGCCAAAACGAACTATGGTTTCATCGTTGTGTTCACTACATAGCTTGCTCATGCTGTTTCAAATACATCGCTATCCTTGGCCGATCTAAGTGTTTGGGGGAGACGGCTCCACATCAGGGAACTTCCCAGCCCGTCGTTGTGTGGAATCCCAAGTTGCGAATCCCAAACACTGGAACGGCTTCATCCGGCTTAGAGCACGACTCGCCACGGCACCAGCCACAAATGGTGACCCCGACGTGATCGGTAGCTCAAGAAGTCATCGTCTCCGCCTCGGCAAGAAGAGGTCATCTTTGACCTGGCCTCCCCATCGCCTCGGCAAGAATGGGTGACCTTCACCCGGCTTCCGCTGCCGCGAACAGTGAATAGTGCGCTGGTGACGTGGTGAATAGTGCGCTGGTGACGTGGCCTAGCCTCAGCGCAACGAGCGCCTAACGCAGTGCAGCGCAGCGAGCGCCAACGCAGTGCAGCGCAACGAGCGCCCAACGCAGTGCAGCGCAGCGAGCGCCAACGCAGTGCAGCGCAGCGAGCGCGGCGAGCGCCTAGTGATTACCGACAGTCTTTCAGTGTGCCTCTAGTGTTAGTGTTTGCCGTATATAGTGACTATGCCGTCACCCATCGAGCCGGAGAGTGCCGCCCAGGACGCGCCGACGCGGCCATTCGCGTCGTTCCGGCTGCCGGCCTACGCACCTGAAGAAGCCGAGCTCTGGCTGGTGCAGGTCGAGTGTGCCTTCGCCGTCGCCGGCATCACGGATGACCACGACAAGTTCCGGCTGCTGGTGGCCAACCTGCCTGTCCATGTCGCTTCACAAGTTCGAGACGTGATAACAGCCGAGACCGGCTCGTTCTCAGAACTAAAAGGGGCCCTGAGCACGCGCCTGGCCCAGTCGCGCGCCTCACGCCTCGAGGCACTCCTCCGCGACCACCAGCTGGGCGACAGGAAGCCCACGCAGCTGTTGCGCAGCATGCAGCACATGCTGGGCAGCGCGGGCCACGACCTCGGCCTTCTCAGGACGCTGTTCCTGCAGCGCCTGCCGCCGACGACCCGCGCCGCCCTCGCGCTGCTGCCGGAGGACACTGGTATTGACGACCTGGCCAGCGCGGCCGACCGATTCCAGGAGGCCTCTGGCGGTGCCGCCGTGACTGCTGTCTGCACGCCGACGGCCGGCGTCGCTGCCGCCTGTGGCCCGCCGGCCGGCCCTGGGGTCACGCTCGCCCCGCCGGCCAGCGCAGTGACCGCCGCCGGACCGCTCGCCGCCTGCGGGTGCGGTAACTCCGGCATGGCCGCTGCCGTCACCGCCCTCACCGCTGCGGTAGCACGAATCGAAGCCGTGTTCCAGCGGGGCGGTGCCGACGCTCCTCGGCGTGGCCGCTCCCGCTCCCGTCCGCGCCGACCCGCACCTGCCTCGTCTGGCAGTTCTCAACCGGCATCGGTGACACCTGATGAAGGGTACTGCTGGTACCACCAGAAGTACGGCGCGGAGGCCCACCGCTGCAGACCGCCGTGCTCCTGGTCGGGAAACTAGCCCGCCTGTCCGCGCTAGCGCCAGCGGAGACGGGCCGGCCAACACTGGCGCCCCTCTTCTATGTCACCGACCTTGCCCGGAACTGGCGGTTCCTCGTCGACACCGGCGCACAGGTGAGTGTCGTCCCACCACGAGTCGTGGCCGACGGCACCACCGTGCAGCAGCCCGACGCGCCTCGACTGGAAGCAGCCAACGGCACAGAGATCAAGCTCCATGGCGTTATTTCGACTTCGGTGCGTTTCGGAACAGTGGACTACCCGTGGACTTTCATGGTCGCTGACGTATCGATGCCGATCTTGGGAGCGGACTTTCTCGCCCATCATCGTCTGCTGGTGGACATGCGCCGTCAGCTCCTCCAGGCTGAACACGGCACGACGTGCGCCGTGGGAACCCGAGCCGACATCGGCTCCGTCGGTGTGCGCATGTGCGCGGCGCCCACTCTCGCAGACTTGTTTAGAGAGTTCCCTCGAGTGACGGCCACATCTGCGCAACTCCTGCCCGTGCGCCATAACGTCACTCACCACATCGTGACACGTGGACCTCCTCGTGTGGGGCACCCTCGGCGTTTGCCACCCGACCGACTCCGCATCGCCCGTCAGGAGTTCGACAAGCTGATCAGACTCGGGGTCGCCCGCCCATCCAAGAGCAGCTGGGCGTCGCCCCTCCACATGGAGCCCAAGAAGGAGCCCGGACAGTGGCGCCCGTGCGGCGACTACCGCGCCCTGAACGCCGCCACCGTCCCGGACCGGTATCCCATACCGTTCCTGCAGGACTTCTCCGCGAACCTGCACGGCTGTACCATCTTCTCGAAGATCGACCTCGTCCGCGCGTACCATCAGATCCCGGTCGAACCCGCTGACATCCCGAAGACGGCCATCGTCACACCGTTCGGGCTATTCGAGATGCAGCGGATGAGCTTCGGTCTTCGCAACGCCAGTCAGACATTCCAGCGCTTCATGGACGAGGTGATGCGCGGGCTGACGTGCTGCTACGTGTACATCGACGACATCCTCATCGCCAGCACGTCCGTCGAGCAGCACCGCCGTCACCTCCGTCAGGTACTGGAACGTCTCGACCAGTTCGGCGTCACGATCAACCCAACGAAGTGCGTGCTGGGCGTCAACCGTATCAGCTTCCTCGGTCACGATGTGTCCCCGGACGGCATCGCCCCGCTGCCGGAGAAGGTCGCCGCAGTCCAGGAGTTTCCGCAGCCGACCACGCAACGCCAACTGCGTAGGTTCATCGGCCTGGTGACCTACTATCACCGGTTCCTGCCTGGTGCTGCCGGCCTCCTCCGACCACTTCACCACCTGCTGGACCAGAAACGCAAACGCGCGGCGCCGGTGGAGTGGACGCCAACCGCTGAGGACGCCTTCCAACGCGTGAAGGCTGCCCTGGCTCAGGCCACGCAGCTCGCGCACCCCACTCCCGGCGCAGCGCTGAGTCTGCAGGTCGATGCCTCTGACACCGGCGTCGGCGCTGTCCTGCAGCAACACTCGCACGGGACCTGGACGCCGCTGGCTTTCTTCTCGAAGTCACTCCAACCAGCAGAGACACGCTACAGCACCTTCGGCCGCGAACTGCTCGGGGCGTATCTGGCGGTCAAGCACTTCCGGCACACTCTGGAAGGCCGCCAGTTCGCCATCTTCACCGACCACAAGGCCCTCGTGTCGGCAGTCTCGTCCGGGTCAGCCAGCTACTCGCCGAGGGAGATCCGGCACCTGGACTTCATCTCCCAGTTCACCACCGACATCAGGCACGTGCCTGGGAAAGAAAACGCAGCTGCGGACGCTCTGAGTCGAACAGTGGCGATGCTCTCAGCACCGTGCCCGCCAGTCGACGACTTCGACAAGCTCGCAGCCTGCCAGCTAGAGGACGAAGAGCTGGCGCGCTTCCGCTCGACAGAGCACGGGCTCAAACTCAGAGACGCCCGGCTCCCCAGCGGCCGCACGCTGGTCATCGACGAGTCCCAGGGTGTACCGCGGCCGTGGATCCCGGCACCGCTCCGGCGCGCCTACTTCCGGCACGTGCACGATCTGGCCCACCCGGGAGTGCGCGCCACCGTCGACCTGGTCACGCGGCGGTTCGTGTGGCCGTCGGTGAAGAAGGACGCCGCACTCTGGGCGCGCACCTGCGTCCCGTGCCAGCGCACCAAAGTCCACCGGCACACGACAGCGCCGCCCGCATCGTTCCCGCCACCTGCCGACAGGTTTCGACAAGTGCACGCCGACCTGGTCGGCCCGCTGCCGCCGTCTGAGGGCTACTCGTATCTTCTGACGGTGGTGGACCGGTACAGCCGCTGGCCGGAGGCGATCCCGCTGCGTGGCATCACGGCGCGAGAGGTCGCCCGGGCGCTGATCTCCGGCTGGATCTCTCGGTTCGGCGTCCCGGACGAGATCATCACCGACCGGGGCAGCCAATTCGAGTCGGCGCTCTGGGCTGAGCTGTCCACTCTCCTGGGCTGCGCGCGGCGCCGGACCACCGCGTACCACCCCCAGGCCAACGGGATGGTGGAGCGCCTGCACCGGCAGCTTAAGGCCGCGCTGCGCGCCGCCGCGCCCGCCCGCTGGACGGAGGCTCTTCCTTTGGCGCTGCTCGGAATCCGCTCGGCGCTCAAACAAGACCTGGGCTGCAGCACTGCCGAGCTGGTGTACGGAGCACCTCTACGCCTACCTGGTGAACTCATCACCCCGTCCGCCACCGCGCCTCCTACGCCGGAATCATTCGCCGCCGAGCTTCAGCGCACCATGGCGGCACTGCGCCCGACGGCACCACGACCAGCACCAAGCGCGCCGTCGTACGTGCCGCGCGCGCTGGACCACGCCTCGCACGTGTTCGTGCGCCACGACGCAGTGAAGCCGCCGCTTGCCCCGCGTTATGACGGACCATACAAGGTGCTACACAGATCGGCGAAGACGGTCACTGTGGACCGAGGCGGTCGTTCCGACGTTATCTCCATCGACCGAGTCAAACCGGCGCACTTGGAACGGCCCCCACCTGCTCCAACTCCGACAGCATCGCCGTCTGCGGTCCAAGACACGGCGCGTTCCGCCGACTCGGCAACACCGGCCTCCGGCCCAGAGCTCCTCCTGCCAGTGCCTCGCGCACCGAGGCCGCCGCTTCCGCCACCGCGTGGCGACCTGCCGCTACAGCCGCCGCCTCCGCCCGCGCCCCCACCGCCGTGCCTACGGACGACCCGCTCCGGCCGTGCTGTACGGCCACCAACGCGTTTTCTTAACGTCACGTTCGCAGTGCCGTCTCTAGGGGGAGGGTGATGTAGTGCACCGCCGCACGTTCTCCGACGCGGCGCGGCACTACCGCCGCTGGCGACTGGCAAGCGCTCCGACGCGGGGCGGCGCCACCGTCGACCTCAACGTGGCGCTGCTGTCGCAGCTGACGCGAGGCGCAGGTTCAGCGATATCCGCCAGATGTCTCTGCTCCACTTGTTCATTTTCTATGTCCGATTTATTAATGTTTTAGAAATGTATGCTCGTGTGTATGTATCATAATGTTCATCGTCGTGTGGGCATTCACGCACTCTTCTAGAAAGTATCTCTCGCTCTGATATACGTTTTCTCACTGCTTTGTACTGTCCTTAACTTTGCCAAAACGAACTATGGTTTCATCGTTGTGTTCACTACATAGCTTGCTCATGCTGTTTCAAATACATCGCTATCCTTGGCCGATCTAAGTGTTTGGGGGAGACGGCTCCACATCAGGGAACTTCCCAGCCCGTCGTTGTGTGGAATCCCAAGTTGCGAATCCCAAACACTGGAACGGCTTCATCCGGCTTAGAGCACGACTCGCCACGGCACCAGCCACACTTTCTAAGTATTGCCCCTAATTTCACGACCAACCCCGGCAATAAGCACATCATTGGAAAGAGCGTTATTTCCCAAACAATAAACCCAAGTAACATTTTTCGATGGGGCCCACCTGGGGCCCACGGGACCCAATTGAAATTTGGGGCCCAATGGGGCGACCCCTACGATTTTCTTCAAAATTTGCACAGACACTCTCCTGGACACCCTCTTCAATCTGGCTGAAGAAACCTACCGGGGAATCCAAAGGAAGGGGCCCAAAGAGGGCCCCAAAGAGGCCCTTTCTAAGTATTGACCCTAATTTCGCGACCAACCCCGGAAATATGCACATCATTGGAAAGAGCGTAATTTCCCAAACAAAAAACCCAAGTAACATTTTTCGATGGGGCCCACCTGGGGCCCACAGGACCCAATTGAAATTTGGGGCCCAATGGGGCGGCCCCTACGATTTTCTTCAAAATTTGCACAGACACTCTCCAGGGCCCCCTCTTCAATCTGGCTGAAGAAACCTACCGGGGAATCCAAAGGAAGGGGCCCAAAGAGGGCCCCAAAGAGGCCCTTTCTAAGTATTGCCCCTAATTTCGCGACCAACCCCGGCAATATGCATATCATTGGAAAGAGCGTAATTTCCCAAACAAAAAACCCAAGTAACATTTTTCGATGGGGCCCACCTGGGGCCCACGGGACCCAATTGAAATTTGGGGCCCAATGGGGCGGCCCCTACGATTTTCTTCAAAATTTGCACAGACACTCTCCTGGGCCCCCTCTTCAATCTGGCTGAAGAAACCTACCGGGGAATCCAAAGGAAGGGGCCCAAAGAGGGCCCCAAAGAGGCCCTTTCTAAGTATTGCCCCTAATTTCGCGACCAACCCCGGCAGCGTATTCGCCAATTGTATTACACGAATCGGCCCATCAACTAGCGACATCTCTAGTGCGACGTCATAGCCATCCGCCGCGACAATGCATGCATTGAGGCTAGATTTGAGTTGAGACTATTTTTGCATTGTATATGGCTATCAGACAAATATGTGTCGCCGTAGCCGAGTGGTTAGAGTCTCGGTGTGATGGACGACAGGTCGGTGGATCGATTCTTGCTTCAGCGGTTGTTTTCTCTTAAAAAGAAGTCGGTCGTAGACGCGCATTTTTGGCCCCTACGTTCGCACGCCAATATCGTACGCCCAATAAATCTCTGACAAGTGTTCATCTGATTAAGGAATAAGTTGCAAAAGAACTGCAGTTGCAGTCTATACCTGAACTACCAATTTTGTTACGGCACTGTCGATATTCGTCAAAGTCGGAAGAGCTATTATGAAACACACTCGAATGACAACGGATTCCTGTATTATTTCATCGATCAGATAAGACATGTATAGAGATAAATTGATGACAGCCCGCCGTGAGCATGCAACTTAACAACCAGTCCCAAGTTATCTTCATAAACGTCTAATATAAATCTTTTGACTTTAACTAGATTCCAAGTAAGAGGACTTAGGTATCCCCCTGGCGGCTGAAATGTAAAAGTTATAGTTAGGGCATAGCTCCTATAGATGACGCTCTGACGGCTGGAAACTGATTATCTCGTTCCGTGATTACGCTAACAGCTATGCCGAACTTTTTTTGTGCATGGTGATTCTTACACGAAAAGCTATCTAATAGCCTGCTTACCAGCGTGCGATTTTTACTTTTCATCTTAGGTTTCGCTACTTTTAGGTACTTTACCTTGCCAAGTGCCCACCTACTTTCAAAAGGTCAGCGCCGCCCCTGTCAATGCTGCGTGCTATCACCCATTGGCAGTGAGAAATATTGATCAATGAATGGCCATCGCCCAGCACCATTTGTCTTTCCATTGACTACGTTCGCATAGTATGCACTATGCATTAGTGATGTCAATCACAGAAAATCAGAACACCGCTACCAAACCAAATACAAACAAAGACCATTGGAAAATACCGAAACCGAACCAATCGGTTGGACTGCAAATATCTATCTTATGCAACATATTCATTAGAAGAATGCCTACGTCTGATTTCTTAGGTGCACGCCGTTACAAATGTATAAAAAACGCACAATGACAGATGACACGAAAATCGAAGTCGTCGAGTGGATTCGAACCACCTACCTCTGAATCACCAGTCCGATACTCTAACCACTTCGCCACGGCGATAATGAACCACATATAGCTTAAATGTCAATAACTTAAAACCTAGCTTCAATAGACGCCACCAGGGCGAGGACCGAAAGTATGACGCCACGCTGACGTCACTCAGGAGGCAAGCTATTGGTTGGCCGATTCGTGTAATACAATTGGCGAATACGCACCCCGGCAATATGCACATCATTGGAAAGAGCGTAATTTCACAAACAAAAAACCCAAGTAACATTTTTCAATGGGGCCCACCTGGGGCCCACGGGACCCAATTGAAATTTGGGGCCCAATGGGGCGGCCCCTACGATTTTCTTCAAAATTTGCACAAACACTCTCCTGGGCCCCCTCTTCAATCTGGCTGAAGAAACCTACCGGGGAATCCAAAGGAAGGGGCCCAAAGAGGGCCCCAAAGAGGCCCTTTCTAAGTATTGCCCCTAATTTCGCGACCAACCCCGGAAATATGCACATCATTGGAAAGAGCGTAATTTCCCAAACAAAAAACCCAAGTAACATTTTTCGATGGGGCCCACCTGGGGCCCACAGGACCCAATTGAAATTTGGGGCCCAATGGGGCGGCCCCTACGATTTTCTTCAAAATTTGCAAAGACACTCTCCAGGGCCCCCTCTTCAATCTGGCTGAAGAAACCTACCGGGGAATCCAAAGGAAGGGGCCCAAAGAGGGCCCCAAAGAGGCCCTTTCTAAGTATTGCCCCTAATTTCGCGACCAACCCCGGCAATATGCACATCATTGGAAAGAGAGTAATTTCCCAAACAAAAAACCCAAGTAACATTTTTCGATGGGGCCCACCTGGGGCCCACAGGACCCAATTGAAATTTGGGGCCCAATGGGGCGGCCCCTACGATTTTCTTCAAAACTTGCACAGACACTCTCCTGGGCCCCCTCTTCAATCTGGCTGAAGAAACCTACCGGGGAATCCAAAGGAAGGGGCCCAAAGAGGGCCCCAAAGAGGCCCTTTCTAAGTATTGCCCCTAATTTCGCGACCAACCCCGGCAATATGCACATCATTGGAAAGAGCGTAATTTCCCAAACAAAAAACCCAAGTATCATTTTTCGATGGGGCCCACCTGGGGCCCACGGGACCCAATTGAAATTTGGGGCCCAATGGGGCGGCCCCTACGATTTTCTTCAAAATTTGCACAGCCACTCTCCTGGGCCCCCTCTTCAATCTGGCTGAAGAAACCTACCGGGGAATCCAAAGAAAGGGGCCCAAAGAGGGCCCCAAAGAGGCCCTTTCTAAGTATTGCCCCTAATTTCGCGACCAACCCCGGCAATATGCACATCACTGGAAAAAGCGTAATTTCCCAAACAAAAAAAACTAGTAACATTTTTCGATTGGGCCCAGCTGGGGCCCACGGAACCCAATTGAAATTTGGGGCCCAATAGGGCGGCCCCTACGATTTTCTTCAAAATTTGCACAGACACTCTCCTGGGCCCCCTCTTCAATCTGGCTGAAGAAACCTACCGGGGAATCCAAAGGAAGGGGCCCAAAGAGGGCCCCAAAGAGGCCCTTTTTAAGTATTGCCCCTAATTTCGCGACCAACCCCGGCAATATGCACATCATTGGAAAGAGCGTAATTTCCCAAACAAAAAACCCAAGTAACATTTTTCAATGGGGCCCACCTGGGGCCCACAGGACCCAATTGAAATTTGGGGCCCAACGGGGCGGCCCCTACGATTTTCTTCAAAATTTGCACAGACACTCTCCTGGGCCCCCTCTTCAATCTGGCTGAAGAAACCTACCGGGGAATCCAAAGGAAGGGGCCCAAAGAGGGCCCCAAAGGATTCCAAAGGAAGGGGCCCAAAGAGGGCCCCAAAGGATTCCCCGGTAGGTTTCTTCAGCCAGATTGAAGAGGGGGCCCAGGAGAGTGTCTGTGCAAATTTTGAAGAAAATCGTAGGGGCCGCCCCATTGGGCCCCAAATTTCAATTGGGTCTGGTGGGCCCCAGGTGGGCCCCATCGAAAAATGTTACTTGGGTTTTTTGTTTGGGAAATTACGCTCTTTCCAATGATGTGCATATTGCCGGGGTTGGTCGCGAAATTAGGGGCAATACTTAGAAAGGGCCTCTTTGGGCCCCTTCCTTTGGATTCCCCGGTAGGTTTCTTCAGCCAGATTGAAGAGGGGGCCCAGGAGAGTGTCTGTGCAAATTTTGAAGAAAATCGTAGGGGCCGCCCCATTGGGCCCCAAATTTCAATTGGGTCCTGTGGGCCCCAGGTGGGCCCCATCGAAAAATGTTACTTGGGTTTTTTGTTTGGGAAATTACGCTCTTTCCAATGATGTGCATATTGCCAGGGTTGGTCGCGAAATTAGGGGCAATACTTAGAAAGGGCCTCTTTGGGGCCCTCTTTGGGCCCCTTCCTTTGGATTCCCCGGTAGGTTTCTTCAGCCAGATTGAAGAGGGGGCCCAGGAGAATGTCTGTGCAAATTTTGAAGAAAATCGTAGGGGCCGCCCCATTGGGCCCCAAATTTCAATTGGGTTCCGTGGGCCCCAGGTGGGCCCCATCGAAAAATGTTACTTGGGTTTTTTGTTTGGGAAATTCCGCTCTTTCCAATGATGTGCATATTGCCGGGGTTGGTCGCGAAATTAGGGGCAATACTTAGAAAGGGCCTCTTTGGGGCCCTCTTTAGGCCCCTTCCTTTAGATTCCCCGGTAGGTTTCTTCAGCCAGATAGAAGAGGGGGCCCAGGAGAGTGTCTGTGCAAATTTTGAAGAAAATCGTAGGGGCCGCCCCATTGGGCCCCAAATTTCAATTGGGTCCCGTGGGCCCCAGGTGGGCCCCATCGAAAAATGTTACTTGTGTTTTTTGTTTGGGAAATTACGCTCTTTCCAATGATGTGCATATTGCTGGATTTTGTCGATGTTATAGGCCTGAAGTTGTTGAAAACGTTTATTTATGCCCCGAGGGCATACTCCCGGGCCCATATATTTGAAGCTGTTTTGTTCGGTTCAGGGGGGCGCTAGCCCCCTAAATTTGGTACCGTTGCACGTAAAATTTTGTCCTCTTTCGAATGACGTGCATTTTTAGTTGTTTTGACGGCTAGAAGTAGGGTTTTTTAAAGTTCGTCGATTGTGCCCTGAGGGCATACTGTTTTTTGGGATTTGTGGCCCCCCTGATGGATTCCCCGCATTTTGGCACTAGGATTTTCGATAGAGGACACCATTCTGCACCTCTCCACCAAAATTCAGCGAAATCGAAGGGGCCGTCGATCCCTGCTGAATCCCTGCTGAACCCCTGCTGAATCCCTGCTAACTTCCGTTACATCAGGTCGCAACGGTATATACTGCCTTGGTCGCAACAAAAAATGTAAACATTGAATGAAACAGTTGCGCCATTTCTGAACGATATGGTAGCAAAGTGGCAGCACTTTTTACCGCTCGCATGAATGCTGAAGTAAAAAAAAATCTTGCGGTGTAGCAGCTTAGCACCCCAGCTTAGCTAGCACGCATTCAAGGGAGTTCACGGACACGAAAACTCCTTTGTCGCAGTTTCAATGCCGGATGGTACAGTTCGACTACTTTTATGTCTCTCAATTTCAGTTTGTCTCACTTTTCAGCCTCTAAGTGAACTATGGTCCCAGCGAAAAGCAGCTTCACACTCTCGATGAACATGGACGCCTGGGCCCTGTTCAAGTGTCTGCGGCCGCTGCGGCTCCCGCGGCCAAAAAGGCGGAGCTTAGCTGGCGGCCAATCAGGCGAGAGCAGCATTCTGGGTAATGCGTAGCTCTTCCTGCGGCTCCCGCGGTCGCTCGGGAGCGACCGCAGGGAAACTTCGACATTAACTGCGCGCGTGAGACAAAACATTGTGGATTTCGCTCTTTGTTTCGGTTGATTTTATTATGTTGTTATGGAATAATTGCTTCAAAAAGGTATTAATTGAAGTAATAAAGCCATTATAAAGCAATTTCGCACAAAATTTTGATCAGCATCTCCTTTAAAAAAAAAAAACGTGCCATTCTCGTCGCCGGCCGCAGCGGCCGCATCCGCGAGGGTGTTCAACCTAACCAAAATTAGGCTCCGCCTCCCGGCCGCGGGAGCCGCGGCGGCCGCAGAGCACTTGAACAGGGCTCCGGACTGCCCGCTAGTAGCTGCGCTGGATACGGGTCTTCCGGGATAGGTACTGAAATTATCCTTACTTCACACACCGTATTTTCCGAAAGCCCATTCTCACGTTCTCACGCACACAAACGCTAGGCGACGGTACGGCAAATAGAGCAGCTCCGACCTTCAACTGCTGAACCCTACCGCTGCCGGACGTCCTGTTACTATGACAACCAACGATACCGCTCGTGGCGGCGCAGGGGAGCTGCCACCGGTCCCGGCCGACGATCAGTGACTGAAGACCACCGCTGTGACAGACCGAGCGGCGACATGGAGGAGGAAAAGGCGCTGCAGCTCTATCTTGAATGCTACAAGGACTACCTGAGCCTGGGTCTTCAGCGAACGCTAGGTCAGTCAGAAGGCGGGACTCAGAACGCCTAGCGCGATTAGCCACAAATATGATCTTATATCAATATGATCTCATGACTCATATATTGTCTTGGTTACATTACAATAACAATTCGTAACCATTTACAATCACAATATCATCACAATGCACAAAAGACCACGCCATGACGAATTACTATCGCTTGCAAGCATATTTATATATTCTCAATTTAGTGACAATGCGTAGAGAAGAAGAATCAAATTAAGAAAGTGAGACAAAAATTAAGCACAAAATGCGCGGAAATGTCTAGATCATAAATAATTACACCACAAAATCAGCTAATGGTAGGTGTAAGCAACGATAACAGTCCCGGAAAATAAACATCATAAGATGATCGGACATCACACGTCAAACAGCAGATATCTGTCAATCTATGTACCACTATTCAAAAATACAGACCATCACAGAGACAGAGCACAACCCCAAACGGTTACCCATACTGGCGCAGAGCATGGCAGTAACTATTATGACGATCAAAATCACCCGTCCACGCTGGGACCACTCATTGCACCGGCCGGGCGATCAAGTGACCCGGTCAGAGCCATGGACCGTGGCCGAGGTAGTGACCTGACCAGTGACTCTGTCACATTTTCCGACTGGACGGTGACTTGACCCAGTCAGAGCTCCGGCTGAGCGGTGACTTGACCCGGTCACAGCTCCGGCCGAGCCAGTAATCTGACCCGGTCACAGCTCTCTGCCGTCAGCGCCGTCGTCGCCGAGCACACCGCCCAGCCAGCGCACCCAGCCGCGGCAACTGTCGGCGTCCAGCCACAGCCACAGTGTGGCCGCCAGCTCCAGGTAGCCCAGCGCCATGCCGGCCAGCACGTCCAGCAGGTAGTGGCGGCGCAGCAGCAGCCGCGAGGCGCACACGCAGCAGGCCCAGGCGAGCAGCGGCGGCGCCAGCAGCGTGGGCCAGCCGCCGCGCGCCAGCAGCAGGCCCGTCAGCAGCACGGCGCGGCACGCGTGGCCGGACGGGAACGAGAACTTGTCCACAGCGGCCACGGTCAGCAGGTCGTCCTCGTTGGGCGCGGGCCGCCGGCGGCGGGCCACCGCCTTCACCACGGCCACACAGACCAGGTCCAGGAGCAGCGCTGCCGACAGCACCCACCCGGAGTGACCCTTAGCGCTCACTACTACTGTGTGGCTACTCTCAATTGAATTACATCATGCAACATTGCAACCTGCAAGTTATCACTCTAACATGTGACACAGGTACAGGGACCCACAGTTGCTACTGTACAGCGACCCTGAGTAAATTGTCCTAGCACCCTCACAGGGAACAACGATAAGCTCTCAAAGGGCACGCACAGAAAACCTCAGCTGCTCTTGTACAGGGACCGGCAGTCGATATCAATGTTATCGGTTGTTACTGGACAGGACAGACGGCTAGAGTTGGGGTTCGTGTACAGAAGCAGCTGCGGGTCCCCGTACAGTATCTCAGCTTATTAGGATTACTTCCAATGGAATATATTGAAGTCAAAGACAGCCTTTCTATTCAATGTTTTCAATAGCAAGGGCACAGTAACTATTTATTCATATTTGAATCATCAATCACCATCAGCAATATTTCAAGTGGCAGATCTGGTTACAATGGAACTTATCCCACTATTCATACTACATACCCATCAGAACATTGACAAGAAAGCAGTCAATGCTGCTATCTCTGAACAGGTATATTCCAGCTACTGTTGCAGCAATGGTTGGCACTCCATGACAGCTAACCTGAAATTACCACAGAAAATGTAATAACACCCATGATGAATAGTCAGCGATGAATAGATGCACAGATGCCTTATTCAGACAGAGTCACTTTCCTGAAATTTAGGTGCTATTAAAAACATTATAACTTGATTAAAAGAAGCAAGCAAATCCCTACACCCTATGGTAGAGATTATTCCATTTATGCACAAAAATGACAGCAAACATTAGAACACTGAAATATGGATAATAAACAGAATCGTAGTTATAGTGGTATAAGTAGGCCTGGCATCCCAGGAAGATGCCAGATACTGTTGTAGGTTGTAGGTTTGTAGGGTAGGTTGCAGGTTTGTAGGTTGTAGGTAAGGTTAGGTCAGGTCAGGCTTATTTTGGTCTAAATATTTACATCGTCCCAATCTGGCATCTTCCTGGGACACACCGTTATAGTTACATCACTCAGTTGCTTTGATAATTTAAGCATTTACAGTCATTGATGCCCATTTCAAATGATTGCCTGGAGTGCAATAATGCATCCTTGATGCCTATGAATTGTATCATTGCACTTACAATCTGGCTCAATGCCTACACATACATTGACATTCAACACACTGAGTGGGGTGAACTGAGCAGCAGTTGAGTGCCCACTACCATGACCTGCAATGCTGGTTTAAGTGACCATCCCACCTTAACATTAGTTTTGAGTTGAGATAGCCAAATTGGTGGCCATGGCCTGAAAATACTGGTTTGGGCACTCACAACATCGAAAAATGCTTTAATTCGGAGATATGGAATTTCAAACTTGCAGTTTTCGGATACTAAGGGGCTAATGCATTGGGATGCCCCCTTAGAATTTGTGACGTCAGCGCAGTTCTAACGATTTTAAATTTTTACTAAAACATTTGGTGGCACGGTGGTATATGCCGCTTTGCGCACAACAAGTGCTGCACTTTCAAATAAAGTTGCTAGGAACAGCTGAGATCCCAAAAAGTAAACAAAAGTAAAAGTCTAATATCTTGAAAACCGGTGAATATTTTTTGATGAAATTTGGTAGATATTCGTTTTCGCTCTTTCTGAACCAAGCGACATCACTTTCATGCCAATTCATTAACTTTTTTGAAGGTGGGAGGGTCCCTTTAACACCAACTTATGTCATGATTAATTATACATACCTCTAGAAGTTTAAATGTAGGCTTCCATTTTTTAATTGGCAATTTCTTTTCTGCTGCAAAGCATATCCGTCCACTGACATCTTTGTCAAAGTCCAAGATCTTCTTCAGCATGGGATGAACTTCCCTCTTTTTGCTCTGTGGGGCTTGGTCCATTTTTGGTTGATCACTGAACTCTATAATGTGGTTGACAAATGAGAATATGTTTATACACACATACAGTGGTTACGCACAAAATCTCTGTGAAAAAATATTTTCTCGTTATGTAAATGTCTTAGCTGCGTCATATTTGAATGAAACAATAGCTACCAAATTACTGCCAACTTACCCTATGATAAAGTTTTTAGGCAGTCCTGGTATTTCGAGTAGTAAAGGAATCTTGGGTATTGCAAGCTTGTATGGCTGTTTGAGCAAATTTCAGCTCACTACCGAAAAGTCCGAAATTTCGCATGATAAGGCGAATGGCGATTGCAGAACAGACGATATGAGGCTGGGGGTACTGTGGTGCTGTGAGGCTGTTCAGTGTTCACCACATATCAGTGACTGGGTTTTACGTTAATCAGAAAGAAATGGAGAATATCAACCTGGTGCGTGTTCCAAAAATTCAATCAGTTCGATCCAAACGGTCCCAAGTAAAATAATTAATCTAAGAGCGGGTTGTTATATTTTAAGTTCCAAAACGAAGGCAAAAACCGAAACAACGAATCATGCAGTGGAGTGACCAAAAGACGAGAGCGGAATCCAAGTTTGCCAAATATGCCCTGCCTAATCTAAAAGTTCTAAGTCCCGAACAGAACGGGCCTAACGGAGCCAGACGTGACGCGCCTGCTCGGGTCAAGAGCTCGGCCTAGAATGTTGGGTGAGCGCGCGGCCCGACGCAGAGGGCCGGGCCCCAGACATGCGCAGAAAGACTCGGAGACAACGTGGCGGCGGATCGAGCGCGGATTGGTCACCAGACCACAGCATTGCAGGCTGCAGACACGCGGTCGCCTCGTGAAAGGGTACAAGGTTCACTGGCGCGCCCTGGGCCGCCCCCAGCACCGGGGGGGGGGGGGGGGTAGCGACGTCACAACAAGTCGGCGCGCGAATCGGTCTGCGCCGGCCCGGGGACTCCCGTGCCGGCCGGTGACACACGTGGTTGTTAACCCTCGCCGGACCTATTGGTTTTCTACATACGCGCCGGCCGAGGGGGGGGGGGCGGGTACGACCCCCCCCCTCGCCGTTTCGCCTCTGGTGGAGCTAGCGCGTCGCGGAAAAAAACGAGCGTGTGCGCCGTTACGAGACGCAGAGATTGGTACCCGATTTTAAGGTCCTAGGTCAACCGGTGACCTCTGAGGTCAGGTCAAGTGCCCCAAGGTACGGTTCAGTTTTTGGTGAATAACTTCGCAAAAAACGGCCGCAGAGCGCCGATTTTGGCAGCATCGTGTTCGTCTCGCTCAGGCGCGTCGAATGATATACTTTTCGTCTGGGTCAGGTCAACTTGGGGTGTTGACCTCAGGTCAAGGTCAGGTCAGCACCCCCAGGTCACGAAGTTGGTCGAAAGAGGTCATGTCGCATATCATTCGATTCGGCAGGTCTTCCTGAGTCCATTGGTGGCTTTCCCGGCTCGCTAGCTCAATTTGATCAAGAGTTATTGACGAAAAACTAATATGACCTTGATGACGTCATAAATGACGTCACGCAAGGTCAACATTGCAAAAGTGACGCATCTAACCTTGCAAGGAGTGCATCAAATCACGATTCTGTGTGCTTGAGATAGTTGGAGATCGTTCCCGGCGCCAGAATAGCAGTTTTCATTTTTCCCCATTGACTTATAATGGTGAGGTCACGAAAATGACCTGACCTCATATGACCTTTAGGAAAAATCCGAGATATACAAGTTGTGGGACTCATAATGGATACTAGATCCTGCAAGTTTCATTTCCCTGTGACATCTCCTCTGGCAGTGAGGGCGTTGCGAAGTTGCGACATCTGAAGACCGTGCAGAGGTTCACTTATGACGTCATAGGTCAGTGACCTGACCTGACCCAAAAATGCGGTTGGTGTCAAAAGATCCGGCTTGGATCAAAGGTCAGGTATGCCAAGTTTCAGCTCTCTATCGCTAGCGTGTTCGGAGCTATCGCGAAAAAAACCCTATGGGGGGGGGGCGGCACCCGCCCCCACCCTCGGCCGGCGAGGGTTAAATCATCCAAGGGACGAGGCAACGAATAACGAATAACGCAGGCGCACCACAGTAATATGTGGTGCTGTGGGGCTGTTCACCTCATATCAGTGACTGGGTTTTACGTTAATCAGAAATGGAGAATATCAACCTGGTGCGTGTTCCAAAAATTCAATCAGTTCTATCCAAACGATCCAAACGGCCCCAAGTAAAAGAATTAATTTAAGAGCGGGTTGTTATATTTTAAGCTCCAAAACGAAGGCAAAACCGAAACAACGAATCATGCAGTGGAGTGACGAAAAGACGAGAATGGAATCCAAGTTTGCCAAGTATGCCCTGCCTAATTTAAAAGTTCTAAATCCCGGACAGAACGGGCCTAATGGAGCCAGACGTGACGCGTCTGCTCGGGTCAAGAGCTCGGCCTAGAATGTCGGGGGAGCGCGCGGCCCGACGCAGCGGGCCGGGCCCCAGACATGCGCAGAAACACTCGGAGACCACGCGGCGACGGGTCGAGCGCGGATTGGTCAGCAGCCCACTGTATTGCAGGCTGCAGACATGCGGTTGCCTCGTGAAAGGGTACAAGGTTCACCGCCGCGCCCTGGGCCGCCCCCAGCACCGGGGGGGGGGGGGGGGGGTAGCGACGTCACAAGTCGGCGCGCGAATCGGTCTGCGCCGGCCCGGGGACTCCCGTGCCGGCCGGCGACACACGTGGTTGTTACATTACATCATGCGAGGCAACGAATAACGAATAACGCAGCCGCACCACAGTACCGCACTGAATGCTCAATGCGTCTTAGCATGGCGCCGCGCCATCCTAAGACGCATGCGGAGCCTCATCGACGCATCGTCCTCTGTGGGCACTGGGCAGTGGGCACCCTCCTCACCTGACCCGTCCGACCTCATCGTCCGTGACCCGTGTCTCTGCAGCAGCGGTGCCGGGCGTGTGTAACGTCCGTGTCGAGACGTGTCTGCCGGTAGACGGGCTGGCCATCGCCGGCTGGGAGCAGCGCTACGCCACCGAGCTGCCCGCCGACCTGCGCGCCTTCTACCTGGCCACAGACGGATTGCGTATTGCCTGGGACTACCGAGTGCCGGCAGGTACGGCGAGGGGACCACGGGACACGGGGTGCCAGTGGGTGCGAATGGCATTGGGCAGGTACCCAGAGTGCATGATCTAGAATCTCCTCCCTTCCAGAAAAAGTTGCAGATGACGCCAACAGCGATCCCTCGCTCATTGCTCAGACAACTTCTCCGGCAGTCAGGAACCATTGAGCACCTCCCGCCGCATATCTCTAGTTGACCTGGATGATTCGTTGACGACGTCCGGCGGTCCGTATGTACATGCGGCAGGTGACCGGTTCGAGGTGGGCCGCGCCGAGCTGCGGCCGCTGGCTCAGCTGAGCCGACTCGGCGGCCTGCGGCCCGGCTCTGACGAGCCCCTGGCCCAGGTGGACGCCGCCGGCGCCGAGCCGTCCCCCGGCGGAGGGACACCGTGTCCGCGCCTCAGCAGCCGGTGGCTGGTGCTGGAGCTGGAGAGGTGCGGCGAGCACGGTGAGCGCCGGAAGAAGGGACGGGTGGTGTCCCTTCCTCTGACGGGAAGAGGGATGTGCATTGGACAGGTGCTCCGTGTTGTGCAGGGGGACGTGTCAGATGCTCTGTGTGCTGAGTAAGGTGGAGGGACAGCCGACAGGTCATCTGGTTCGTGATATATAGGGGGTGCTCCGTGTTTTAAGTTATAGGACGGTGGACAGGTCAGGTGCAGTCCGTGTGAGGGTGGAGGGTCGGGCCAGCTGGTCTTTGTTGTGTGTGGGCCGGCGGCGGTTGTGCAACAGGGCAGGTGCTGTGTGTAGGATGGGGGCAGATCAGGTGGTGCCGTTCTGGGCTGCCCTGAGCTCGGTGTGACCCGTCCTGACCCCTCGTTTGTCCGTCTGTGTGCCAGGCTCAGTGTGCCTGGCGCACTGTCGGCCGGAGCCCGGCGGCCCGCCGCCGGCGCCGGCCGCCGTATGGCTGCTGGACCGTTCCTGCCGTTGGCACCGGCTCACCGACACCTTCTCCGACTACTTCCGCATGCTGCTGGCGCACCTGGCGCTGCCGCAGTGGCAGTGGAAGTTCACGCCGTATGGCCTGGGGCACATGGCGAAGGTAGGCATGTTATACGAGCCTCCGAAGTCTGGAGTACAGCAGGTTCATCAATGAAATGAAATCATATGATTTACCGTCTGATGAGACGACTCAGACTGTGTCACCCTTTCGCAGACCTGGATGACCCTCATCGCCCCGCACCTGCTGCCGTCTAGCGGATGGTCAGTGAGCGACAGCTTCCGAACCCTGCCACCGAACAGAGTCGACGCGGCGCTGTTCCGATCTCGCTCCAAAAACAAGAAAGAAAAGGAAGATAAGGTCGACGCTGAAAGCACCGAAGGCAAACAATAGAACAATGGCTTGTTCCCACAATTGGAACATTGGTGTCTCCTTTTGAGAATTGAATAATTAAATTTCCATGTTGTAGGTACGGCAGAATTGAAATTGCTCTCACCAGCGTATCCGACTCGCGGCTATTTTTAGTGCGTGGGTGTCTGTAAACGTCTATTGAACAAACGGCTTCGTTGAACGCTTCGCAGCCGTAAGTCATTTTCAGTAGGTACCGCTTGTATCATGAATATACTATCTAAGTGAAGAAACAGGGTTTACTGAGTGTGCCGACCATAAGAGTTAATTAACCATCTGCAGCTTTCAAGGTACCGCCGGGGTGGGACAACCTGTATGCTTAAATGACGTTTAAGTGGTACGGTTCGATAAGTCCAGAAATCCGGGACCGACACAGCAACTAGTCGCTGAGGCCTGAGCCGTGCGTGTGTGGCCCGTGGTCAGGAGGGTCTCTCCTCGCTCGACCCAACATCCAAAGGCGAAACACAGGTGACCTTGAGACGTTTGCAGTCGTCCGAGCATAATTCATAAGAATCATAACCGTTTTCGGATAATTGTCACCAACCCGAAAAAGTAGGCATGAATTGAAAACATAAAAATTAATTGATAACATAATGTTTTATTATATGAAACCATGCATCAATTAAATAAACGTTTCAACGTAAACGGGGCATTCGTTTATAATCATAAAACACCAAAGACAACGCAACAACCATTACCACACCGTCGATTGACTTTCTTGGGATCTCATCACCCGATGGACGCAGTGGGCGACTATCGGCGGTCATTTGTGCCGGTCGGTAATATGGTGCCGACGCTCTGATCTGGCCGCATGTTTACCAGCGCGACGATGAGTCTGCGGCGGCGGCGAACACGCTCGCGCGGGATCCGCGGACCGGTCGATCGAGTCCCCGCCCCGGCGGTCCGGCGCCTGCGCCCGCCGCGCCGGCCCTCCCCGGTCCGCCGAGACCGGACAGGGAGCACGAGGTCCGCTACCGAGCGGCCAGTCGCTGCCGCCCAGCCGACGGCCGAACGGTGACCGACGGAGGGCGGTGTGGTGTGGTAAGGAAGGTGTGGATCCGTGCGAGGTCTGACTCGGTCACACTGACGGTGCTGGTGAAGGGAGGAAGGTGATGAGTCAGCTCGGAGGATTGAAGAGGACATTTTAAGCCGCGCCCCGTTGGGCTCTGCCGAGCAACGCGCCCCGTTGGGGGGGGGGGCATTTTGGCCCCCCCCTAAGATCTCGAGAACCACGCAACGTAGCGACAAGCGGCAAACGGTGTTGGATAGCCCTATCAGGGAACTACCTTGTGACCCAATTTTATTGACCTAGGTCAAACCGATGACGTCACAGGTCAGGTCAAAGGTCCAATTTTCACCGTTTACAGGCATTTCAAGAAATGCGTTGTAAAATCGAGTAAAATGCATTTCATTGAAAATCATCGATGGGGAAATGTTCTTCAAACACATATTTTGCTAGTTGAGGTCACTGATACCAGGTCAGGTCACTGAGGTCAGGTCACTGGGGGGTCACAATATGAAAGTGTCGTGTGATACATGTTTTATGGTCCATTTTACATGACAAATGCAATTATGTGGGTCAGGCAGCCTTTGGGGCCAGCTTAGGTCACGTTTTGGTCAAGGTCAGGTCAAGGTCAGGTCAAGGTCAGGTCAAATAAGGTCAAATTTCAAAGTTGATATTTTTGCATAAAATGGGTATCGAATCGATGCAGCTCGTCACGGGGAGTTCAATGGTGGTCTTTGTTTTGCCGTACGAGGTCTAGAATCGCTAAAAATTGAGTTCAAAAATTTGACGTCATCATTTTTGAACAGTTTTTTCGCTATAACTTGGCCAAAAAACGAGATATCGATCTGAAATTTGGTATGTATATAGAAGAGCGCAGGGACTATCACATATATTCCGGTTTTTCGAAATTCTGAAAAATTTTGGATTTTTTTAGTTTTTCTAAAAAAATCAATTTTTTGAAATTTTTTGGGTCAAAAACCCAAAATTGTGAAAATCCGAGATAGCAGTTTTGTAGCGCCGCTTTTTTTCTATTAGACCATATAAAGAACTTTGAAATTGCTTGATAACTGTAGATTTGGTGAGCGTTTCAAGATTGCATGTTTTTTGCTCATTTTTGCTCGAACATGACCTCAGTTTGACCTCAATAACTCCTGACCTAAGGTGACCTAAGACTTGAAATTTGGTGTGAAGGTGTCAAATTGATGCCCGGAAAGGTACTGAAAATTTGGCGGCGCTGCGCGCCGCCGTTTTTTTGCTATTCAGGAAAAACCACAGGGGGGGGCCAAAATGGCCCCCCCAACGGGGCGAGGGTTAAGAGGCGGACGCTAATTCAGCGGTAAGTAACAGGCGTGGCGATAAAGGGGATTTTCCCTCGAAAGATCAGAGTTGTTTGGATGAAAACGGAGAAGGATCAATCCATGACTCAAGCCATTGGAACTAAGGTGAAATGATCATCGTAGGGGGATAATCAATTCCTCGCAGAAAAATCTGTTTCACAAATAGCTACAATTATCGACAAAATATACATCGATGGACGGTATTTTGAGCTTAGATTCTATGCGAAAATTGATTGGTTCAGATAAACCGAGCCGCGAGCGACGTTAGCGTGACTGACCGGACAAATCGTACGTTTCAGGTAGCTGTGATCGGGCCGCCGCCCCCCGGTCTGAGCGGAACGGGCCGCCGCCGCCCCCCGGTCTGAGCGAAGCGGGCCGCCACCTCCCGCCGGCCGGCCCAGCATGTCATGAAGAAGCAGAACATCCGCACGCTATCGCTGATCGTGTGCACCTTCACCTACCTGCTGGTCGGAGCGGCCGTGTTCGACTCGCTCGAGTCGCAGCACGAAATCAAAACACTCCACCTGCTCACCAGTGAGTATTGGCAGTCAGTCGTCAGTCAGTCAGTCAGTCAGTCAGTCAGCTAGCCAGTCAGTCAGTCAGTCAGTCAGTCAGTCAGTCAGTCAGTCAGTCATTCATTCATTCATTCAGTCAGTCAGTCAGTCAGGCATGGGCAGGCAGGCAGGCAGGCAGGCAGGCAGGCAGGCAGGCAGGCAGGCAGGCAGGCAGGCAGGCAGGCAGGCAGGCAGGCAGGCAGGCAGGCAGGCAGGCAGGCAGGCAGGCAGGCAGTTAGGCAGGCAGGCAGGCAGGCAGTTAGGCAGGCAGGCAGGCAGGCAGGCAGGCAGGCAGGCAGGCAGGCAGGCAGGCAGGCAGGCAGGCAGGCAAGCAGTCAATCACCTCAGGTTTGTGTGTGTAAATAGATACCCCGTTATGTGAAACCTTCGACAACATAAAAAATGCAGCATCGTACTTGATCATTACCGATATGTGAGCCATTTTCCCTTTGTCATTTGACATCACTAAATCACCGTTTCGGCGTTGTGTTTCGTGGTTAATTGATATTTGATATGCGGGCTCTGTACATCATTTCACACGATATTATGTGTGGGATAACAAAACGCTGCTTTGTGCACCAACTGGGCAGCAAAGGCACGGCAATCGCATCAGCAATGTGCGACGTGACTTGACTGAGCCGAGCGGGCGTGACCGTAAACACGGCCCTCAAGAGGGACCAACTATTGATCAGCTGTCATCGAGACCCTGCCGCGGTTTCCGCTGCGGTCCGATCTCAGACATTCAGCCGGCGTCGCCGCATATTTGGCCCGTCCGGCCCGACACCCAGCGATTGACGCCGCTCTTTGGGACGATAACAGTCTGTTGGAGGATAACTCGAACGTGTGCTGATATGCACAATGTATGCGACCACACGAATCCACAAGAGGGACACAAAAAACGCGGACACACCACCGTTATCAGGTACGATGTAAAATGCCTAAGATAAAGTCACACGTATATTTAGCAGTGGTTACAGTGGTTACTAAGTTGAACTTTTTGACCAACTGCATGAATTTAGAAGTACAGCGAACTCGGGACAAGGTGTGAGGCAAATGACTGATATATTTCACAGCATCGGTCCATATATATAGTCTCAGAATAATTGCAATTCATTGCTAAATACTAAATAGTGCAGAATGCAGATAAGATTTAATGTTAGGCCCCATGTCACTATGCTTCCTGCACCTGTCACCGTGCCTCGTAAGGTTTCGAAGCATGCCTGCAAGTTTGACAAGAACACACGACAGTCCGCTCTCATTTGGACGCCACCGCCCTGTGATTGATGGCGCTATAAAAGTTGGCTGGGCGCCACATCGGATTATGTTCACTGTTCAGTAATCGTAAGGAACTGTGGACAGTGGAAATGTACCGTTGTCCGTTAGTGAACTCCATAGACTCCAAAGTGCAAGACAAAGGCATAAAAGAAAACCTCAGCCATGAGCCAATTGACCCAACTGAGGTCGGACCGCCTGTTGGTCGTTCCAATAGCAACCAAGCAAAAGATCATAAATCTTTTCCACTTGCCAGCGCGTCGCGTCGAATAAAACTTGGGGCTGCTGTGGAAGTGAAGGCGCCCTTTGCACTTTCCTCTACGGTAGGTTTATAACCTGACTTCAGCCGCCGGTTACTATTGCAGCAGCCGAGCATTTCGCCAGACATTTTGATGGATAGTTACCCGTACAGTTGATCGTACAGTTGAGCATACAGTATATGGTTGTTACCTTCCATATGAGTGTACGCTTAACCGTTCGTGGGTGAAACAGCTGTGTTTAACGTCGCTCTCATACTTACGGGCAGTTAAACATTTTATCCAGTAGGTATAGCCAATTTCCTTGGCATGTAATAGCGATGTAATTATTGGCATTTATCTTGTTTCAATTATCTTGCGATATCGATCCAAAAGGGGTCTGATCACTGAAGAAGGCGACTAAACCGTTCCAATGTTTGTTTACACGACATACAACTAGGTACCTACACCATTTATCTCTAATCAAAGGTCGATTTATCAATTATCACTTAACCATTATTGCCAATCACATCGATTTATGATCAAATAAATCTACCCTGGCCCTTTATTTTTCTCTCCAAGTGATTGAAGTCGCTGCCAACTGGGCATTTAGACTGCGGACTTCACGCCACCAGCCGGCCGCTTTGACTGACACCCAGTGCAGACTCTGCAGTCCCTGCCAGGGCGCCCAATCCCAGCGAGTGCTGGGCAGCGCAGACTGTCATGTTCCCAGCAACCACTTTCCCTGAGACGCGGTTAACCACTATTCCAGATACTTTGAAGTAGTTCCTCCAATCTGTACCGATTTCAAGGAGTTCAATCTTGACATTAGGCCGCGATTAAAATTGCATCCAGCATGAAAATGTCTGCACCTTGGAAACCTACCGTTAGTGAAGTGGAGAAGCAGAACAGTGCCACCAGCGCTGCAATAGAGACGCCTCAGCGCCCAAAGTCCACTGCCAAATTACCTACATGCCCAGTGTCCCCCAAGTTCTCAGCGAACGCCAACAGCCAGCACAACTTCATGCTGTTTGTATGAGGATAGGCTGTGCCGCCATACACCAGTGTGCTGCGGTACAGCCTACCCATTCAGTTTCAGTGCCGATTGCCCTGCTCGGCATGAAACGCTGCGGACGAAGGCAGTCAGTCGTTTATGAGAGATCAAACGTGCAGAGAGGAACGGGACAGAAGGCAGAGGAGAGAGAGAGAGAGAGAGAGAGAGAGAGAGAGAGAGAGAGAGAGAGAGAGAGAGAGAGAGAGAGAGAGAGAGAGAGAGAGAGAGAGAGAGAGAGAGAGAGAAAGAGAGAGAGAGGAGAGCGGAGAGGAGCGAGGGGAGCCGTTCAGACGGAGACAGTCATACCCTGGCCCGGGATTCGGCGGCACCGGCCACCGACGGCGTTCCATGATCCTTTGCGGTGCATTATCCAGTAACGTCCACCACTGATGTATAGTGTATGTATATACGTACTCGGTTCCCGCACTGTCGACAGCTCATTCGTCGTACGCCGCAGCGGTAACGACCCGCGGCGATGTGGGGTCATGACGATTTACAGGCAGCGCAGCGCTACATCGGTCATACGGCGATCCGTTGCCGACAGGTGTAAGATGGGCAAATAATTTCTTTGGCCGCAGCTCGGACAACGACCTTTCAGAGAACCATCCGTAAAACTTAGACGGCTCTTTTACGTATTTGACTTTGGCGGCGTAACATTAATGGAAGCTACTCGACCCTAATCCGACCACTTCCAGTATATTCGTAAAACACGATAAACGCTAGTATGGTGAGAATATGCATTACATGCAGATCATCTCAAAACCATCGTCATGAAATAGCCCTCCGGCCGTTGTCCATGTGCTCTGGCCTCTGCCAATGTAGAGTATAAGGGCCCAAGGAGTGGAACTCTGACCCACTGACTGTGCTGTCCGTTTGCAGACATGAGCGCGATGATCCGGATCAAATACAACATCACCGACGACGACTACGGCATCGTGGAGACGATGGTGACCAAGTCGGCGCCGTTCAAGGGCGGTAGTCAGTGGCGCTTCTCGGGCGCCTTCTACTACGCCATCACCGTGCTCACCACCATCGGTGAGTGTCACCTGTCACAGCTCACCACCATCAGTGAGTGTCATCTGTCACAGCTCACCACCATCGGTAGGTGTCACCTGTCACAGCTCACCACCATCGGTAGGTGAGTGTCACCTGTCACAGCTCACCACCATCGGTAGGTGAGTGTCACCTGTCACAGCTCACCACCATCAGTGAGTGTCATCTGTCACAGCTCACCACCATCGGTAGGTGTCACCTGTCACAGCTCACCACCATCGGTGAGTGTCATCTGTCACAGCTCACCACCATCGGTAGGTGAGTGTCACCTGTCACAGCTCACCACCATCGGTAGGTGACAGGTGTGACAGATGACAGACACCACCATCGGTAGGTGACATGCATCAAATGTGACAGATGAAAAGGCATGACAGGTGACAGATGTGGCATATGCGACAGTTGACAGTCACTATCATCGGTAGGTTACAGATGTGACATTGTGACAGTCACCATCATTAGTGGGTGTCAAACTGTCAACTGTCAGAGGTGACGGTTGACATATGTGACAGATGAGACAGCTGTCGGCAGTCACCACCATCAGTAGGGGACAGTGCATGTGACAGCTCTGCCAGTTCCAAACAGTTTCTACTCACCATGCTGCCGTTAGATAGCAGTCTACTGTCACTGACTGCATGTCTTTGTAACCCTTATACCGTCAGTGTCACTGCCACTTGTACCAGTGACAGGTAGGTGACAGCTGCCGACAATATCACCACCGTCCGAAGCTGCGCGCAGATATGTAATGAACAATTCCTCACCTGGAGATTTACGGTAGGGCAACGGTGTTTCTCTTATTTGTGAATTGGTCTATTCCAGTCCTGCCTTTACTTCCGATTCGGTCGTGGTTTACCTTCAGTTCGGTCACGGTTGGCTTTGAGGGGGTGGGGGATGGGAAGCAGATCAGGATGAAAAGATGAGATACCACCGTCGAAAAGTAGACAACTGACGTGCGCTTTTATTTCTAAAAATGTAATGTTGACCGTTTCACAACTTGGACAGCAATTACTGTCAATCCAATTCGGATCAAGTGCGGCAAAATGTTTCAGCGTTGCAGAAATAGCGCTTAATTCCCGGTAACCATTGTGAAACTCATCTCATAAATGTGACATGAGTCAGACGGTCGCCCAATTTAGCGGCCCCGTATACTGCCGGCGGCTGGGATTTTACGGCTACATGACGTTATTTACGAGTGTACTGCAGCCGGCAGTGCACGCCTGCGACCCACGATAAAAGCACGTCCCAAATCAACTGGCCGGAATAGGAGACTCCTCGGGTGAGCTGCTAACGAGCATGCATCACTATTAGCACAGACAACAGACTAACGATAGGCACGATGGCAGAGCTTATGGAGAGAATAAATCGCGGGCAGTCGGAGCGTTTTCGTATTTATTTGTTGGTCCGTCTATGTAATTGGAGCATATTTTGCGTAAATCGTCCATTTAGTTAGCTCGGGATGTGCATGAGATGTGAGCTGCACTGGAGTGGGGTCTCAGTCTAGTTAGGTAGTTGTGTCTCTGGGGTCCTCAGTGTCTACTCTCGGTTCTGGTTAGGCAGACATGTCAGGTCAGCGCTCACATGACACCCAAACGGCACCCACATGGCACTCAATAGGCACAAACGACACTCACACTGCAACAGCACCGGAAAGGCACTGACATGGCAACCAAACGACATTCACACGGTTCCCGAACGGCATTCACTCGGCACCCATACGGCACTCACAGGACTCACGACACCCAAACGGCATTCGCTCGCCAAGCATGACACTCAAACGGCACCTCTGTCTGAAGTGTCGTTGAGTGTTGTGAGTGCTGAGACGCTATGCCTGTAACCACCGTGACCGATCAATGTCCGGTCTCTCGTGGTCAGTGGTCACGGTCAGCGTTCACCGGTCCGTGGACAGTGGTTACTGGTTATTGGTCAGCCTTGCAGTCACGGTCACTCAGGTCACCAGACGGACTGAACTAGTGCACCGACCCGACACTGTATCGTACCGGAACAGGAAAGAACAGAAAAGCGGCATGGCACGGTCAACTAACCCGATCAACTTCACTTCGAACTTCCCAGCCATCTATCTGTAAGGCCAAATGTCCTGCAATTAGCTAACTACCCGCCGTACTGTCCAATTTTTGTCCCCCTGTCCGTCCAACTGTCCGTCCAGCTCTTAGTCCTTCTATCCGCCCCACAGTTAGTCCATTTATCCTTCCAACTGCCCGTCCCATTATCCGCTCAACTGTCCGTGCAACTGTTCGTCCATTTGACCGTCCAACTGTCCGGCCATCTACCCTGCCAACTCTCCATCCAACTGCCCGTCCATTATCCTGCCAACTGTCTGGGCAACTGTCTCATCAACTGTCCGTCCAATTTTCCGTCCACCTGCCCTTCTGCTCTCTAAGACGCGTCCATTAGTAGCCAGGTCACACACACGCCACAACGGCCGTGTAGAGAGGTCGGCTCTGCTCCCAGGACGTGCACCGGAGATTTGGGTCTCGGTCGGCCCAGAGTAAAGACGGACGTTGAACTCGCACAGGCCTCGTAAGATGGAGATCTCAGCAATAAAAGTATCCGGGGCAGGCTGGACTAGTATAGAGGTACTGGGATTTGCTGGGAGAGATTGGCTTGGTTTTAAAACCAGAGTATGTCGTGCTCTAGGACACCGTCGCTGGGTTTATGTTGAGATGCATGCTGGCTCTGAAGAGCGCTCATATATATTTCTGTGGATCTTCTGCGAAAGCTTGTTAACTTTATGGCCCAGCTGACGTTCTGGAGGAGCGAAACGAGTGGCCTCAGACGCGCGGGTCGGGGTGAAGTTGTGGCTCCTCGGAGACCCTAGTGTGCCATGTCAGCAGACAAATGTCTGACGAGTAGTACGATATCCCGCCGGAACTGTAGTAGCTCGGGTGAGCGGACGGGTGACTGGCGCCACGTATTTTGTCGGGGCGTATTTCACAGCGGCACCCTGCTGAATAATTCCAAGATATTTCAGACTGACAATTGCTCAAAACACCCACAGGAATGAATCGACCTTAAAACATGCAGGGACAACTTGTGAGTGGCCAGTATTATTGAATCCCTTATCGCTGCTGAACACGACTGACCCTTCGTTCTAATCTCCGCTCTGGCAGATACAAATTGGCAATTGGACATATTTCTCTCCATTGGGGTACCAAGAGACCGTGCCTTTCTTCATCGGGTCAGGCTGGAAACAGTTGACCCCTTGGTTTCTACTACAGTGCAATAAATAAATAAATACACTATTTAGCACATTTATGTCTCTACTCTCCCGCAAAGTTGGACTAATCCCCTCTCCCCTTGGTCCTCCCTCACAGTTACCTGACGCCCCCCCCCCCCTTCCTCCGGCAGGGTACGGCCACTCCACGCCGCGCACGGTCGGCGGCAAGGTGTTCACCATGTGCTACGCGCTGGCCGGCATCCCTCTCGGCCTGGTCATGTTCCAGAGCATCGGCGACCGCGTCAACCGCGCCAGCTCTATCGTCATCCGCGCCGTCAAACGCTTCCTGGGCTGCGGCTCGCAGGAGGCCTCTGAGCTGGACCTCATCTGCGCCGTGGTCACACTCAGCGTACTGGTGATCGCCGGCGGCGCGGCGGCCTTCTCGCGCGAGGAGGGCTGGACCTACTTCGACTCGGTCTACTACTGCTTCATCACGCTCACCACCATCGGCTTCGGCGACATGGTGGCGCTGCAGCAGGACAACGCGCTCAACACGCGGCCCGACTACGTGGCGTTCGCGCTGGTGTTCATCCTGTTCGGGCTGGCCGTGGTGGCGGCCAGTCTAAACCTGCTCGTGCTGCGGTTCGTCACCATGAACACAGAGGACGAGAAACGGGACGAGGCGGAGGCGCTTCAGGTGAGGATGGCGGGGTGGGGAAGGTGAGGACCGCGGGGTGGGAAAGTTGAGGACGGTGGGAATTGGGGACACTGACCGGCCGGAGCGCCGCCCGTCCCCGGCCGGAACAGCCCAGCCCTCGCTATATGGTGTCAGGATTGGTATCGATCACACATCCAAAGGCGTCACGAACGGCAGCGGAACCTCGTGTCCGGCTAGAGTGAGTGTTATTTATGTGGGCTGCACCGGAAGTTCCCGATAGGATGTTATAGTGATTTTTAATTAAAAGGTAGAGATTAAATATACGACTGTAGCGTCGCCATCCCGGATATTTTATCTTTTGACTTTCCCGTTAGTCTGGCTGTTTGAATCGGCCGACCTTGGTCCGTGGTAATCTGTCGGTTCTGTATTTCCCGGAACTCGGGTCACTGACCAGTGACCTCGCCCCAACCCCGGTCATCGATACGGTTTGTATGACCCTACCCCGATCACTGATCCCACCCAGCTCACTGAAACGGTCGCTGTGACCTTACCCGGGTCACTCTGACCGGTCTGTCCGACCCGGTCAGTCCGACCCCACTCAGGTCACTGACCGATCCGTATGACCCCACCCCGGTCACTGACCTGGTCCGTATGACCCCACCCCGGGGACTGACCAGTCTCGCCGTGCCCACAGGCGGCCCAGGAGACGGTGCGTCTGGAGGGAGACGTCATCACGGCCAACGGCTCGACGCTGATGCGCCGCGAGCAGCAGGCCTCGGACGGCGACGTGACGAGCGTGTGCAGCTGCCGGTGCCACAGCTGCTGGCCGCCGCTGCCGCTGCCCATCGGCAGGTGAGTGCCGCGCGGTGGGAGCGGAACGGCTACCGCTGCCGCTGCCCATCGGCAGGTGAGAGCCGCGCGGTGGGAGCGGAACGGCTTCCTATGGAAGTGGGAGAGGAATGGTTACATGACTGGTTAGGATAGTAACTATGCTCAATATAATTAACATTTACCGACAGACGACGGGGATAATCACAGAGAGGTGATGACATTTTAAACGTGCTAGATGTGAGGGAATGCTCGTTAGCAAGTGAGGGAAGATAATTAAATAAAAGACGAGGGAAATATTACTGACAGGTGCAGAAAATTGCTTTGAAAGTGGATGCAGAGAGGTCTGAGAGTTATTACAACCGGTGAGAGAAATGGTCAGTCCGTGGCTGAGCTGTCCCGCCTGTGTGCCGGCAGGGGCTCGCGGCGGCGGCGCTCCTCACGACGCACCCACCTGCTCTCGCGCTCCGGTACGGTAGAGACGCCCAGTCCCACCGTGGAGGAAATCATCACCGCGTTCCGGCCGCGGATGGCCGGCGGCGCCAAACGCGGCTCCGTGTAGCGGCTCCCCGGCCGGGGTGGGGTGGTATACCGGACCCCGTCAGCAGCGGCGGGCCCTTTGTCGGCCGGCGCGGCGGGGCGGCCACGGTGAATGGCTCGCGCCGGAGATGGGACGGCGCGTCTCCGGAGAGCTGGCGGCGGTGGGAGCCGGGGACGGCGCCCGGCCGCCGCCGTCGTGACGGCTATTGTCCGCCGCTCCCCGCTGCCGCGGCGGAGGCGCGCTGAAACAGCGGAACTCGGTGAGAAGCCGGGCCAGTGCCGACGTCCGCCGACAGCGCTGATCAAACGCAGCGGCGGCCCGCGCCAGCTTTTTGTTCGATGAAGTCAGATGAGTGCTCGTCAATTTGGCAGCACATTCATATTGAGATTAGGATCGATCTTCATTAGGGCGACGGGAGGCCTTCAAAGTGAAGTGTGAAAGTTCCCGTGGCGCCCGAACAGGGAGCAATGATGGTTTATGGAGGCCATCATAACGGTTCAATGGCGGGTGCCGCGCTTTATGATGGCGATACAGCCGATATTGTGCCCGAATTTTCACCCCAGATTATATCTACCGTGAGAAGCAGCTCGCATCAGTGTGCTGTATCGCAATGCGTGATGCCAAAATCGCCCATCGCACTGTTTGAAAACTTGCATCATGTAATGTGTAAATGCATTCCGCTGCTCAATTGTTCATTGGATAGCTTTTCAATGTGTGTGAACAGTATCTTTCTATAATTTGCTTGCACAAAAGTTCGAGAACGCAAATCTTCGCGAAATGTGCCAGGTTGTGTGCCTTTGTTGTCTTGAGAGCTGCGTGTGCGTACAACGTGATTGCGACATTGTATTGTACAGACTTTATCAAAATAAACTGCAATATTCACAAGTAACATATCTCCGGCGCCAGTATCATTTGCTGATGTAGCCCTCACGGGTTTCAGACTGGACGACCCACATAATCGCTGAAGCACAAAGTCCCGCAAACTCTCTGCAGATGACAATTCAGACTACAAACGATAAAGCACAGCTCAGTAGTCATATATTGATCTCCCTGCCTACTCGACGGGCCCCGCGAGGATAACCACAAACAGGTGATAAAGGCGCACAGCGATCCGCGCTTGGGCTGTAAACGCTTCATAGATTCACACTGGCACGCCATCCCCTATCGATCTGTCCACAACAGTCCCCACCAGTCGCTCCGGCCACGACCGCGACAATAAACCACAGTCAGGCCGCAGGTTGTTCCATTTCGTCCCGTGTGAGCCACAGGGGACGACGGCCAGGGAACGGCGTCTGGACCGCCACGCGGCTGTAGAGGTGCATCAGCTGCGGGCGGGCCACTGGTCGGGCTCCGCCCAGTATATGCACAGGATCGGTCGTAACCCAACGGTGGAGTGCCCTGGCTGCAATGACCATGGATGCCGAGCGGGACGATGTCCGGTGTGTCGGGAGGAGGCGGACACTCCCGGGCATGTTCTGCTGCGTTGCCCAGCCCTGATGAACCTGAGGTTCCGCCTGCTGGGCACCATACACCCGTCGCACGGGGAGATTCGGAGCGCGGACGTCGTCGCGGCCCTGGCGGCCGCGACCAGACGACTTCAAAGCCGGGAGGCTTCGCGGCAGTGACCCTGCCGCCGAGGGGAGAAAACAACAACAACAACAACAGCCGAGGCCGGCCCCGGGTCCCCGCGCCGCTCAGAACAGTTGTCGGCACATGGGGCACGTGCTCTTGCTGCTCGTGCTGAACCACTTGTAGAGGCAGGCCGGGTGGAAGCGCTTCTTGCAGTTGCGGCAGGCCAGCTTGGGCAGCTGGTAGTTGGTGCCGTGCAGCACGTAGAAGCAGATGTTGCATTCCTCCACTCCCTGGAAGCGTTTGTCGATGTTCTGCTTCCAGAGGAGCAGGCCGTCCAGGACGCTGCCGTTCTGGGGAAGCGGGGTGGCGGCGTCAGTCCCCACGGATACAGGGTAACGACATTAGAACCAACGGATGTGACTTAACGAGATGAACTGCACCGACGGGCACGAATTAACGATGTCAACTATGACAGACATAAGCTGACGAAATTAGCCCTAAATAACTAACGATATCAGCACAGACCTCTGAGAAAAGACCGACATCCGTTGCTTCCTTCATTAAATAATCAACTCTCTTCCAAGACAAGGACACCAGCCCACACCCTCCCTCTCCGTCCCAGTTATCTCTCGCCTTCCCTTCATCCCTCTCTCTCCCTCTCGTCTCTCTCTCTCTCTCTCTCTCTCTCTCTCTCTCTCTCTCTCTCTCTCTCTCTCTCTCTCTCTCTCTCTCTCTCTCTCTCTCTCTCTCTCTCTCTCTCTCTCTCTCTCTCTCTCTCTCCGCGGTCTCACCTGGTGTGTCAGGAAGGTAGTGAGCTGCAGCATCCACATGCGCCACTGTCCGGCGGCCACCCCGACCCGGCGGCCGGGCGCGTCGGCAGCCACGTGTCCCAGAGGGTAGTCGGCCGGCAGACGGACCACCAGCTCGGTACTGGCCTCCTCCATGGTGTATACGGCCAGTACCTCGCGCACCGACGGACGGGCGCGTACCTGGGTCAGGGGGAGGGAGGGAGTTAGCCGAGAACTCGCTACAATGATAATTATTAAGACAGTGACCGGCAGTTTGTTTATATTTGTTGTGAAAGCATGTGCATGTGCGTATCTTCATTTCAGTAGTACCAAGTACAACGTTTCACATCATAAATTGAAACTAGGAAACCAAATGGATGCAAAAAAAATAGCAGACCTTAATAAGTTTCATAATAGCTGCGCCTGCGCCTGCCTACATTCTTTTGAAAGGCTGTTGAAAATTCGACACATTCCGTCCGTCCCACCCCAGTCCACTCACGGTCATGTTGTCTGTGACGGTGTCGGCCGCCTGCAGCCGTCGGAACTCCTCCGCCAGCAGCAGCGGACTGACGTGCTCGCTGGTCAGCCGCTGTACGCGCTGCGCCAGCTGGCGCTCGCAGCCGGAGCGCCAGGCGCGCGCCAGCACCGGCAGCTGGCGCAGCAGCTGTACGTAGGTGCGGCACGCCCAGTGGTGTACCTCCTCGGCCGAACGGCCGCCTGGTGTGCGACACACACACAGCGTAAATAAACACAGAGAAAGGAGGAAGGACGGCAACAAACACACACACACAATGAGGTTATATATTCTATGACAGAAGGATTTTCCGCAGTCACCGTCACCAGGTCAGCAGACCAAAAGAAAGGGATGGAACGACAACAACACAACACACAACATACCATCACATGACATGCTGGTGGAATATTAGACGGCTGAGCGATGTCAACCACACAACCAAACACCAATAAACACCAAAAGGACAACACCATCCGTACATCGATACGTGCTAACACCAAACAAACTGACCGATGGAGGCCGCCCGCTGAAGCGCCAGAGATTACAGTACCCGACCACACACAGACAAAACACATTACTGGTCTGTGCCGGGGCAGCTCAGTACACTGCATTACACGAGTTACGCTACATTACACCGAAATAGCGCCCGGCCAGAGAAAGACGCCCACACACCAGCGACCACCGGTATTCCAGGAAGGCCGGTCCATCGGGGCGAAAACTTTGCGGAACTCGTTATAATAGATGCAGTAGAGCGATTATATAACGAAACTTCAATACACATCCCACGGATCGGTTTCATAATGAAAAATGAAATATGCAATACAATAAAATTGCGCCTGCAATCAACCCTTTCCATTCCGTAAGTTGGAGCCATCCCAGAAGAAAAATGTGTTTTGAACGGAAAATATGGCTCTCCAGCAAAGTGAAGTAATCAGGAACACCGACAAAGAAACTAATGAAAATATTGAGGAGTTGCCTGTGTAAATCATCTCTTGTAGCGCAGTAAGGGAGCCATTTGTCACACCATCTCCTGCCTCACCGCAATAAAGGGAGGAGACGGAAGAGTGTGATTATTCACCTACCCGTCACGACTGTGGGCAGCTCCAGCTCGAAGAACGTCTCACTGGTCTCCACATACGAGTTGGGCACCTCAGGCGTTTCGGGCATCAGGCAGAACAGCTGGTTCAGTAGCGTGTCCAGCGACCCGTCCTGCCTGTAACACGCCGCGGGCTCCGTCACGGCTGTGACGGCACACAGTACACCGGGTGCAGGGGAGACGGGGAGCAGCAGTCACCCACCCCCCGGGCCCGCCGCGCGGACCCACCAGACGTCAGCAGGAGTACGTGGTAGGCGGAGCACGTATCGGATACGTGGACCGTGGTAGGCGGAGTACGTGGTAGGCGGAGCACGTATCGGATCGGGCGGCTAATACCGAGCGATGGCCGGTGGAGAGCTGACAAACACACCGGCCCAGTCCCGCCCGGCGGGGGAGGGGGAGGGGAGGGGCGGGGGCGGCTCAGCCAGGTTCCGGGCGCCGATCCACCGGCCGCCGGCGCCAGCGAATTTATGAGGTAAGTTGGCTGGCGGGGCGGTCGTCCAACTTGGTCGGCGCGGGCCGGACCACGGCGACACGGCCACCGATCATCGGCCGCTCGCTCACGGCCGGCCGACTCAGATGGACGGCGGCGGCCGCAGCGCTAACCGATGGAGATGGACTGCCCGGGCCCAGCCAGCGCTGGCCAGCGCACGGTGGCACATCCGTCACTTACTCACGATCAAAGTAACATCAAATGAAAGTCCATTTTCATCGGATCAAAAGCATATTTGAGAAATGAAATGTGTAGCCGAAAGAAACTATTTTCCAGCATATTAAATCAGTTTAAGTTCTCTTGTCATTTGGACATGCTCTTTTGAACGCTGCGCACAATTAGGCAGTTTCCTACAGCACATGATAATTCATGATATTTCTCCAGGGTTACCTTTCCTAATAAAGCTACCGTTAACAGCCAAACCGCCATTCGGACAGAATGCCAATTTAGTCCGCTGCCACCGCAGCTGGCCGAAACACACGGACATCACCAGGGGCTCGACGACCCCTGGAGGCACGATGGGCCATATATCACACTCGGGTGGAAGGGGTGCGGACGACGCTCCTGGCTGAAAAATGGCCACGATAGTCGGGCCGCCCGTAAACAACATCAAAACGAGCCAGGCGGGCTCACAGTGAACCGTCACTGACCGGACTGATATACACGAGTAACGCTCCAGGTGCCCTAAAAGGTGGACGTTAATGAATACTGTTTCAAAACAGCCTGATCAGATGTTTCAAACGTCAAAACACGGCCAGCTATAAGCGAATAAATTCATTGCTGTAAAAAAAGGAAACGTAATCTCACGGCACGGTGCGTCACACTCGTTTCTTCTCAGTCATAATATACCCTGAGTATAAGCCTGGTGTCACTCACCTGAGCCCCTCTGCGGTCATGACCTTGCGCTGGGTGTCCTGGTGTCCGGTGAAGGAGAGGGCCAGGTGCCAGGCCATCAGATGGGTGAGCACCACCTGGTGGCTCTCTGTGTGCGGGTCCACCAGGCACGTCTGGCCGGGCGAGAGCTCCGAGAGCAGCGCGGATACCAGAGGCTCCGTCTGTACGGGGAGGGATACATACTGTCTGAGAACACACGCTGACCGGGGGCGGGGCAGACACCAGAGGCTCCATCTGTGCGGGAAGGAGACTGAGTAATACACACTGACTGGGGACGGGGCAGACACCACAGGCTCCGTCTGTAAGGGGAGGGACACATACTGTCTCAGAACACACGCTGTCCGGGGGCGGGGCAGACACCAGAGGCTCCATCTGTAAGGGGAGGGACACATACTGTCTGAGAACACACTGACCGGGGACTGATACCAGAGACTCCGTCTGTACGAGAAGGAGAGGGTCGCGGTCTGAGTACAACACAATTCTGGGACACATAACGTCTTTACCACCAAGAGAGTGCCTGAATACGCAACATGTGTGCCGACGGGGCTAAGTCTAAGTACTTTGTGCATCAGTTAGACCGGGCATTCATAGAAACTGGGGCGAACTAATATTTGTCCAGAACATAACACGGACATTAACGAAATTGCATGGGCACCTAATACACACCACGCGAACTAAGGAATACAAATAGACATTGTTCACTCGTTATGTCACCTTAACCAGTGCAAATAAGCACAGCACCTAAGCAAAAGTAGGTGAGAGGTAGGGCAACATGGTGTATTCATGCCACCCACCTGGTCGATGACGGCTCTGAACAGCGTGGGCAGCGTCAGGCGCGGGTCGTCCTTGTCGTCCTCGTGATGTGGTCGGTTCTGCTCCGCTTCGGCTAGATGCGGCAGGAACCTGACGGGAAACAACGAGTGGAACTATCGGTCACTGGGATATTCGGAAGAACGGCGGCACACTGAGGAATCAACGTCGCGTTGGAACAAAAGAACTGGGAAGGACGAGTCCCAAATAGCGCACACAAAACAGTTGGTCTAGAGCAGGACCGTCGTCTCTCACCGGTGCATGGTGTGCCAGGCGGCCAGCCGGACGCCGCGGTCGGCCGAGGTCAGCAGCCGCCGCCACCAGAACAGCAGGGTGACCAGGTCGGCCGACAGGTGCCGCTCCTCCAGGCGCGAGTCCACCCGGACCGGCAGCGCATGGTGGAGCAGCGCGGCGGTGGGCGCGTGTACCACCACCGCGCACACGGCCGAGAGGGCCTCCTGGAGCAGCGGACCCGCCGACCGGCCCGCAGCGCCGTCTGCAGAAACACGGGCAGGGAGTCAGAGGAGAGTCCAGAGCCACCGGAGGGACCGCAAGCTGCCGAGCAGCAGCTGGTCCGCTACCGCAGGCAAACGGCATACCTACAGTGATTTAACGACACCACCCAGATAGGTACACCAGAAGGCTTCCGAACAGCACCTAATATCACAGCAGCAACTCTGAACACACTAGCTGGACTTAATGTACCAGTCCATTCACTAGGTGTCTGTAGCAATCTGTCAGCCCAATATCACATGTCCCACCGCTTCCCACCGCCATCTCGCCGCTCACCCGTGGCCATTGTCGCGAACACGCTGACCAGCGCCCGGTACCACTCGGGCGAGTAGAGCTCGTCCCACTCTCCGGACAGCGAGGGGTGCTGCTCGGCGCAGCGTCCCACTGCCGCACGGACCGCCTCCACGGCACAGCAGAGCGAGTGGAGCAGCACCGGGGCGCCCACCCCGCGGCCCGCCGGCAGGCAGGCGCTATCAGACGACTCCTGCCGCGGCGTGAAAGGAAAGATCGTTAGGGAAGTCAAGAGGCTCGTAACGACAAAAATGCGTAGCGTTACTCTAATGGTAGATCAGTTACAGTTGAGCACCTGTTTAAAGCCCTGTACAGTACAGTACAGAGTCAGAGTCAGCCATATTAATTATCAACCGTATGCCTCGAGGGAAATGTGCACTACGCTGCAATGAAACGATATTGTTTGCAAGTTTTTTTTTTTCAAATGAAGTCCGTCAGAGCCATAGGTGGGCACGATCCGTTCCTCCGCTCCTCCGTTCCGGAACGCCGTTACAATTTTTAGGAACGGAGGAACGAACTCGTTACATTTTAAAAAGGGTAACGGACCAAGTAACTTCCGTTACATTGGTTGTTCGTTCCTCCGTTACACTTTACAGTTTAGTCCGTTCCTTCGTTCCTCCGTTACTTTTCGTTGTCCTGGCAGGTTGATATTTCAGCTAACCCACAGACATCAATGCAGCAGCGGAAAAGTGGATTATTGAGCAGATTATTGAACCTGACTTGAAGACGGAAGATGGCCTCAGTGTACTGGCCTTCTGCAATGAGCCGGCGTTGCAGTATGTGTTCGCAAAGTTCAACACGGGCGTCCCTTTAACCCTATTAGTGGCAGGCTCCTGGCTACCCCATATTAGTGGCAGGGGGGGGGGGGGGGGCTGTTTACGACCCCCCCTTGATATCTCGAGATCTAACCGGCCGATTTTCAAAATTCAAACGGCATTCGATTTGGCTCAACGAGATCTACATTTCTAAAAAAAAAAAATTAAAAAATGTCAATAGGGGGGTAGAGGGGGGTAAAAACGGGCAAATTGCAGATACATTTTAGACTGTTTATCACGGCCAGGTTTCTGAACCAATCTTAACGCAACTTTTGCCGATCGATAGAGAATGAACCAGGAATTCACATGGATCCTAAAAATATGCATTTTCAAAAATCATAGGCGGATACAGATCATTGAGATTGGGGGTACACAAAAAGTATAGTAAATAAGGTTTTTGTTGGTACTGTTTCTAAAAAGGGTGGCAATGGTCTTGTTATGTTACAATTTTCTTATGAGAGAATGACTAAAATTGTATTGGTCATGCATAGGCGGTGTCAGGGCACCTATGTTGGGAGGTAAAAAATAACCCCCCTTTTTGGACGCCTGGATCCGCCTATTATAGCAAAAACGTGTCAAAAGAGGATGCACAATAACTTTGTATATGTTATCACATGATACCTTTCATTCACTGTTCGTAAAACTGGTGCAGCATCGTGATCTTCGCCCAAATGACTCGCTTCACGAATAGGACCCCCAATTCCCAGTGCTCTGGAGCCGCCCCTGGTAAAGTTATGAACTTGAAATTTTCAGGGAATGTGCCCAATTTAGTTTTAGGAAAAGTCAGAAAATTTCAGCATCGTAGCTTCAGCGGTTTCGGAGATATTCCCGAAAAACCTGAGGGGTGGATAAAAACAACCCCCCCTGCCCTAATAGGGTTAAGCGCCTCAGTAGAGCACATGTTCTCAATGGGAAAATATGTGCTACGTGCAAAAAGGGCTACCCTCTCAGAAAGTGGCAGCGGAACATCTTCAATTAAGGGAGGGGGGCACTGCCGACTTTTGGTCCCATTCTTTCCATGCAACGTACATACATAGGGCTAATGTTAAAATGCCAAAATCAAAGGGGGCACGGTGCGCCGGTGCCCCCCCCCCCCCGTTTCGCCGCCTATGCTCTCAGATGCCAACCTGAAACGTCTAGTGTTCGTGAAGGGTAACGGGCATCTGGCCGGGGACAAGTGATGCGCATCAGTACCACCAGACGTTCCAAGGTTTAGTGTTCAATCAGTACCCGCTGTCTTGGCAGATTTGGTGGGCATTCCGCTTTCTCGGTAGGTTTAGTTTGTGTCAGAATGGTCTCAAAAATGTGTGAAATACACAACATTTTAACGTTTTTTATTTTGCTGTAACGGAGTAACGGACTAAAGAACTTCCGTTACATTAAATGCAGAGGAACGGAGGAACGAGTAACGGAAGTCACGTTTTGAAGGAACGGAGGAACGAGTAACGAAATTACAATTTTGGGGAACGATGCCCACCTATGGTCAGAGCTGAGTTCTTCGGAACCAGGCCACAATTTTCCAGCGCCATCTATGTGGACCGTTCCCTTCTTCAACCAGTCCCAGTGTCTCCTAGCGTACCTGCAGTCCGGCCACCCACGAGGAGACTGCCAGCAGCAGGACGTCCCAGTGCGCCGGCTCCAGCAGCTCGCAGCAGTGCTCCAGCAGCGCCGAGAAGAAGCGCAGCACGGCCACGTTCCGCGCCAGCCGCTCCCAGTCGGCGTCCGCCTCCAGCCACGAGCAGGGCAGCAGTCCGGCGTCCCGGGCGCGCACGACGGCATCCAGGGCGCGCACCACGCAGCTGCCGGCCTCTGCCAGCAGCCAGGGGGCGCCGCGGCGGGCGGCCAGCCGGCGCAGCGCGGCCGCCGCGCCGGCCAGCGCCAGCAGCTCGCTGCCCTCGGCGGCTGACGTCACCAGAGAGAGGAGCGCAGCGTCCGGCAGCAGCGACACACACGGCTGACGGGGAGGGGTGGGTACAGTCACAGGGGGTCGGAGGGATGGGAAACGGGGGACAGGAGATGACGGTAGAGCGGGGACATCTGGTAACTGGGTGGGCGAGAATTGAGTGACGAGAAATTAACAACCAAAAGAATGGCGCGTAACTACGGGCTCGAATGAAAATTTTATCCAAAATGGCAATGAATTAAGGTTTGAAAGTCAGCAATGCAGTTTATCAAACTAAGAATAGACCATATCAAACATCATAAATCGTAACATACGACGACGCTAGATCAACATTAATAGCTCCTGATACTGAAATTTATTCCCACTTCATTCCAAAATGGTAACTGTGTGCGAGAACTGACCAGCACGAGCTGAATGTTGTCCTGCAGTTGGTCGAGCGACACGGACTGATCAGCGCCCGAGAGACTCAGCAGGAGGGCCAGGGCGGCGGCGTCCACCCCGTCCTCGGCCGACAGCGCCCTGGAAACCGGCGGGGGTCAGCCAACACACAACAGGCCTCAGGGGTCGCTCAGGTCCAGTGATCTGCGCCTAAGGATCGACCGCAGGTCAGTGCAACTGCTTGCTAAGCCTAGTGTGTTACGGGTCATTACAGCGCCAGTGGACCCATGATCTGCCCAGGCCGGTAATCATCAGTCAGTCATGGTCTGTCCCATAGGCCAGTATGTCCGAAGTCATACCTCCGGTCGCCATGAGGTCAAGAGAGGTCAGAGGGAGCCCGCCAGACAACCAGAGCTGTCCATTCAAGTCCCACCACTTGCAAAAACCAGTAATCATATCAAACTCCCCTCTCCAAGTCCCAGCGGTGTGCCAAGCCAGCCGCTCTTCTCACCTTTCCGTGACCGTCTGCCGGAGCGCCGTCAGCTGATCACCCGACAGTGACGTCACAAGCTCAGTCAGCTGACTCTCGGCAGCCAGCAGTCCGGAGCGGTCGGCGGCGCCCTCCAGCTCAGCAGCAGCGTCCGAGATCACGTGAGCGGTCAGCAGGTCGGGCAGGAACCGGAGCGCCGCCGCTGTGATCGGTCGCTCTGAGTCACTCTCTGCCGCTGGCTGATCCGCCTCTCCCTTGCTCTTTGTCGCTGACTGCTCTGTCTCTCCGCTCTCTCCGGCCGGCCACTCTGCCAGCAGCTCCACCAGCAGCTGCCGCAGGTAGTCCGCCACTCCGTCGGACGCGGCGGCGGTGTCGCTGCAGGCAGCCGGCGGCCGCAGGCTGGCGCGGCGCCGCAGCAGCAGGCACAGCTGCGCGCGCGGCCGGCGGCCGTCCGACTCCCAGCCGGCCGGCAGGAGAGTCTCCAGCAGCGGGCAGAACCGGTCCGCGCCCAGCAGTGCGCCCCAGGCCCGCGTGGCGGCCCGCAGCCGCTGCCGGCCGGCCGGCGTCCCGTCGGAGGACAGGACAGCGCGCAGCTGGCCGGCCAGCGCTGTGTCCGAGGCGGCGCCGCCGACTGCGACCAGCCGCGCCTGCAGGGCGGCCAGGGCGGCCGGGCCGGCACCGGTCAGCGCCGCGCCGTGGGCGGCCAGCAGGGCGTCCGGTGAGCGGCAGCTGGGCGCCAGCAGGGGCGCCAGCTGCTCCAGCCGCCAGCCGTCCGAGCCGGTCACGGCCGACAGCAGAGCCGCCGCCGGGTCTGTGGCACACGGACCGTGGGGCGTCACAGTGATGAAATACATAGCAATGAAGATACACAAGCATAGTGAGCTAATAAGTTTGCAATGTAAGCTCACTAGTCTGAAAGCTAGCTCAATAACGTAGGTACACTAAGATGTATCCTCAAAATGACCCTCGTTTGCCGAGTGCGTCCTCCATCCCGACTAACCACTACAGGCTGCACCGCTCACCATGCCGTACCTGAGTCAGTCTGCTGGGAGAGTGGCAGCACCACTCACCACACCGTACCTGAGTCAGTCTGCTGGGAGTGGCAGCACCACTCACCATACGTACCTGAGTCAGTCTGCTGGGAGTGGTAGCGCAGCAGGGCCGGTACCGCGCGCAGCACGTGCCTCCAGAGGGCGCTGTCGGCCGAGGGCGCCTCATGAACAGCAGACAGGACAGCGGCCAACGGTCCGTCAGACAGGGCCCAGTCGCGCAGCTGGGGGTCCTCGGCAGCCCGCTCCAGCAGCTCCGCCACCACAGACAGGTAGCCGCGCTGAGCCGGGGGAACACGGGGACAGGAGAGGTGTTATCGACGCTCCATTGAGGTAAGACAGCAGCTGGCTATTGGTACGCTGGTGACAGATATTGATCAAGACAAAGTGAATGCACCAGCCATAGCTAATCAGCTCAGGACACTTCCAAGTTCACGCAAAACATGTTACAAAAATACCGATAATTTACAACGTTCCAATAAACGGAGCACGGGTGCTCAGCTGGTCCGCTGAGGCGCTGAGTCGGGCCATGTCCGGCGCGGTATCCGTACCTGGGTGACATGCTCCGCCAGCCGGAGCCGCTGGTCGGGCTCACAGAGTCGCCACACGGTGGGCAGCAGCTGCTCCGAGAGCCGACAGTCGCCGGCCGCCAGCTCCGGCTCCATCAGGGCGTCGTAGAGGGGCCGGCCGGGGCCGCCGGCCGCCGCCGGGCCGGCCGCCACCCGCTCGGCCACGCCCGGCACGCCGACCAGCAACCGGACCAGCAGCCGCCGCTGGCCGGCCGAGGCGCTGGCCGCGCGCACAGCGTCCATCAGCCGCTGGCCGGCGCGCGCGGCACACTCCTGCAGCGGCGAGCCGGCGGCCAGCGCCAGAGGCGAGAGCCGCTCCCCGGCCGGCGGCGGCGGCTCCTGCTCGGCCGGCGGTCCCTCGGAGAAGGTGACGCGCGCGCGGCCGGCCGCCGGCGGCTCGGGCGACACGCTGGACGCGGCCAGCAGTAGGTCGACGGCGGCGGCCGCGCCGGCGCCGCCGGCCGCCAGGTGCTGGCGCAGCACGGCCGTCTCCAGAGCGGACCAGAGGAGCCGCTGCGCGGCGGCCACCGTCTCGGCGCCGCCCCCGCCCGCCGCCGACACCGTGTACAGGGAGTTGAGGCCGACAGACAGCGGCGGCAGCAGGTGGGGAGCAACGGCCGCCAGCGGGCCGGACACCGCGGCGCCCGTCAGAGCCACCAGCTGCAACGGAGACACGGCACAGTCAGCACGGCAAGGTCACCAGTTCACCACTGACCACAGTCGCCACAGCACGGTCACCGCAGCCGGTCACCACTGACCACAGTCGCCACAGCACAGCACGGTCACCACCACTGACTACTCACCACAGTTACCACAGCACGTTCATTACTGACCACAGTCACTGAAGTATGGTCACTACTGACCAGTCCCCGCAGTACGGTCACCACTGACCACAGTCACCACAGAACGGTCACCACTCACCACAGTCACCACAGCCAGTCACCACTGACCACAGTCACCACAGCACAGTACGGTCACTACTGACCACGGCACAATCACCACAGTACGGTCAGCACTGACCAGTCACCACAGTACGGTCACTACTGACCACAATCACCACAGCAAAGCACGGTCACTGGAGCACGGTCATCGATGCTCAACTGGTACGCCGAATGGCAATAAGTATACGATAATGCGACACGGCACGGTCTTCGCGATTAATTCAGCCAAACAATAGTAGTAAACGCATTAAGTACGCTTTTTTACAAAAGCTCGATGGTATGTATTCATTAATGGCTTGCGTCAATGTTGTTTGTTACGGAGGAGCGAAGCCTTTTCAATAAAACGGAAAAATCTCAGTATGAGCGGCACGGCCCGACCCGGCTCGGCCATCAAGCTTTTGAGAGCCTTATAACTCAGTAACCGCCTGGCCGATTTACTTGCGGTAATTTTTGGAGTGTAGCTTCATTCCTTCTACCAAGTACTGGACTATTTCGATGCATGTGGGTGACCCCTTATGCACGTGCCACGTGCGAATAGGTGTCAGTTTTGTAACAATTGCAATATCTCGGTAGTTACTGGGCCGATTGCACTGAAACTTTGCATGTAGTAACTAGTAAGGCACCCACTAAACAATGCATCTCGGTAGTTACTGGGCCGATTGCACTGAAACATTGCATGTACGAAGGCACCCACTAGGCAATGCATTTCCATGTCCCACAGTTGGGGTGCAGCTGCACATGCACACGTGCAGGGGTCGATTCGAGATCTCGAGAACGGCTGGGCCGATTGCGCTCAAATTTGGTATACACAGACAGTAACGGAGCACAGAGAACACCAGGCCCTGGACCAGCGTCACTAGCACCGACTGTAGGAGGCTGTGCCTACTGTGACTCAGTCCGCGTAGGGAGCCAGTGCACCGACGCACGACGTCATCTGTGTGAGTGGCAAAACTCATATCGCTGTCAAACCACACACCTAGATTCCTGACAGAGCTACTTAGTGGCGGTGATGGTTGATCGGCAGAAGTCAACGCTGACCGGGGGGAGACGACGGATCATCTCACCGATGCCGGGCGCTATGAGCTGAGTTTTCGCTGCGCTGATTTTGAGACCGTTACAGCCGTACCAATTCGAAAGAATGGTCAGACTGTTTTCCATGGTCTGTGTAAGCTTATTCACATCTTTTGAGGCGCCAGAAACGTATACCTGTACGTCATCTGCGTAGGCGATGATACCGGCGGACTCATCAGTGTACATATAGTGGCAGGTCGTTCGCGTATATGTTGTGCAGGAGCGGCCCGAGGGCGTATATCGGTTGCCAAGGCATTGCTAAGCTTTCAGCGATCGAAGGAAATTACGCGTCGGACAAAGCGCCCATAAACACTAGTGTAGGAAGGGAAGTGTCGACCAATCAACGTTAACACAACTATGTAGCAGCCTGAAATTTATAATACAGCCGGGAATCGGGCACTAAAAGGGCATCGACCTACTAAAACAACAATAAAAAGTACGCTTGCAAACATACAGAACCAAAGTGCAGACCAGAGTGGCCCGCATTTAAATCATATTTAAAACCTTTGCCCTATCACGGCGCTGCCGCAATTGCATTGCACTTTACCACGGCAGACATCTGCATATTGACGCTAGCACGCGGCTTACATATGACCACGACGTGTGTCGTATTGTTGCGTGCGACACGACATCGCACGGTGAACAGTGTTGACATTTGAATGACGAAATAACGCAGCGTTGCCTGGCTGCAATCATGCTTCGCGGTCGCATGAAGAAACCATTCAGATTTCCCAAGCCCACAATATCGTACGGAAAAAAGTGCTGACATTTGAATGACGAAATAACCCAACTAACCGCAATCATGTTTCGCCATCGCATGAAGAAACACCCAGATTCCCCAGCACATTTTTGATAAGGTATCAGCACGACTGCGCCATTTGCTACCGCTCCCAGACTGGTGAGCACTTACAATGACAGTTGACCGTTGTGAAATTGGGATGGCTGGAGGGCCAATGGTACGCTGGCACACATTGACCGCGGGCGATCGACTGACCTGTTCCACTATAACGGCGATGACCTGTTCGGAGCACTGCTGGCTCCGCAGTACATACAGAGCGCACTCCCAGACTGTGCGACAAATGACCGACACCTCTCGGCGGCTCTGCTGGACTCGCTCCACTTCCAGCCTGTCAGCAAAGCAGCGGAAAATCAGCAGCTCGCCATCCACAAACGGGGGGGGGGGGCAGGCACCAACACATCGCTCTAACTCTGCCTGGAGTCCTGGACTGATCTGAAACTTCGTGTGTCAACAAACAGAGACAATCGACAACTCACCACTGGCAAACTGAGGACGGATTTAACGGGGACACAACTCTGACACATTTGTCCCCGCAAAAACACCCACCATCCACCAACGGAATCACCTAGGGTCTGTTCCCGTCGCTCCTCCCAAAAAAAAACTCGGATGAGGTTGGATGAGCTTGGAGGAGAGCCGTTTCAGAGGAGCCACGGGAACATTTTTGCGAGGAAATCAGCTGTTTGCGGTCTGTAACGGTCTGCGATTTATGGCGCGCAAACAGTAATTTTGAGGTAACAATCTCTTTCTAATAAAATAACCATAGATTTATATCGAACATTACTATTAAAAGATATCCCATCCTCATCGATTACTAAAATCATTTCCACTTCCCTCAAGTCTCATTTACCTATAAACAATTCACATTTGTATTACGTGCGCCAGATATGTCTACGCAGAACCTCCTCCAAAAATCCAACTTTCGTTTGGGATGAAGGAGGAGGCAAATTGTGGTGGTGAGATGTGGAATCAAGATGAGCTTGGAGGAGCTTGGAGGAGCGACGGGAACGATTTTTTGAAACGGGAGGAGGTTAGAGGAGCTTGGAGGAGGTTGGAGGAGCGACGGGAACAGACCCCTAGTTTACCTACAGAGCCACCCTACCGGTACCCACAACACTCACCCCTGGCACAGACTAGTGAAGAAGAGCCGGTAGAACTCTGTCTGGTCGCCGCCGGCCACATCCGAGGGCAGTTTCGATAGCAGCACGATCATCAGCGGGTGGAGGGTGACGGCACAGCCGCGGCCACCCTCGCGCAGTGCCGCCCACAGCTGCGGCAGCACTGCCTTCCGCAGGTTCACGTGGCTCCAGCAGTCCTGGGTGAGACCGGGCGGACGGACGGTCAGCTGGAGAGGCGGCGGGGCGGCACTGGAGCGCCCAAAGCCCGCCTGGAATTGACGGGATCCGATTGGGCGGAACAGGGCGTACAGTAGGTCTACTAAAAAAGTCCCCCGCTCCAGAGGCGGCCGGCCGGCCGAACCCCCGGATTCCAGCCCTGACTCTATTGCGCAGGCCGCGGCAGCGACACAGGTCAGGTTGCGGCGCCCGGCGAGTGGGTCAGTTGGCGGCGGCCGGCCGTGGAGTGAGGACGCCGTGTGTGGGGCGCAGAGATGCCGCAGTGCAGAGGAGGGGGAAGATAGCGACTCTGCACTATGCCGGAAATGATGCCTTTGTGATCTAAATTAAACACCTGCAGACGCAGTGCATATCCTCCCTCGCCCCATTCCTATTTTATCATAATCCTTCAATAATCCGTAATGAGTAATGACCATTCAACGCAAGCAAACAAAACAACCCGTTTAGCGGCGACATCCATCATCTCGGATAAAAAGCGACAGTGATAATTAAAATAGAGTTAGCGCGAGGGCAAATCGAGGGGTATATATGTATCACATACCGAGTATTTTATTCCCATCTAGCAAATCAAGATTGGAGATCTTGTCCAACAAGTCAGCGGCCGTTCTAGACACAGATAAATGCTTTGTTTTCGGTCGCATCATTATCTGCAATAATTCGAAGCGAGGTTTAACCCTCGCCTGCCGAGAAGGGGCGAATGCCGCCACCATGTATTTTTTGCGGTTGCTCAAAGCACACTGATGATAGAAGGCTGACATTTCATACGCCTTGCATTTAATTCAAGCCGGATCATTTGACATCAACCACGTTTTCATGGCGTCTTAAAGAGACCCTCCCACCTTCAAAAAAGTTAATGAATTGGCATGAAAGTGATGTCGCTCGGTTCAGAAAGAGCAAAAACGAATATCTACCAAATTTCATCGAAAAATATTCACCGGTTTTCAAGATATTAGACTTTTACTTTTGTTTACTTTTTGGAATCTCCGCTGTTCCTAGCGACTTTTTTTTGAAAGTGCGGCATTTGTTGCGCGCTAAGCAGCATATACCACCGCGTGCTACAAAACGTTTTAGTCAAACATTTAAAAATCGTTAGATATCTGCGCTGACGTCACACATTCAGAGGGGTATTCCTATGCATTAGCCCCTCTGAATCAAAATGCTGCAATTTTGAAATTCAATATTTCCGATTTAAGGCATTTCTCGATGTTGTAAGTGCCGAAACCGGTAATTGTGAGCCAGGGACCCCATTTTGGCTATCTCAACTCAAATCTAATGTTAAGGTGGGAGGGTCCCTTTAAGTAAATCTCTGCACGGTTGTCGGTTATAAAATGATGCAAATCCGCAATGCACTTATGTCAATAAGCATAATGGGGAAATATGGAAACTGTTAATTTGGCGTCGGAAATGATCTAAAATTATGCCTCAAGCACTTCAAATCGTGACTTCATACATTCTTGGCAAGGTTTAATGCTTCACTTTTGCATTGTTCACCTTGCGTGACGTCATTTATGACGTCACTAGGACTAGGGTGATAGGAGTGCTTCGTCAATAACTCCCGATCAAAATGAGCTAGCCAGTCGGGACAGCCATCAATGGACTTTTATGCAACATATCCTCCTTTCAACAGCTTCGTGACCTGTGTTGCCCTAACATGACATTGACCTCAGGTAAACATCCTAAATTGCTTTCACCTAAACAAAAAAGCGTATAAATCGACGCGTCTGAGAACAGAAAACACGATTGTATCGAAATGACGATAATGCGACCATTTTTGCGAAGTTATTTACCAAAAACCGATCGAATGCCTTGGGACCCTTGACCTGCCCTAAGAGGTCACTGATATTTTAAAATCGGGTACCAGTCGCTGCGTCACGTAACGAAGCCAACGCTCGTTTTTTTTCCGCGAGGCTCTAGCAGCTAGCTCAATCATAGGAGTTAAACATGGGGTTGGGGGATCGCTCCCTTCTCACTCGCTATTTGGCCGGGATAGTGTTTGCAATTATTGTTAAAATCTAGCATTTTAAGATTTCAAATGACCCATTTCCCGCCCAAGTCTTTCAATTCAAGGTCATAACACCATGTCACGTCAAGTGACCTTACCTCAAGGAAAGTTCCTGTGCTCATCATATCTAAATACACCGACTAACCGATCGCTTTAGAACTTTCAGCGATTTCAATGGGCAACACTATATGCATTTGAAACGTTTACTTTGCAAGTTTGACATTGTTGACAGAAAGGCCGGGTCAATTTTGAGATCGCTCAAGTCAATGGGAGAAAATTGAACTGTGACATAACTATGCTCTGGTGTAAAAATTATTGGGTTGTGCGAGACAGCCACAGTGATCTGCGGAGGCGAGACTGTTCCCGTGGGACGATTGCCCTGTCGGGACAGTCCAGCCGTCTCCCAAACGGTCACCCGAAGAGGATTATGTGTCCTGGAATGGATCCGACATCAACTACAGGTTGGCTGGTGGGGTGACCTCCAGTCCAGAGAGGGAAGCATGAAGACTAGGGGCGATGCGGATTGTTTTTTCCTGAGGATAGCGAGGACGGAAGGAATCTAGCACCCTTGACCCTTCCTCATACTGAATGTATCTCAATCGTTTTTTTCTCCACATCGTCAATGTGTCATGAATAAAAATATGAAATCTGGGAGGATAAATTAAATATAGAAATTGTGGCCAACAGAACAATATCAGTTGCATTCAACATACTCGTAAGCATGATCACACACCCAGCTTACATATGAGCCATGTAATAACCAGTATAACGCCTTTTGGGGCGACTAACGGAGCGAGCGAGAGGGTGGGCCTTGCACGTGCGAAATTGCGAGGGGGTACCTCCAACTGACTTGTGCACGGCACCCTACTAACTGGTCTCTAGCGATGTGCCAAATTTGGGCACAATCGGCCCAGCCGTTCTCGAGATCTGGAAGCGGCACCCTGCACGTGCGCACGTGCAAAATGGGTCCCAACTGACTTGTGCACGGCACCCTACTAACCGGTCCCTAACCGTGTACCAAATTTGAGCGCAATCGGTCCAGCCGTTCCCGAGATCTGGAAACGACCCCTGCACGTGCGCACGTGCAGCAGCACCCCAACTCTGGCACATGTATATGCAGTGCCTAGTGGGTGCCTACCTACATGCCAACTTTCAGCGCAATCGGCCAAGTAGTTACCGAGATATTGCAACAATTACAAAACGGACACCTCTTCGTTTTGCACGTGGCACGTGCATAGGGGGTCACCCACATGCATCAGGAATAGTCCAATACTTGGTAGAAGGAATGAAGCTACCCTACAAAAATTACCGCGTGTAAATCGGTCAAGTGGTTGCTGAGATATAAGCCTCGCAAAAGCGTGACCACGGCCGGCCGGCCGGCCGCTCATACTCAGAAATTTCCGTTAATCTAAGGAAAGACTACGCTCGCTACGCTCGCTCCGTAATTATTTTTGATAGACATGCTTAAGTTATGAAATCATCTGAAATGTTTGTAAAGTTCCACGATACGGATCTAATATCCTGCTATGCATCATGACAATTTCTGGTCAGGTCATGTCTTCGAACAATAGGCCAAATTTTTCAAATGACCTTTAAAGATCAACTTTTGATTCATTCGAAGCGTTTTGATAAGAGGAACACGAGGCTGGTAAAATTAATTTCAAGCAAGTTTTAAGCTAAAAACTTTTAAGTGTTTGTGGAAAAGCAATTGGTTTTCTCATAATACCGATGGTGGCAGTTGCTGTTATTTACGTGCTAAGCCGTTCACCTTAATTAAATCTGACAATATTATTCAGACAGCGGTAAACGAGCTGATTGTTGTATTAGGTTAGGCTCGGTCGATTTCAGAGTGGGAAGGATGACAGGAATTAGGGGGAGACAGGGGGCCCGGGCGGGAGTCCTGGACCTCATGCTCCGCTGGGGCCGAGCCCATCACGTGGGTTGGATTGCCCTGACACATGGATAGCCCTGGGCGGTGTTTCACGGCCCCGCGTTGCAGCACGCTGCGCTGCGCTGCTGCATTGTTGCGGCGGTTGATATGAATTCGGCTCCACGCTAGCGTTGCGAGCTTCCGAGTCTGTTGATGTTTCCATGGAAATTGGAAACCCAATGCACCGGTGCGCGCAACGCACCCTGTCCAAGCAAAATTTTACCACCGATGACCTCTGGTGCCATGACCTCTGGCTCTAACCCGATATAAAATTGGCAGAAGTATTCTTCTTCTTCTTTTTGCTATTTTTGACGCTACTTCGAATGCCACTTAAATGTCCAAAGCTGAGGTATAAGATTGATGCTCAATCCCCATTTCCCCTCCAACAGGGCGTGAAAGTCTAAGGCATTCCTGTGGGGCACGGGCTAACAATGAGTATCTCATAATCATTGTGGCCAGGCCATGAACATCTACTGCCATTCTTTAACACCGGTTTCGCTGCGCTGAGCGGTGGCCGTCCCGTTTGTTGGATTCTACAGCTGGCTGGCGGAAAGCGTTACCGGCCGCCCGTCCACCGCCCGCGGGCCGGACCGAGCGGTCCCGCTGACCCTACCTGACCTGATGCCGGCGCGATACGGGACAGGCATACGGAGGTTCGGCTCAGCGGAGGCAGCGCCCACTGGTGCCGGGGACTTTTTTAATAGACCTACTGTACGCTAAATCGGATTTACCGGACGGAGCTGCACACTGGCTTGTAAGTACAGGACGATTAAAAGCTATATTGGCCTTCTATTGTCCCTAGTGAGCGCTAGTTAAGGCTGTGACACTATCAAACTAGCCCTTTCTGTCCGTGAGCAGCAGTTATTCACCGTCCCCAGCCGCCCTCACCGGTACGGTGGAGGCCACGCTGATGGCTGCGTCCCACGCGTCACTCAGCACGGACGGCTCCTGCTCGTGGAGGCCGTGCATCACGGCCGGTGCCAGGCGGGCCGCGGCGGCGGTCACCAGTAGAGGTCGGCGGGAACAGAGTGCCGACAGCAGACCAAACCAGACCCGGCGGACCTGAGGGAGGGGTACACGGCGGGTTAACACAGCAGACCAAACCAGACCCGGCGGACCTGAGGGAGGGGTACACGGCGGGTTAACACAGCAGGCCGAACCAGACCCGGCGGACCTGAGGGAGGGGTACACGGCGGTTCAATAGACAAAGACTGTCCAGACTGTCCACTTAACTGACACTAACATAAATAAATAACTAGCCTTTTCCACCTGTCCCCGCCGTTAATAGGTCTCTGCACCTGTCCTGTCGGCAGTGAGCCGCTCCCTCCGGTTCCCAGCCCACTGCCTCGTCACCTGCGGGTGTGCATGTTTGGCCAGCTTGGTGAACTTGCTGTTGGAGATGAGCTCGGCCAGGGGCTGGTCGGAGACGGCCGGCGGCCGCGCCGCGTCTCCGTCCGTGTCTGGGGGCGGCGGCACTAGCTCGGCCACCAGCCGCAGCGCGCCCAGACAGCCCGTTAGCAGGCGGACGTAGCGCGCCTCCAGCTCGTCGGCCGACATCGCGCTGCCCGGCACAAAGACACATATTGAAAACACACACAGCCAGGGACAAAAACCGGCCGATATCCCGCTGCCCGACACACAGACACGCATTGAAAACACACAGCCAGGGACATACAACGACCGACATCGCGCTGCCCGACACAAAGACACGCATTGAAAACACACAGACAGACAGGGACACCAACCGACCTATATCGCGCTGCCCGACACAACACATTGAAAACACACACAGACGGGCACACAAGTACAACGGCCGATACCGTGCTGCCTGACATGAGCAAATCGCATATTGAAAACACGCTAGACAGATATGGACTTTCATGACGGCTATCTGGTACACATTTGGTGCAGATTAGGTGCAGATTTGGTGCGGATTTGGTCAAATCAGGTTCAGTGTGTTTCTTAAAAGCTATTAGTTTGGGTTGCACAGATGCTTACATACCTCATTTTTCAAATTGTCAGGCATCATTATTTATTAAAACACTGAAATAAATTAATGACATATAAAGATATTTATTGTAAAAGAGCTTTGGTGCAGATTTGGTCAAATTAGGTGCGTTCGCCAGATGGCCCGGCAGTTGTTTGTTTATTGGAGCTTTAGGGCGCGCCGAGTGCTAGGGTCATTTTTGAAAACGGCTAATACGTACATACAGCCCACCGCTAAAGTAATGTGCGGTTTTACCAATCTCAACGAATGGCTTTGACTTTGGCAATTTTTTTTTAATGCGGAGTGATCGAAAAGAAGACGTCAATAGATAAAGTTGCAGCTGCACGGGTGACGATGCACGTATGCTACATTCAAAGTTTCATTGCAGTCTGGCTAATCGTTCCTAAGCTTCAGAAGCAGAACATACCCATGACTGAAACCGCACAATACTTCTGCTGTGGACTGTACATCGGTTGACATAGCGCTGCCCAAAACTCACACATATTTAAATCCACACATATATGGACATACGCAATGACACGCAGAAATACGCGCGTCGCGCATACGAGTACACATGGTTACGGAAACGCATACACACGGATAGGCGCCGACACATCAACGAGTAATGACGCGCTATAAATAGACAATAGCACATGAGCACGCAAGCAGGCACGCAAACACAGTCGCCCAGACACACACACACATATGTCGGAATATATTGACCGGCAGACGCGCAGCCGGCGACGGCCCGGCTTTGTTTGGAACGCGCCGTTACATGCACACAAAGGGATCCGATGTGTATTAGGTCAGGGACTGAAATGGAGCGACCGGTCCCGTCCCATTCGTAATGTGCGCGGTTATAAGTGGCACTGCCTAGCTATCGCACTGAAAGTACAACATCGGCAGCCTAGGTAGCGTTAGTGGCCGTTTCACACGCCCCAGCAGCTGTCGCACCTGCAGTCAACAAGTCGCAGTCACCGGCGACCGCAACCGTCGCTGGCAACTTCAAAAGCTGCTACGTATAAGACAGCCACAATGAAGTGCCGCTGCATCGCTTCAGCGAAACGCAACTCTAACTGACGGCGATTTTTCCCAACACCACCTACAATATGAATTTGGATCCGTTACCAACGTTAAAGCTGCTGATAGCCCGGGTAAAACTGCTGATAGGCCCAGCTAAAGCCGCTGACAGTCACCGCTTATCTGATAGTCCCACCCTCCCAGCTGAAACCGCTGATGGCCCGCGCTGTGACTGCACTGCTACTCCCAAGTCCCAGCTGTGAATTCTGATAGGCCCCGCTGTGGCCCCTGGTTAGTTCCGCTGTGACCCCAGATAGTCAGACAGCTGTAGTCGCAGCTGGTGGTCCCAGCTAAAGCCTCTGATAGTCTCCGCCTTCCGTGACATGTTCGTACCTGGCGTCCGAGTAGGTGTGGGGCGTGAGTTCGTACAGGCCTTCCCGGATGTGGTTCAGAACACTGGAGTAGCAGAACTTGACGACACCGGTCTGTTTCTCAGCGGCCGGGAACGTTCCCTGGGGAATAGAACACTGGTTACTGGGTTTGGCTGAACGATATGGCCATGGGGGTCAGTCCAAAGATCAAAACCATAGATTTTTCGTGTTGAGCCGTCATGCGACCGGAAGCTAATCTACCAGTCAATGTAGTAGCTAGCACGCAAAACAGGCAGAAGAGATTAGTTACTACCGAAAAGGCATCAGAAGCCCACAGTAAATCACGTGTTTGGTGCAGCCCATCTCCAAAGCAACGCGAAAATACCACTCTGTCCTAGGTATTGACTATTGTTCGACATGGATCATTCAGGTCCATTGTTCATTAACGTGGCACCGGGTACAATAATGGTCTGGGGCCGCCAATCCTACTATTGACGGCCCATATGGCCTCGAGCCACTCAGTAGCACAAAGATCAGCTGTCCTTTCGGCAACTCCCTGACTAATAAATGATTTTACTCATTAGATACTCGTACATGAAAGCCAAACATGGGATAAAAGCAGGACATTGTCAAATTAACCAAGAGGCGGCTGATCAGCTGAACTCCTCCCTTCCGCCCCCTCCGCCCGTCGGTAAGTTTGTCGATCGTTGCCGAGGCGCTCCAGCTGCGCCGTTGCCCCCGCACCGTCCGAGCCGCCCCACCGGCCGCCCACAGCGGCGCCCACCTGGAAGGCACGCCGGGCCGCCGAGGCCGCCGGCGGGTGCGGGTCACTCTGGCAACACAGCCACGTCGGCACCAGCTGGTTCATGTGCGGCGTGGCGGCGCGGCGCACGCGCGCCAGCAGTCGCAGCAGCGCCACGTGCGCCAGCTCGCGCACCCGGCTGTGAATGGTCGGAGACGGTCAGCCACTTCAAACACAGCCGCACCCCGACTGCACGACAGTCAGCCAGCAGTACAGTAGTGTGACACTGTAGTACACAGGGACTAACAGTACACACCAGCCCATAGATAAGCTTCCAGTTTGAATTGAATATTCCTGTAGCATATCGCTGAGAGTCGCTGATTGTTGCCTTACGTCGGCTGCCGTCTGAAATGAAGCGGCAATTGGCGGCGGTAAATTGGCCGTGGCGGGAAGGTGGGAGAACGGGCCCCTTACGCGGCAGAATGGTAGGGGTACGAGTACTCTCACAGCAGGACACCCATCCGTGCCTCCCACAGCTCGCGTCACGACTCACTTGTCCACGTCGGTGGCCAGTTTACGGTAGAGCCGCGGCCAGAAGGGCACGGCCGCCCTGACATCGTCCAGCTCCAGGGTGTCGCTGAGCTCGGCGAACTCCTGCACCGCCTGAGGACAGACGCCGCGGCCCGCGCACCGCCGCAGTGAGGCCACTCATGCCTGGCTGTGTGTCAAACGAGGTGGATAACGCCAACATTCATCCAAAAATAAATAACAAAGATTCCAATGCATACCTTAGCCTTGGTGATGGCGTCCTTTTTCTCCATTTTCTTGAGGAGAGCTCGTAACTGGCCGGGAATGGCCACGCCCCCGATAGTGACGTCATCCAAGGCGCCGCCCACCGCCGCCGGCACATAGCCCAGGTCGGAGAGGGCACTGAAGCCGATCAGCGGCTCGGTGCCCAGCCGCTGGGCGTGGCGGTCGCTGCTGGATGGCTGCAGCACGGGCCACCAGTATAATGTCAAGTCTGACTAGTGGTGGCAGATGATGGGTCACAATCTGATAAGCAGATGACTACTGCTGTGGTGGCTGCATTAGCGTCGCCACGGGGGGGGGGGGCAAGCGGGGCAGCTTGCCCCCCCCCCTCACCTCGGACTGGGCACCCCCTGAGATTGATACAGATCCGATGATATTTAAGAGTCGGGAAAATGGGGGAGGGTACCTTTCTGAGAATACCTGTGAGGTCAGACTCGGTTGGAGGGTACAGTTCAAGCCAGAGTCGGAGTCGTAGTCGCCAAAATCTTCACGATTCCGACTCCAAACTCGGAAATGTCAATGCCGTGATTCATTCCATGTTCCTAGTTGGTTCTTTATTACATTTTATGGCCGATTTTCATAAGGTTTGAAGTACTGACACAAAATTTGCGTTCAAAACGTGACACTAAATCTTCGGGCCTTTCTCAACTATTGTCAAATGTCTGCGACCGACTCAAGTACCGTTAAAGTGCCACAAGGCTCATGAGCTTGCTTTTCACACAGGCATAGGCGGCGGAACGGGAAGGGGGGGGGGGGGAAACCGGGGCACCGTGCCACCTTGATTTCAGCATTTCAACATTAGCCCTATGGGCGTTTCATGGAAAGAATGGGACCAAAAGTCGGTTGTGCCCCCCCCCCCCTTAATTCAAGGTGTTCCGCTGTTACTGCACACAGGCTCCTTAGGACCTCCACTGAGCTCTAAGAAACCTTCAGAGGGCCCAAACCGGCCTCTGAGAGTCCCACTGGTGTCCATATTCTCTGAGGGCCCATACAGGGATCTTTGGGGACCTTACACATACGTAGACCTCTGAAGGGCCACACGGATCTTTGAGGATACCTTCGAAAATTTATGAGAACCTTAACTGGCCTCTGATAGTTCAGCCGAACCTTTGAGGCGACAGACTTTGCCGAGTCCAAGCCGGCATCTGAGGGGTCACAGCTGACGTGTCCCTCTGAGGGTCCCAGCACATGTTTCTTCCTATGTAGGGTCCTTTTGTCCCTATGTAGGGTCCTTAGAGATTCGACACAGACCCCGACAGTTCACACTGTTACCCGAGGGGTCCAGACTCACCCTGGGCCTAGTCTCTTAGCACCCGCCGCCCACACTTGCTTCTGAGGGCCCCACCTTGGGCTCTGAAAGCCCTAAAGCACCACATACACGTAAATATTTGGGGTGACCAACGCCGATCTTCGGGGTCCTAAGCAGATCTGACGTAGAAGTAGCGAAATTATTCCAAAATTATATTATCAAAACTAAAAGATTCCAGAACCAATAGCATCCAGCGGCGGACGGTGGGCCGGACGGTTCGTCGTGTCGCCTGGGGGTAGCAACTTTAATTTCAACCAGCGAGCGGTGGGTGTGGCGCGGCTTGGCGGTGGTCAAACAGACTTGTTTTCATATTATGTTGTGTTTTTTATGTAATACTCATGTTTATTTTATACTGATTGATTAAGAGAGGTGCTTTAATTTAAGATTTTTTATTCTTTTGCACCAATCTTATAATATTTTTGTGTATGTTTTGCTCATTTGTAATGTTGAAAATAAATGTGTATGTGTATGTATGTATGTGACAGCCCACACTGACCCCGAGTGGCCTAAAATGGCCTGGAAGTCCCAAGCCTATCTCTATGGGATCCCTTGCCGCTATGTCGTGCGAAACTTTGGTTCCGTTAAACATCTTTTCTTCACGTTCTTTTCCTGCAAACTCGCGTAAGATTATTGTGCAAGCCCTTGTCCTATCGATCATCCGATAGTGCATGAGCGTGTATGGGTCGTGTGGTGCAACGCAGATGTCTAGTGTTCAGAAAGTAGTTAATTTTTGTGCACATGTCGTCAGCGGCCGCAGGCGTAGTGACCACATCTCTGACGTCATACGGCATCTAGGCTGGCTGCGAGCAGACGAGCTGGCAGAGTATCATGCTGTCTGCACTGTCCAACGAGCAATCACCTCTGGCACTCCCGAATACATCAGCCAGACAATCGGCCCAGCAGTACGCGAAATACACGAACACGACACGCGAAGTGCGAGCAGACTCACGCACCCGCGAGCCCGATCTGAGACGGGGACGCGCCGACTCTGTATCAGGAGAGTTCAGATGCTGAACCGCACCAGAATAAATCCGCACTCGGCATGCTTTCGTGGAAAGGTGAAACATGCAATCCTCTCTAGAAGCCAATGAAGATCATGTTGATAACCTATGTCGATAAATATCGCCCATGCTTTGTGACCGCCTGGGCAACCCACGTCTCCCAATGTCAGATGTTTTATCATATGACGTGTCTGGTGAAAGGCCACGATTGTTGTGGATCCTTGGCAAATAAATCTGAATCTGAATCTGAATCCTCTACCAAAGATTGAAAATAATTCTTACTATGTGAAAATATTTGTAAAATTCCTTTTTAACACTAATATAGGGGCATTCCACGATAGATCGTACCAGGCCCGTCACCCTCATCTCTCAGATTTGAATGAAAATTGGTACAAGGGGTAATCATAGGCTCTAAAAACACCTACCAAAATATCAGACTTCTCAGATGAAAACTTTTTGAGTAACATTGCATAATATTTTCTAAACTTCAGATTGTAAGGGTGAGTTTGATGAGCTATAACTCAAAAACGAGCTAAGCAAGCAACAAACGGTAAACAGCTTTGAACTAACGATGAATCAAAGATTAATACAGTATTTTTAAAATTGGAAAGAAAAGCTTAACATATTGAAAAAGTCGTAGTATTTTTTTAAATTGTCTATAATGGCCCTTGGGACCAAAATTTTTGCCATTTTTATTTCTTCAAAATAAACCTCAGGTCCTTTAAAATCGACGTGCAAAAAATTAGAAAGGTGTTCTTTCTATAAGTTCCTCATTTAAATGTACACAAAATGGGTTTCCGGGGGGTCGGTACGACCCCAGCTCGCCGTTTCGCCTCTAATGGAGCTAGAACCTTGCGGAAAAAACGAGCATGTGCGCCGTTACAAGATGCATCGAATGATACCACATTTTAAGGTCTCGGGTTCATTGGTGACCCCTGAGGTCATTTCAAGTGACCCAAATTACGGGTCCGGTTTTTGATAGATAACTTCGCAACAAATGGTCGCAGAGCCGCGATTTTAGCATCTTTGTGTTTGCCTAGCTCCGGCGCGTCGAATGGTATACTGTTTGTTTCGGTGAGGTCAGCTTAAGTCGCTTACCTCGGGTCAGCACACTGCCGTGTATTTGGCTCCGCTCCCCGACCGGGCGGCCCAGCCGGCAGCCAGCCCCCGGGCATCACGTGACCGCCCGAGTCCGCGGCAAAGCCAACCAGCACGGCGCTAGACAAACAGCGCCGCTACAGAGATGGTTAACAGTCGGGTCAGGCCACGAAGCTGGGTGAATGAGATCATATCGCACATCATTCGATTCGCAAGGTCTTCCCGAGTCCATTGGTAGCTTTCCCGTCTCTCTAGCTCAATTTGATCGAGAGCTATTGACGAAAAACTCTTATGACCCCTAGTGACGTACGAATGACGTCACTCAAGGTCAACAATGCAAAAGTGAGGCAAAAATGACTTCAATTGAGCTTTCAGTAACCAGTGATGTCACTAGGCAGCTTTACCACACCATTAATAGGCTCTCTTCCGAAATCACAATTCGAGACCATTACGGTGACGCAAAAAAGTACATTTATAGAAAGAACACCTTCCTAATTTTTTGCATACTACTTAAAAATGACCCAAAAATGATTTTAAGTAAATAAAAATTCAAAAAAATTTGGTCCCAAAGGCATAAAAATGCAAATGAAAGGAAACTCGAGGTGTTATATATCAAAATAGTATATATTCCAAAATTTTAAAAATGCATATAATTCTTTGTTTCAATGCAAGTTCAATGCAGTATAGCATTTGGCATTTGAATTATCCGTCTTAGAGTTACAGCCCGCCAAACTTGGGGCTGCAACGCAAGATCCAAAACATGTTATACACTATAACTCAAAAACCACTCATCTGATAAGCCTGAAATTGTTACAGGAGGATTCAGAGCCCCTGATTACCCCTTAGACCAATTATCGTTAAAATCCGAGAGATGAGGGTGTCAAATTGGAAAAAAGTGGTACGATCTATCGTGGAATGCCCCTATACTATAATACTTTAATACTTATACTAATAATCATTTTCAGAATAAAACAAATCATGAAAATGTAGCAAAAACAATGGAAAAGTGGTAGGTATATGTCCTTGACATGTCCACCTTTCCTGGCATTGCCCCACCTCACTGAGTCCATCTCTTCAGTCTTTCCAGTAATGCTACCTACCTACCTATTACACAGGCATGATGTTTTGCTATCCTCATGTTTGATACTAAAGTACATAAAACAAGCTCAAGGAGGGTACCAGTAAGGCAGACGTCACACGAGCACACATATGCTGCTGTGCATAACAGGGTGCATTCTTTGAACAGATTTCGCATGAAATTTCACGTGGAATTGGCAATCAAGGCGTTCCTTGCAGACTCCAAGCGGAATTTCAAGTGAAATCCCGTGGCATTTCACGTGAAATACAGGAATCAGTAAAGCTTGTCCGGAGCGTTATTTTCAAGATGGCGACGCCCAGTGGATGAGGAAATATGAATGTGTTTGATACAAACTGGTTCTGAGGGGGCTGTGAGGCTCATTGCAGCTGTTTTGATAATGTTCAATTTCATTTTTCTTTATCAGGCTACACTTTGGTAAAAAAATGATAAAAACAAATATTTTAGCTTTATTTAGATGCTACATTGACTGGTTTCCAGTGATTTTATTTTTTCCAATTCTTATGAATTGTATTATACCCAGTGTAGCCTGGAAATAAAAAAAAACAATGATGAAGATTTTCAAAAGAAAAATGACACTCTAAAATAAATAGGTACATGTCTTACAACTCCCAGTTTATTACATTTATGAAGCCACTGCGACCAGTGCACTGCGAAATTCTGGTGCGGACGGCAAAAAAAGCATCAGCTGACTGAGCCATGAGATTTCAGCTCAAAGAACGCACCCATAGTCTCAAGATCATAGGTCTTACCTGCACATTGTTCTTCGTACGAGGTTGCTTTTTACCACCCATTACAACACAAGTTTGTGATGCCAATGCATAAGAAATGAATACACAGAAGCAGCAGCAATGTGGTACCCACAAATAGTGGTACCTAGCTCACTTGACCTGGACTGGTTGCTGGACTGCTGACTTGGACTGGTTATGACAATCGGACTCCCACCCAACTCTCGCAATTCAAATTAGCCTAGGTTACTGTTTCAGTTTATGGCGGGCTTGTTATAAGTATCGAGTAAATCAAAGGCTACTGCAGCAAAAGATTAAAGTATGCTCAGTATGCCGAAGAAAAAAACACATTTATCTAGCTGATCTAGCTATTTAGCTATATGAATTTAAAAAATATAAAAATGCTCGCGGGTATTACAATTAGTCCCACACATAGGTCGCACAGCAGCCCCAAACTGAAACAGCAGCTGTGAATGAATGAGATGATTTTATTTGTCTCAGTAACTTCAGATTTGAAACGGTATGATGCATCCAAATATATTTGGAAGCACGATAAGGAGTGAAGGGAAAACGCTATTTTGCCTCAGTCGGATTAGGCAAGTAAAGTAATCTTGGATTAGGCTGGCTGGAATAGAAACCCGTTCGGTTGTGACTTGTGATGATGTGACCGTGGATAGGAGGTATCTTGGATAGGTAAAGGCGCCAACTACTTTATACCTACCCAATTTCGTTCCAAAATGTTTAAAGGTAGTGTGCCAGCTTTCTTGGACCGTATGGAGTTAATGGCCCAGATAAGGAGAACCGGATTTTTAGAACTTATCCATACCTTTAAAACTCATGGAAACGTCTTAAATTCTTCAAATTTTGAGTACCCCAGTGCGAAATTCGCCCCGACGGGTTGTCGGTCGTACCCCAACCACATTTCACACCACTATGAACAATAAATGCACACACTGAAATCGCTATTACCGATATGCTCATCCAATCAAGTTTCGATAAACCCGTTCATCATCATCTCCTGCGGTTTCGAACACGCCTGTTAGGTGGCTTCTGATGCTCGTCGAGGTCGGAATTTCCAAATACGCGTGGTGCGTCGGGCCGCGCGCTCTGACTTCGGCCAAGAAAAATGCGTCAGCTGATCATTGTCATTTCTGCCACTTGCGTGTGGTGAAATGGGGTCATAACTTATAAGACGGCTTTTTCATATCAATTATTTTACATAAAATCATATTTCAAACCATAAATAATGTTCGACAGCCAAATAAAAGAAACAATACCAATACGGGCTTACAGTTTAAGGCTCGACATTGTGTTGTCTACGATTAGACAGCTGATAACTCATTCCCGTATACGTCGTATGGTCGTAACACTATAATGACCTTTGCTTATTGTCACAAGTGCGCCGCATTCGCGATTGTTGCCCGACGCCTGTTTGCAGGTGAGCCCACTACAGTTGTTATACATATCTAAAAACCGAAAAACTTTTAGGCGAAAAAGGCACTATTCCAGGCCCATTTTTGATTTTTTTTTGCGATATTAGGTAAAAACAGAAGCTTCTTATAGTTCTTATCCTAGGAAAAATAAAATGGGAAATCTTTCAAAGGTGGCACACTACCTTTAACCCGCGCGGCCGTAGGGGGAGGGGCCGAAACGCCCCCTCCCCCAACGGGTGGTAGGGTCCACCGATAGCCCTACGGGAGTAGTAAAGGAATCTTGCCACGGGTGATTGGTCGGTCAAATATATGTACAGGTCACCGATGAAAACGCGCATATGTATACTGTAATCGGACGAAACCTAGCACCAAGCATTCCCATTTAGGGTAGCCTGGGGCAAGACGCCCCAGATAATTTATTTTGCTACATAACTTTTGTCCCACATCACCTGGAAGGCCAAATTTGTGCTAATGCGTTCTTTGGACATTTTACTTTAAATTCCACCCCTCAAATTCATTCATTTATGATCGGACTCCCAGCTAGGAAGTGATTTGTGAAGGAACTGCAAATGGGGCATTTTGCCCCAACCCTAGGGCAAAACGCCCCACGGCCTGGGGCAAGACGCCCCATACTCTAGATTAAAGATTAAACATGCTAGTTGCAGGGATGCGGAGCCGTGGAAATTTCAGACGGCTCCGGCTCCGGCTCCGGCTCCGGGGGAAAAATCGGCTCCGGCTCCGGCTCCGGCTCCGGGTGAAATGTCATGGCGGCTCCGGCTCCGGCTCCGGCTCCGAGTAAAATGATCCGGCTCCGGCGGCTCCGGCTCCGGCGGCTCCGGCTCCGGCTCCGGCTGGCCGGCTCCGCATCCCTGGCTAGTTGACTAAATCTTATATGAGAGGCCCGTTAGACCTTGGGAGGCACGGCACTGAAGTTAGCACCTTCCATCCTGTCAGGTGTTCAGCTATGACACTATTGTATGTACAGGTTTTTCACCTGCCTCATAAGGCCAAATAATAAATTATTGCAATGCAAATGTTAACGAAATACTTCCTTTGTCATTAATTTGCTGAAAAAGGTACATAAAATTGCATAGAAACTTACTGTTCGCCAGCAACCGAACATTAGGAAGTGGGTAGTCGGAACCAAGATTACTTTACTACGGTCGGAACAACACATGAGGTAAAACGCCCCATGGGGCTTTTTGCCCCGTGAACTACTGGGGCGTTTTACCCCATCACGTAGTTTGGTCAGAGAACAACGCCTTGCACTCCAGCAAGACATAATTTAAAACGGACCAACCCAGCATTATAAGCGCTAGACAATAGTTGTTCAAAATACATAAAAGTCGTTAACCTGATGTAAACCATAAAAGAACGCCATGATGCATAATCTGACTACAAAACATAAAAATCACTCCAAAACAAATTTTTGGCTATATCTCAATAAAGAGTTATCACAATATCTTTCCAGTCTGCTCATATAATAATCATATAGTGCACGTTTTATAGAAGAGAGAATGTTTCCCCAGAACCTTGCCAGTTCCGAGAAACATCGGTGAGGCGTTTTACCTCGGCGGGGCGACTTGCCCCGGTCTACCCTACGCCATTCGTTGCGTTTTCGCAACGCAAGTATTGAGAAGTGTGTAATGGCGGCTAACCGATGAGACAAGTTTCAGCGTGGTAGCATGGTTGTGCGCATGATGCTACGCAGTTACGTCTGCGTCAAGATACCTATAAGAAACGTCTGCGTAGCATCATGCGCAGACGTATAAGTACTAAGTCTGTGCGGCCGGTAAGTTACTGCCTAGAGCTCCCAGAGAGAAGTCGGAGGTCTTGTGCATAGGTGTAGGAACAGTGGGGAGGGGACGGGGGGGGGGCGGTGGCCCCCCCCCCACTTTTCATAGTGGGGGGCCAGTAATGTTAACTGGCCCCAGTAATGTTAACTGCCCCCCCCCCCACACTTTTTGCCGAACTTTTTAATGTATTTGTAGGTATCACCCCGAAGAACAAACTTGACGGTTCTCTGGCCTGCCCTTCCATGAATACCTATTTCCATTTGTGCTTCATCGTTATTGAGTGCAATTTTCCTCCACCCAATGAAAGGTAACTTTGTCAAAAGCAATACCTAAGTGGCAGCTTAGGGGCAGCGCGCGCTGCAAAGAGAGACAATACTGGCGCAGCAGAATGCGTAAACGGCGCCTAAACTAACAATTTATGTTAGGTGGCCTTGCATTAGTTGATCGGTTACTGGCATAGGCGTAGGAACAGGGGGGCAGGGGGCAATGGTCCCCCACTTTGGAATGGGGGCCAGCAATGTTAACCCGCGCCCCGCTGGGCTATTCAGCCATACGCGCCCTGCTGGGGGGGGGGGGCAGATTCTGCCCCCCTGTCTAACTTCCGAACCGATGGTCGTAGAAAGACGGGGAAAACGGCAATCGAAAGCTCTCAACAAGGCGGATCTTAAGAGCCCAAATTTTTTTGCTTAAGTAGGTCAGAGGTCAGGTCAAGGTCAGGTCAAGGGTACAAAATGCAAGTTTCTACAGTATCGGCCTTGCACCGTAGTTGCCGAAGAATAGACTGAGACTGATTGCCCAAAACGTGTTCTTAGACTACCAAGACAATGTTCGTTGCATACAATGTCATTCAAAGGTCAAGGTCAAGGTCAGGTCAGGTCAGGTCAGGTCACCAAAAACAAAATATAGAAAAGGGCATGTGCGACACATGTTTTATGGGTCATTTTACTCATAGAATTCAATAGGCACACTCCATAAGTGATATGGACCACCTCTGGATGAATTTCAGGTCGAGGTCAGGTCAAGGTCAGGTCAAGTGAGGTCAAATTTTGAAGTTGGTTGTTAAGGCCTAAAAAGGTGTCTATCTGATGCAGTTTTTCACGGCGAATCGAATGGTGCTATTTTTGTTCCCGTACGAGGTCTAGAACTTCAAAAAAAAAAATCATTTTTCAAAATTTTTGTGTGTCGTAACGTCATAAAATTTTGAATAACTCCCACATTTTTGAACCGATTCTTCTAAAAATTTGTATGTAGGTGCACATAGACCGCTTCTCTGACATATATTCCGGTTTTTTCGATACACTCAAAATTTTGGATTTTATAATTATTTTTCCAAAAAAGTCAGTTTTTTTGAAAAATTTGGGCCAAAATCAAAAATTTTCAAAAAACCGAGATAGCCATTTGATAGAGAAAGTAGAATCACGTATAACCTTTTTTGTTACGTCTTGATTCCTTTAAAAATGAGGATGTTAGCGGCGTTTGAAATTTTGCCGTTTTTGAGGCGAAAATGACGAACATGACGTCACTAAAACGTCAATTTCTCAAAAAATTTCCGACGGATTTCGCTCAAATTTTCAGGGAACGTGTCAAATTGATGTATGATAAGGTACTGTAAGTTTGAAATTGCTGGCGTAACGCGTTTAGAAGTTATTGGCGAAAAACGGGAGGGGGGGGGCAGATTCTGCCCCCCCCCCAGCGGGGCGCGGGTTAACTGCCCCCCCCCCACACACACCTTTTGCTGACTTTTCACTTCTCACGTTTCACGCTCGCTCGTAATAAAAAAATGTTTTTGGATGCTTCTGGAATTCGCATGGGTGCCAACCAGTGGCGGATCCAAAGTGGGGTCACATGGGTCATGCCCCCTTGGGGCCTGGGGGCACCACAGGTCTTCCAGGGGCACCACCGACCTATCAGGGGCACCACAGACCTGGCAGGGGCACCACCGGCCTGTCAGGAGCACCATCGGCCTAGCAAGAGCACCACTGGTCTGCCAGGGGCACCACAGACCTGTCAGGGGCACCACAGGTCTTCCAGGGGCACCAAAGGCCCTTCCAGGGGCACCACCGGCCTCGCAGGGGCACCTTGGGCCTGTCAAGGGCACCACGGACCTGTCAGGGGCACCTCAGGCTTGTCAGGGCCCAGGGGCACTACAGTCCTTTCAGGAGCACCACAGGCCTGTCAGGGGCACCAGAAGCCTAGCAGGGGCACCACAGGTGTGCCAGAGACTCCACAGACCTGCCAGGGGCACCCACTGGCCTCGCAGGGGCACCTTGGGACTGTCAGGGGCATCACGTGCCTGTCGAGGACACTTCAGGCTTGTCAGGAGCACCACAGTCCTGTCAGGGCCCAGGGGCATCAGCAGCCTCGCAGGGGCACCACCGGCCTCGCAGGGGCACCACCGGCCTCGCAGGGGCACCACCGGCCTCGCAGAGGCACCATGGGCCTGTCTCTGGCACTTCAGGCTCGTAAGGAGCACCACAGTCCTTCCAGGGGCACCACAAACCTGCCAGGGGCACCTGCGGTCTAGCAAGGGCACCACAGGCCCGCCAGGGCAAAAACAAATAAATAAAAAATGAAAATAGGTCACCACCAAAATTAAGTGGCCGAAATCAGTTGAGGTTTTAATTTTGGGTATAGGTAGGGGCACTACTTCGATTCATGACCCTCCCCTTGGAGTTTTCCTGGATCCGCTCCTGGTGCCAACGCGGCTGCGGAGGCCAGGGGGACGCGTCCATGAGATTTTATTTCTGGACGGGAGTCTCCCCGAGATTTTGGTCGATTTTGTTTTCTTGACACGTTTTTTTTTTAACCAAATTGCGCATGCTTGCGAAAATAAAGTGGCCGAAATCCAAGGAGAAAATGGATTTTGGGGGTAGGTGAGGTTTTGTGCCTCTGGGAGCCTGCCCCCCCCCCCCACTTTCGAAAACGTTCGTACACCTATGGTCTTGTGAGTGATGACGTCACGAAAAACAAGATAAATACTAAATAGGCTAAGTGCTAATAATATCGTAATGAAGATTGTGTAAACAATTTCCGTGCAGAGTCCCTACAAAACAATAGCTTAACCCGGCAGGCGGTGGGCCTCCCTGCCACCTTCCGCGCGGTGGCGGTGGGGGCATTTTTGCCCCCCCCCCCTCGTATCTCCGAAACTGCTGGACGGATCCGGAAAATTCAAACGGCGTTCGATCGCCCTGTCAAATTTGTTGAAAGAAACCAAATTTCATTGACCTCGGGGTCACCGATGACGTCACAGGTCAGGTCAAAGATAAAATGTTTCACCGTTCACGGGGCTTCTAGGCAAAGCGCTATAACACCGAGTAAAACGCATTTTGTCGAAAATAAGCGATAAGGCGTCAGTTGTCTAGTTATACATATGATGCTATTAGAGGTCACTGGTCATAGCAGGTCAGGTCACAGGTCAGATCACCAAAGGTCACCAAGCGTCACCTCATGAACCCAACTTTACTAAGGTTGTGCGATGCATGTTTTATGGCCAGTTTTTCATTTCCAACTCGATGGTATTGGTTATAAGACCATCAGGTAGGTTTAGGTCACTTTCTGGTGGAGGTCAGGTCAAGGTCAGGTCAAAAAGGTCAAATTTCGAAGTTGATATTTTTGCATAAAATGGGTATCGATTCGATGCAGCTCGTCACGGGGAGTCTAATGATGTTTTTTTTTTTGCGCTACGAGGTCTAGAATTGCTAAAAATTGAGTTTGAAAATTTGACGTCATCAATTTTTAACAGTTTTTTTTTCGCTATAACTTGGCCAAAAAAGAGGTATTGATCTCAAATTTGGTATGCGGATAGAAGGCGGTAGGGAATATCACATATATTCCGTTTTTTTCGAAATTCAAAAAACGTTTTGGATTTTTCGGCTATTATATTTAAAAAAATATTTTTTTTGATTTTTGGGGGTCAAAATCCAAAAAATTCGAAAAACCGAAATGGCAGTTTTGTAGTCCTCTTGATTCCACACCGTTTATGTCTGGACCATTTTTCTGTATCTCTAAAGCTGTAGGCCTGACAGCTCTTCCCGCGAAACCTTTTTTTGGGTCGAAAATGGCAAAAATGACGTCACTCTGACGTCATTAGCGGCCAACCTATCATAGCCTTTGGAAAAAAAAAATTGGTCACCATGTGCGCTAGCTATACCTACTCCCGGGAGGGTACTGAAAGTTTGGTGACGATCGGCGCAGCGGTTCTCGAGATATACCTAGGTATCGAAAAAACTAAGGGGGGGGGGGGGCAAAAAATGCCCCTACCCACCACCTGGAAGGTTAATGCATTTTGTTAAGAAATCATGCTGTAAAAGGGCTTGTGACTATTTTCAAATATGACTACGGTCGCGTTGCGACTTGCGGGAACGCAACAAAGGGCATCGGGAACTTTGCGAAAACGCAACGAGGGGCACATTGGTAGGGTCCTAAGCGGAAGTATGAATATCAACCATAGACCCCACTCGTGATACGCTGTGGGTTCTTTCTTTCTCTCCCCATCTTCCTTCCTCTCTTCCTCGTTCCCCCAACTCTCTTCCTCCCTACCTCCCTCTCTCTCCTCTCTCTCTCTCTCTCTCTCTCTCTCTCTCTCTCTCTCTCTCTCTCTCTCTCTCTCTCTCTCTCTCTCTCTCTCTCTCTCTCTCTCTCTCTCTCTCTCTCTCTCTCTCGTTTTGTAGCCATGAGGGACGTGTATAGGTAGGTGTTAAGTGCAAGGTGCGTTTGCACGTAAAATGTCGCGACATATTTCACATTTACTGCCTCAAACAGCTACAAACACTCCTTTCTTTTTCTCTCACAGATTATCGGGCTGTTCGTTCACTAAGCAATGTGTTTCCATACATCTGAAAATCGCATAGTAGGCAGGAAGAGGACCTGCATCAAACGGTCGGCGATCAGTGGCGGCGGCGGAATAGCGGGTGCGGGGGGTGCAGCTGCACCCCCATCGAAAAACATGGGGCGCAAGCAAACATATCTTTTTGCACCCCGAAAATCTGTGCAAGGGGCCCGTCGCACCATCCAATACATTTTCTCCTGAAAACCAGTGATCGGGAAACGAACACTGATGTGCAATCATCCGGAATGTCCAATTATGGTCAGGAGCTCCCTGCAGTCCCCATGCTAGTCTTTGGGGCCCCCACACCGGCTAGAAGTGTCCCGAGCCGCGTTTGGTGCTCCATGCGGCATCTGAGGGCCCCCACGACGGCCTCAGAAGGCCCTTTTATGACGATCTCTGAGGGCTCCCACGACGACCTCTGTCCCCTGGGGCCCTACAACGGCCACTAAGGGCCCTCATGACGACCGCTGAGGGTCCCACAGAGACTCCAGGGCCCCCAAGGAGACTCCAGGGGTCACGCTGGTCTCTGATGGCCCCATGACGGCCTCTGAAGGCCCTTACGATGATCTCTGAGGGCTCTCACGACGACCTCTGTCCCCTGGGGCAGGCTGGGGCCCTATAACGACCACTAAGGGCCCTCATGTGGCGCAGAGGGTCTGCCCAGACCCGCGCTGCCCAGCGCACCGCTAGCCCGGAGGCGGTTGACCAGGCTGACCCCACTGACCTCGCTCTGCGACCCGACTCGGTCACGCCACAACCGAGAAGCGCAAGCCTCGACGCAAGGGCACCTGGCGTCATTCATGCTGTCTGCAAGAAAGGTGATTGGTTCGCTGCCCAGCCGAATCACGTGGTTGGGCATCAGTGGCGTAATCATGAATTTAGTTACGAATCTCCTCAACAGATGGCTCTGACCGACGATTTTAAAATACGGAGTGATCCAGAGGTAGACAGCAAAAGATGAGATTGCAACCAAAAGATCTCGGCACTTGTAAGCTACATTCCAAGTTTCATTGCAGTCGGACAAATAGATCCTAAGATACAGATGCAAACCCAATGCCGCCACGGATACCGTACATTACTTCAGCGGTCACCTGTACCTTCTACCCTACACAGTGATCGTTCGCTGCATAATGCATGACCAGTGCTTTCCGCGATAACTTATTCTCAGACCTGCGATAACGATTAAACGATAAGAAAGGTTTGCGATAACGATAAACGATAAACGATATTTTTTTTTCAAAAAAATTAACAGCGATAGCGATAAAACGATAAAACGATAACGACAATTGTTTTTTTTAATAGCGATAACGAAACGATAAACGATAAAATGATAACGATGATTGTTTTCATACAGCGATAACGAAACGATAAACGATAAACGATAACGATAATTGTTTTTAACAGCGATAACAAAAGCGATAAAAAAAATACAGCTAAAATAAGTGTACTTAAAGTTTATTTGCAGTATATACTCAATACTGGATCATACAAGTAAAGAAAAAGGACAAAAACACATTTTAGTCAAGCTCAGCATCTGTTTCACATACTGTCACCCGGCATGCATGTCGATCGTCTTCCATTTTTCCATCATCCCGTTTTACATTTTATCGTTTATCGTGTATAATTTTTTTGTAACTTGCGATAAGTGGATGAGCGATAATTTTGAAAATTTAACGATAGACGATAGGTAACGATAATCGATAATCGATTATTTAACGATAATCGGCGCCGGGCCGGGGGGGGGGGTGTGTAAGAAACAATAAGAATGCTCGTCATAGCTACACCGATTGATCGACTGCCTTGAAACTATCAGCGATTGATAACAGCAACATTATCTGTAAAACGCATATCTCGGAATCTTAATATAGGTGACCTAAGGTCAGGTCAATGTTGCGGCCTCTCCATTTTACCTAAGTCAATGGGAGAAAATTGAAAAGCGCCTGTTTTGCACAAACGCTATTCTAGACACTCTCAAACATCGAGATGTAGGTACGATTGACACACTGAACCGGAAAATAGCAACTGTGAGTTGTGACCCCTCGGTATGTCCCCGAGGTCATCTCAGGTCACGAACAGTTTTTCAGTTTTTCTAACAGCTAACAGTTTTTTTCGCTAATAACTTCTGATAGAGGCGTGCTAGAGCGCTGAAAACGCCTTAGATATGTTTGGCTCGACGTTGCGAACCGACTGATATGCAACATGACCTTTTACGGTCAGGTCATGACCTTGACCTGAGGCCAAATTTTCAAGTTGACCTTTCAAGGTCAAATTATAGTTCATTCGACGCGTCTCGACAAGAGGAACACCATGCTGGCAAAAGTAATGTCATCTCTTTTGAGTCAAAAGCTATTGCCGAAAAAACGTTTCTCGTGAAAACGGCTATTTTTGGAGTTTTTGCCCTCTGGAGGCTAAACCGTTGACCTGAGGTCAAATCTGAGGACATTACTCAGAAAGGTCTTTAACCTTCGCCCGCACATGCCATTTTCCCATCCTAGAACGCACATGGGGGGGGGGGGGGTGGTTGCCACCCCCCCGCGCCATTTCGTTCCTGTTGGAGATAGAGCTTAGCAGTAAAGACCAAAAAGATTCTTTGGGAAGAGACGAATCCAATGATACCTAGTTTTACCTTCTCAGGTCAGTCATTGACCTTCCAGGTCAGGTCAAACTAAAAAATGTTGCTGTTTTGGGTCACCGTTGGATATCAAGTGCGCTGCTTATCAAATACCGATGTCGATGCTGTTTTCTGGTGCCAAGCCAGCTAGAACCTCTTTGTCACACTATCCGACCAGAATTTTGCTGCTGAGGTCATTTCAGGTCAAGTTAGGTCAAGGTCAATTATATGTGTTTGTATGTCTGTGTGTGTCTGTGTGTATACTGATGTGTGCACCGATTGTTTTTGGGTCCATATCACATGAAATCATGATCTGAGAAGCTTTTACCAAAAATGCAGTCAAAAAACTTCACAAAAAGTAAATTCAGCTTGCCTAAAACGCAATTATCTTAGATGACCTAGGTTGACCTTGACCCTGACCTTGACCCCTGTACATCGTCGAACAACATGTTCCATGATAGGTGGGAGGTAAGACTGGCAAAAAAGGCCGAAATCAGGGTGTCAAAATCTCACAAGGCCCATGGCAAACGCAAGATGTTGAGAATTGGCCATTTGGGTCATGACATGACCTGAAAAACAAGGTCATATCTCCGAAACCAAAAATCACAGAAACTTGAAATTTTCAGTGGACATCAAGAAAGGATGGACGAGCAGCTATACGAAAAATCAGCCTTCTAGCTCAAAAAATGTTGAGTGCAGAGCAGAAAGACTGCCTGGGGGGGTGGCAACCACCCCCCCCCCCCCATGTGCGGGCGAGGGTTAAAAGGGCTATCGAATGCGCTTTACTGCGGTGCTGTAGCTTTATCGGTTCCCGAGATAGCCGTCGGCAGTTTCCAAAATGTTGAAATAGTCAAAATTTTACCTTTGGTGACCTCTGGTGACCTGACCTATGACCTGACCCAAAAAATGACCAGGTGTTTTCGTCCTTATTTTGGACGTTCTTTCGATTGCCGCTTACCGCGTGTCGCTACGTGGCCAAGGAGCCGAGTTAGAAGGGGGGTGTTCAGACACCCCCCCCCCCCGGCCCGGTGCCGAATCTCAGAGCACCGGCCCGGCGCGGGTTGACAGCGAAGCATTGTTTATCGTTTATCGCTCATCCTATCGCATGCGGAAACCACTGTGCATGACTACGGTCCCGCGCTTTTCAGATAAATAACGCAGCATTTACCCATCATCGGTCATGACCAGTCACTCTGTATTGAACTGATCCTTAATCACACCTATGTACAAGCTGACCTCCACACTAACGATCGAGTACTGTCCATGGACCTCACCCAACCAGCGGGTAGGAGGCGTCGGTCGCTATTCCGCACATGTTGTTGGCGTCCTTGTGGAGTTTTAAGTAGCCGTACTCGCCCCAGCCGGGTCCCCACGAGTTTTTGATCAGCCAGTAGGTGACCAGCTGGCCGAAGTAGTCCTCTGAGCCGAAGCCGACCACCTCGACGGCCAGCGTGGGCCGGTCGGTGCTGCAGTGGTTCACGTGCAGCACGCCGCCCGCGTACAGCTGGAACGCCGTGTGGTCGGCGTCGATGCGCGCCGCCGTCGGCCCCACCGTGGCCACCACGTACTCGAGCTCGGGCTCGCTGGCGCGCGACGTGAACCTCCAGTCGGAGATGTGTGCGACGCCCGTGTGGGAACGGCAGCTCTCCCAGTCGCCGCCGTAGTACCGGTAATCGGCGGCCTTCGATAGGCCGTCGCCGCTGCTGGAGAGGTACTCGAACGCCTGCTCGGCCCGCCCGGCCGTGCAGCCGTGTGTGCCGTAACTGCGGGAACAGTGAGTGGGTATACACTGAGTCAGAGTTCGACGGCGGGCCGCACGAGTTTCAAACATTTCTGCAGGACACTTTAGGGAAAATTGCACGCCAGCTATATATGTGTCACAATATGCGATACGGCGACCATGCAATGTTTTGATATTTTTCAGCATCTGCTATTGTACCCCGTGCCGGCATTACCCTATTGTATTTGTATTGTATTGAACAATCATGAGCGATCCACATTCTGAAAGTGCGTGGCGATTACTGCTCAGAATCCGTATCCGCGGTTACTAATCTAAACATTCACAGCATTCACACACTCACTCACGTCAGAGCACGGACAGAGACACCTTCGTAGTACCACAGGTACAACTCACCCACCCACCAACCCGTTGGTCAGCGACGATCAGTTGATGCCCCGTCCACTATCGCGGCTTTAACAGATCGGGCAAAGGGGGCGGGGGACAGCTGCGACAGCTGAGTTGGAAGACTGTTGAGTAGAGCTGCGGCTCGATGGGCGAACCGCCGCCTACCCGTTTCCAGCCGTGGTCGCGGAAGGTGAAAGAGGTGGTCTTGCCTGGAGTGTCTCTCCCGGACAGCGCTGTTTGTGACGAACATGGTTGCCAATTCCTCGGGTTCGCCGCGCTGAATGGCTTTGTGGGCGATAACAAGGGTTTGATAATCAGCCATATGACGCGGGGACAACCACCCGAGCTTTTTTCGCAGGTCAGAGACATGGGCAAATTTACGGCGACCGAAAATGACTCTAGCAGCGAAGTTCAAAATTTTTTGGAGACGATCGAAATTTTTTTGGGACCCGTTGCCATAAACTGAGAGGCAGTACTGGATGCGTGAGATAACGAGTGCTGTCACGAGCGTTCTAATGATGCCATCCGGGAGACTGTGGCGCGCATGGGAGAGACCGATCAATAGTCCCGTACACCGGCGGCTGAGTTCGGAGACGTGAGCGTCCCAGGATAGAGTACTGTCAAAAGTGACGCCCAGGTTCCCCACCTGCGCGCACGGCTGCAACGCTGCGTCACGGAACGATACCCTGAAATCTGGCAATTTGCGTAAATTTTGACGACTGCCGAAGACAATGAGCTGTGTTTTACTGGCGTTGACCTTCAGGGCGTTAGCGCAGAACCATTCGTTTAGTGACGCGAGCGAAACCTCCATGCGCGAGATGAGAACTCCAAGGTCCCTGGCAGGACCGCTAACCAATACTTGGGTGTCGTCGGCATATTGAAAGACTACTGCATCACCCGCGTACAGCGATAAGTTGTTAGAGAAGATGGTGAAAAGTAACGGCCCTAACGCAGAGCCCTGGAAGACACCCATGGTATTAGGAAGAGGCCGAGACAGCACTCTACTTCCGGACCCATTTTTCAACGACACGCTCTGGGTGTGTCCATGAAGATAGGCGGCGAACCAGGAAATTTCGATACCGTGCAGCATAAGTTTTTGCATCAGAAGCTCGTGGTCTATCACGTCAAAACATTTACTAAGATCGAGAAGGCATAGCATTGAGATCTCCCCCCTGTCGGTGGCGGCCAGGATGCGTTCAGTGACGGACAACAACGCGGTTTCAGTAGAGTGCCGGGGGCGGAAGCCGTGCTGTGAGGATGCCAGAAGGTGATTGTGAGAGAGGTAGATGTAGAGCTGCTGATGGACAATGCGCTCAACCACTTTCATGATTACAGGAACCAGGGAAATGGGCCGGAAGTTTGCGGGGTCTGAAGGATTGCCGGATTTGAACAGAGGGTGAACTATAGAATGTTTCCATGAATCGGGGATATCGGATTGAATTAAGCAGGTATTGATAATATGCAGGATGACACCACCAATGGCTCGGAATCCGGCTTTCAGCATGCGAACGCAGACACCGTCGGTACCGCAAGCACCCGAGCTACGCATGCTGAAAATCGTCCGCTCAAGCTCGGCAAGTGTGATTTCCCGAAGTTGAAAGCTGCATGCACCTACACGGGTAAGACGTACATTCAAATCAGTAGGTGCGTTTTGGGCTCGGATCTCGGCAGCGACACGAGGACCGACGGATACAAAGAAAGAATTTAAGTCATTGGCAGATATGTAGGTCAGGCTGAACATCAGAACCATCCTTCTTACCGGCAACCACCGACCTGATACATTGCCAAACTTTGTTGGGGCCCCGTTCCCCGATTTCCCTCTGTAGTTCCACCCGCCGGTCGCGACGCAAAGCCGCCCGGACAGAGCGGTTAAGGTTTTTGTACTCGCTCGAGTTGCGGCCTAAATGGCGGAGCGCAGCGCGACGTTGGGACATGAGATCTCGAGTGGCGTCGGAGACGGGAGGAGCAGTCGGGTTACGGATAGACACATGCTTAATTGGGGCATGGGCATCGAAAACAGGTACGAAGAAAGACAAGAAAGCATCCCACTTATTACTGACGGTTTCGGCGGAGAATACATAATCCCAGTCAACATCGAGTAAGTCATGATGCAGTGCACGGTGATCCAAACGCTTAAAGGAGCGAGACGAGATAACAGTGGGCTTTTGACGCAGTTTCGGCACATTCATAACGACATCGATAAATTTGTGAGGACTGAAGTGACAATATTTAACACGGGTGTCGCAAACGAGCTCACGGTTGTTAACAATACACACATCCAGGAGCGAGCCGGAGGAAAATGTTGCAGTTGTCACTAATTGATCTAATGAGTAATTTGATAGGAAGCTGCTTAGGTGTTGACGCGCGCGGAAATTAGGCTCTTTCAATAAATCACAGTTGAGGTCGCCGCAGATGACAAGCGGAACACTGGGGTAATCGATTATAACTCGTTGCAGTTGGGCCTCGAGGTCCGTGAAGTCGGCAAGCAGAGCAGCCTCACTGTGTCGGGGTGGCCGATACAGGGAGCAGATAATCAGCTGCCGGCCCTGTTCAAGCTTTAGCAGCGCCCACAGTGACTCCAGGCTGCTGGCAGAGCTCCCACTGCCCGGGATCTTGAGTGCGGTTGACGTGATTTTAGCCTTGGTGATAATTGCGACACCGCCGTAACCGCTACCATCTGGGCGGTCCACACGACAGAGCGTGTATCCTGGAATGACCAGGAGGCGGTTCGGGGTGGTCGAGCGCAGCCAGGTCTCAGCCAGAAGCATGACGTCGTAGTCGTGACGATTGAGCTCAAATGTCAGCTCCTGAACTTTGGGCTTCAGGCTTTGAATATTCAGGGAGCCGATGAGTAATTTGGGCGGGTCGTTCGGCCGGCTAGACTGGCGCTGAGTCTGTCGAGCAAGCCGGCCATGTGCTCCGTCCACTGGGCTGAGGGGGCGTGGCCGATTATGATGGCGGATGACATGGGCGGGAAGACTGCGCCGGATAGTCTCGGCGACTTCCCGAGCCGTGTTGTTGTTAAGCCGGTCACGCACCTCCATCAGAAATGCCAGGTCGTATGCACAGGCAGGAGCAGTTTGGTCGTCCCGTCGATGGTTGATGTCAGGTGTTTGGCACTCTACACGACGAGACCCGTGAGGGGTCCCAGTGCCGGGAGCAGTCAGCTGTTCGCCGCTCCCATGTCCCCTCGCGCGCCGAGCGCGCCAGCCCGCGCGACGGCCGCGCCGAGCGGGCCGCCGGGGCAGGGGACGAGGGTCGGCCGGCATTGTTGTTAGCCGGCTACCGGCGTCTCGGGCGCCGGCCGGGACCCATAGGGGCTGGTCACCATGGCAACCGACGGCGGTTGGGAGGGGGAGACCTGGGCCATGAAGGCATGCGCGGCGGAGAGAAAATAGTCCTGCAGAACTTGATGATTATCTTGAAAACGACTGCAGATAGACGCTTAAAAATTGCACCGTTGAGAGCGTCATTAAAAAATACGTAAGTCTGTATGTAACGATGAGCTCTTCTCTTCGATAATTTTTCCGATAGTTTCACGACAGCGGCTCCAGCGACGAGCACCGACAATTTTAAACAGCAAATAAAGCCAGATACGGTTCACTCACAGGTCAGGTGATTCCAAAATCAGATGCAGGATGAGAAGTAGAACACAGAATACACAAAGTTACCAATCGCACGACAATTTTTCCCACTCAAAATGCTAAAATACCGCGGAGCGGCCGGGGTTCGCCGGTGTAGCGCTCAACCCGGCTACGTCTTTTTTTGCATCTATAATTTCACCGCTTTTTTGTTAGGCTCTCAACGTCTCATCGATTATCTGCCGTACTACAGCAAGCTTTATCTCGAAGCTTGTTCCGTTGGCTTTCAAATGGAGCTAAGCTAAAACATGGTCAAACTTTACTAAATAGTTGAGTTATGAATAATGGAGGTAGTGGAGGCCGGGGGAAGCCCGGCATAGTAAGCTCTTTTTCATTTTTATGACATACCTTATGTGATGCATAAAATGTTGATATCCTGTTAGCTAGATAAGTTAACCCTCGCCGGCACAGGCCATTTTGAGTCCTTCGACGGCACAAGGGGGGGGGGGGTTGGTACGACCCCCCCCTCGCGTTTGGCCCCTGATCGAGCTAGAGCTTCGCGGAAAAAACGAGCGTGTTGCCCGCCACGAGACTAAGCCGATGATACCCAATTTTAAGGTCCTAGGTCATCGGGTTCCAGGTCAGGTCAATGACCCAAAAACCGGGAAAATCGGGACCTGTTAGAAAGTCGTAAAGTGTGGCTGCTATGTGGTTTTCCGGGGTGCTGATCACGAATATCGTGTTAGTTTTGATCAGAGATGATGTCTTTAAGCATTTAGACCAGGTCGGGTCAGGTCAGGTCAGGTCAACCGGTAGGGGTTGTGACCGGGTATTCGTAATACGTGTCAACCGCCTCGGACAGCTTCGTAACATGTTAGGAAGGCACCAAAACTACTTCGTAAATGTTCAAATGGTTGCTAAATTCGAATTCAGCTAAAAAAACTAGCCTAGAAACATGCAAAACTCGAAAAAGTGAACCGAGGTCACCCGAGGTCACCAAAGGTCAATGACCTGACCTGACCTTCAGGTGACCTTGACACTCACCCTAATGCATGGGAGCAACATCAAATCACATGTTTGAACGTTTGAAACCACGAAAAGCTTGCAAACGCGCGGCTAATGCGAGCCGACATGCGCCGAACCGCGATTTCGGCCAAACATGGTCACAGAAAAGAGGTCACAGGTCAAAGGTCATTGGGGTCAGGGTCATGAAATTTTCAGGGTAGGTGTAAAATTGATCAATGCGAGGGTACTGAAAGTTTCGTCGCGATCGGCCGCTTGTTACACGAGTTATTCGCGAAAAACCTTAGGAAGGGTGCATCAACCCCCCCCCCCCCCTGTGCCGGCGAGGGTTAATTGGCCGTGTTGTCCCCAAAACTTGGTTTTGCCTTGCTTTGTCATCCAGAAGTGGAGAATCAAAAGCATGCGATAGCATGCTTTTGCATCCGGAAATTCCCATTGGTGGGTCGTTGAAAAAAGTTCGGCTGAGCCTGTTTGTCAGTGAGTATCCTATACATATATGGCCTTGGTATGTACGATGTATGTGAGTATGTGAGTTCGTCCAAGCTTTTTTGGACCTGGAGTTAAAATGGGTGGACCGATCGGGACCAAAGTGGTACCGTTCGACTCGTCTCCGGCGAGGTAAACTTTTGGTGCTGGCCTCAGTTCGCTCAATGCTTCGTGGCACATGCTAATCCCACTTCAAAGTTTCGGTGACACGAATTTTTTTTTGTCAAGGCTACAGGTCAGCCCGAGGCTACGGACAAAGCCACACTGGTGGAACACATCGGTAACACCTTGAACCAGTTTCCAGGGGGTCACCGTCTGCGAGGGGTGCAGGCTGCACGTGCTGGGGTCGGAAAACTGCTTTGACGTGAGGTCCTCTGGCTCAACGAAATTTTGAGCTATCAACCTCGAAATCGGTACAATGGTAGTCCCAGGCAAGGCCTCCAAAATAGTCCTAATTTGATTGAGCTAAGCTCTGTGGTGGTGCATGAGCTATGCACGTGCAAGCTGATTGCACCCCTTCGTACGTTACCACGCCTGCAGGGTAAACGGCAGCTCTAACTGGTTCAAAATTTGCAGGTCATAAAAAGAATACATTGAGTCATGACCTTCCGGCGAGATAATATCCGGGAGGTGCAAGCTGCGCGTGCGGGGGGCGGATAACGGTTTTGACGAGGGATCCTCTGATCCCGGGAAACGTCGAGCTAGCGACACAAAAATCGGTATACTGATAGAACTATTCACACGCTACAGGATGTTATGGAAATGACTGCACTGGGGTGCCTGGGACAGAGCTATGCACGTGCAGTTAAAACCCGGCACCGCCTGGGCTATTTCCGTACCCACGACAGCCTGGGGGGGGGGGGTCGGATCCGACCCCCCCCTGTTATCTCGAGAACCAATGGTCGCATCGAGCCCCGCGAGGCGGCGTTCGAAAGGTCTCTACGAGACCTTCCCAAAGCACTCTTAAGATTTTAAGATTGAGGTCAACTTTCGGGTCAAGGTCAGGTCAAAGGTCAAATTCTGGGGTTTTACATGATTAGGCTTACGGACAGCGGAATCGATAGCTGCTGCTCGAAACTCACCAAAAATGACCTCAAAGGCCTAGTGAAGGTACCATGTAAGTATAGAGGTCATACTAAGTACGGGTCAAGGTCAGGTCAGGTCACGAAAGGTCACGGTTTTCACTTTCTGCTACATGGGCGTGCAACAAATGTTTTATGGCTTATTTTTCACGCCGAATCCGATGGTAATGGTTATATGTGACCCCAATTCACTTTGCTGGTGATTAGTGTGCATTGAAAGCATAAAAAATCGTTTATACTAAACGAGGGCTGAGAAAAAGGGTCATTTTTTCAACTTTTTATTTTTGACATAAAAATGCACTTTTCTAGACGAGCTTTGTCCCAGGAATCTAGTGGTGCCATTTGTTTTCACATGCGATGTTCAGAGGTGCCTCTAATTCACGAAAATGCTAATGACGTCACCATGCCCTATGCATGTTGGAGCTATTTTTTACAATTTGGGGGTCAAAAATCAAGATAGAAAGTTGAAATTTGGGACATCTAATGTTCTAATAGAGCTCTATAACATATATTCCGGTTTTTTGGAAATTCTCAAAATTTTGGATTTTACTAGCTGTTTTCCAAAAATGTAGTTTTTTGAATTTTTAGGGGTGAAAAACGCATTTTATGGAAAATCCGAGATAGCCATTCTAAAGAACTCGTTAAGCTGCGTCTATTTATGTCCTTAATTTGCAATTTGCTTTAAAACCTGATTTTTGGCGATTTTTTAAACATTTACCACTTTTTGACTAAAAACGCCATGTAGTTACATCACTAAAATCGATATATCTCAAACATTTTTGAAATTTTTTTCTTAAACATTACACAGAAGACGTCAAATTGATGGGAGAGAAGGTATGCCAAGTTTCAAGTTGATAGCGTAAGCGGTTCATGAGTTATTCAAGAAAAACGGAAGGGGGGTCGGATCCGACCCCCCAGCGGTCGCGGGTTAATTCATATCTTACTGTAGGTAGATATCCACACCAATCTCACGTGCTTCCAAGCATTTTTGGGATGTTTCGGTTGGTTTCAGGCAAGATTACTAGAACATATTCATAGACGCATAATTCATTTGGTACAAATTCATAGACGCATAAATAAACTGGACTGGCAATTCGAAGGGACCTCCCATGGAAGATAGTGGCGCCGACAAAGTGGCGCCAAAAATCTGTGCTGTGAAACGTTGTAAGGCAAAAAAATTTGTAAATGTTTTTTTTTTAATGGATGATCAGATCGAGGTGATGGTGGTGCCGTTTAACGTGCCATTTCTGGAGGCAGGTGATGGTATAGGTCCCGGGTCACTCTCTGTCACGTGGCGCGTGTGACTTGCCGACAAACACATTGAGAACAAAAACCTATTATCGAAGCTTTAAGCCAATCCAAGGGAGCCGTCCCGGTGCCAAATTTGTAGGTCACATGTCCCGGTACCAAGCCACTGACATATGGAATAATCGGCACCGAGAGATACATATTGCACATGCTCGGAGCGAAAAAAACATTTTTTGATGAGGCATTCTCCGATGTCCGAAAACTTTGACCCAAGCACCTAAAACTCGGCATAATGACACAACATGGACAAACGCTTGAAGGCGTTGTACGAATAGGTGTGCTGAGGTGCACTGTCCACTTGCTTCGCACGTGGAAACCTTTTGATACTACGCGAACGTGCGGAACGATATAGGTATTTATACTTCCGAAGCTAAGCATCGTAGCGACACGTGCAAGGTGGCGTTGGAAAAGTTTCACCGAGGTGCATCAGAAGTATGCCCTAAAATTCCGAATTTGAGGCAACGTGGTCAAGGTCAGATAAAATTGACCGGAAAAGGTCAATTAAACCCTCCCGGTTTGGCCACTGATTGAGCTAGAGCCTCGCATAAAAACGAGCGTGTTTCCCGTGACGAGAGCAAGCCGATGATACCCAATTTTAAGGTCCTAGCTCATCGGTTGACCTGCCAGGTCAGGACAATGACCCAAAAGTCGGGAAAATCGGGACCTGTTAGAACGTCGTAAAGTGTGGCTGCTGTGAGGTTTTTCGCGGTGCTGATCACGAATATCATGTTAGTTTTGATCACAGATGATGTCTTCATGCATTTAGGCCAGGTCAGGTCAGGTGAAGGTCACCCAGCAGGGGTCCAGCCGGGTATTCATTGTAGGTGTCAACCGCCACTGACAGCTTCGTAACATGTTACGAAGGCACAAAACTACTTCGAAGTTGTTGAAAGAACTGCTAAATTCGAAATCAGCTCCAAAAACTAGCTTAGAAACACGTAAAACTCGAAAAAGTGAACCGAGGTCATCAAAGGTCAATAACCTGACCTGACCTTCAGGCGACCTTGACACCCACAGTAATGCATGGGACCAATATCATTTCACGTGTTTAAATGTTTGAAACCACAAAAACACTGCAATCGCGCGGATAATGTGAGCTGACATACGCAGAATCGCGATTCCGGCCAAGCATGGTCTCGAGGAAAAGGTTACAGGTCAAAGGTCAATTTGGTCAGCGTCAGATTTTAGGGTTCATTTAACCCTATTCCTGGCGGGGGGGGGGGCCTCAGGAGCCCCCCCTGAGGTTTTTTGATTATTTCTCCCAAACGCGTTGAGCTAGGAAGCTCAAATTTTCTGACTTTTCCTAAAAGGCTTCTACCCAATATGTCTGAAAATTTTGAGTTGATCTGACCTCAGGTCAGGTCACCAGAGGCGGTTTGGTGACCCTACCTCAGAAAAGTTTGCAATCACGCCAGAGCTAGAGTTTTTGACCGATCAATTTCTTCTCTTCAGGATTTAGTTAGGGTACCAGTATGTGCAATTTGTATATCTCGGAATTTTGATATCGGTGACCTAAGGTCAGGTCAATTTCGCGACCTCCCCATTATAAGTCAATGGGGAAAAAATCAACTCCCTGTTTTTACCACTAAAACGGGTCGGAATGGCCCCATATACCATACATGACTTCATATACGATCAACCTTCACTACCTTGAGGTCTGTTTTGCTGTTGGGCAGCTGTAAGGTCATGTGACGTCATCAAAGGTCACCAAAGGTTTTTGGCCAATAACTCCGTACAGGAACAAGATACAGACGCGTGGATGGTCTCATTGTGTTCAGCTCGTCAAGACGCATCGAATGATATACATGATGACCTCGAGGTCACGTGACCTGAGGTCAACCTTTGACCTTGACCTTTCGAGGTCAACATATATATCGTTCGATGCGGATTGACGAGAGGATTACGATGATGCCTTTAGTTTGTTCCTATCTTGACTAATTCGAAAGTTATTCGAGAAAAACTCTCTCCATATCTAGCGCCGCCATTTTGACTTTTTCGACCCCTGTGACGTCATCTTTGACCTGACCTGAAAATGGCCTTTGTAAAAATTGTAGATCTTGGCCGTGCGTACCCGATGCCGTTTACCGCTTGTCGCTATCTTGCTTCGTTCTCGAGATCTCAGGGGGGGCCGAATCGGCCCCCCCCGCCAGTTTCTTGTCCCGGCGGAGCCCGCCAGGAATAGGGTTAAAATTAATTACCTCGAGGGTACTGAAAGTTTTGTCGCGATCGGCGACTTTTTACGCGAGTTAGGTATTCGCCAAAAACGGAAGGAAGGGAGGGTCCGGTCGACCCCCCCCCCTCCCCCTATAAATGCGTGGGTTAAGAATTTGACCTCGGGCCAAAGTCACAGAAAAGGTCATGTTGGATGCCATTCGATTTGTATTGCTGAGCTGCACACATTATTGGTCGTTTCAGCTCTCAAGCATATTTCTATCTAAAGTAATGTACCTATTGTCAAAAAATGTTGGAGACATTTCTTGACCTGAAATGACCTCAGGGGCATAAATGGGTCATAGAAGATTTTTTTTTCGGTTTAGTATGTCATGTTCACCTGTGTTTCTTGATGTTTGAGGGGTGTTTTAAGCCAAAAGAGAAGCATTTCAATTTGTTCCCTTTGATTTACGTATAATGGAGAGGTCACAAAATTGACTTGACCTTAGGTCACACATATTCAAACTCCGATAGAAACAAATTGTTGGTACTGATTCCCCCATGCAATAGGTACCTACCCTGAGTTTCAAGCTACTGGAATGTATAATGTAGGAATGACTGAATCACAAAGTTCTTAGATACATGGTCACTTTACTTTGCCTGGTGACCTGACCATAAGTGACCTGGGATCAGACATTTTTGCACACGTTACGAATTTGATGTATCGTAAGCTTTACTAAGTATGGATTTTATCATTAACGACCATGCTTTAATTATTATCGTAAGTTATTTTCACAACATAATCTACTATTATAAATCTTAAAAAGTTCAGTAACATCTTAACTTACAAAGGGCTCGAAGAACTCGCATGCATCACCATCATACTTTACAGTTCAATTAAAAGCAGTTAGGTACCCACTTCTACAAAAATCATACCAATAAAAATGCAAGTTTCTACACCCAAACTAATGCATCCGTTAATCATACATATCAAAACATACAGTTATCGCGTAAACCTGTACCTCTAGTCTACTATTATAAATCTTAAAAAGTTCGCCGCCGCCGTCGGGGTTACTCCCTAAAAGGCTTATTAAGGCGCCGTCGATTGACGCAGGAGGGTGAAATTTTCACGACTCGTGGGTCACGTCATTCAACAGGTCGTATTAGATTTTGTGCACGATTTGGCCGGGGGTGCGCCCGTGGCGCGCGCTCATGTGCGCCATAGGGTTAACATTAGAATCGGCAAAAACAGCCTATTGCTCGGGAACGGTATGGGCTACAGGGGTGAAAGTTTCACACCAAGTCGAGCGCGTGCACTCATTTGTCGTATTAAATTTTCGAGGGGGTGGGTTCAGCGGTGTGCACGTGATGGGGCCGCGACCGGCGCCGAGCAGAGGGCACGTGCTTTAGGCTCAGTTGTTCGCTTAAAAACTGACTGGAAATAATCAGAGCCGGAAGGTCATTGACCTTTGACAACGAATACCGGCGCCGGGCACCCCTCGCCAAGGGGATTCGCCAGTAAATACGATAAATTTGTGTTTGCAATATCTCAGCCGTTTCTGGGCCGATTTAGCTGAAACTTTGACTGTCGGTGGTAGTGTAGGGTAGTGTAGTGTAGGGTAGGGTAGGGTAGTGTAGGGTAGGGGTAGGGTAGGGTAGGGTAGGGTAGGTAGGGTAGTGTAGGGTTAGGGGTAGGGTAGGGTAGGGTAGGGTAGTGTAAGGGTAGGGTAGGGTAGGATAGGGTAGGATAGGGTAGGGTAGGGTAGGGGTAGGGTAGGGTAGGGTAGTGTAGGGTTAGGGGTAGGATAGGGTAGGGTATAGGGTAGTGTAAGGGTAGGGTAGGGTAGGGCAGGGTAGGGGTAGGGTAGTGTAGGAGTAGGGGTAGGGTAGGGTAGGGCGGGTAGGGTAGGGCAGGGTAGGGTAGGGTAGGGTAGGGAAGGGTAGTGTAGGGGTAGGGTAGGGTAGGGTAGGGTAGGGTAGTGTAGGGGTAGGGTAGGGTAGTGTAGGGGTAGGGTAGGGTAGTGTAGGGTAGGGTAGGGTAGGGTAGTGTAGGGTAGGGTAGTGTAGTGTAGGGGTAGGGTAGGGTAGGGTAGTGTAGGGGTAGGGTAGGGTAGTGTAGGGTAGTGTAGGGTGGGATAGGGTAGGGTAGGCTAGGGTAGGGTAGGGTAGGGGTAAAGTAGGGTAGGGTAGGGTAGGGTAGGGTAGGGTAGGGTAGGGTAGGGTAGGGTAGGGTAGGGTAGGGTAGGGTAGGGTAGGGTAGGGTAGGGTTGAATTGAGTAACATCCTAACTTATACAAAGGGCTCGAACAACTCGCATGCATCACCATCATACTTTACAGTTCAATTAAAAGCAGTTACCCAGTTCTACAGAAGTAATACCAATAAAAATGCAAGTTTCTACACCCAAACTAATGCATCCGTTAATCATATGTATCAGAACATACAGTTATCGCGTAAACCTGTACCTCTAGTCTATCTACTATTAATAAATCCTAAAAAGTCCGCCGCCGGTTACTCCCAAAAAGGCTTATTGCGGCGCCGTCGATTGACGCACGGGGGTGAAATTTTCACGACTCGTGGGTCACGTCATTCAACAGGTCGTATCAAATTTTGGGCACGATGCGGCCGGGGGTGCGCCCGTGGCGCGTGCTCATGTGCGCCATAGGGTTAGCATTAGAATCGGCAAAAACAGGCTATTGCTCGGAAACGGTAAGGGCTACGGGGGTGAAATTTTCACGCCAAGTCGACCGCGTGCACTCATTTGTCGTATTAAATTTTCGACGGTGTCGGTTCAGCGGTGTGCACGTGGTGGGGCCGCGGTCGGCGCCGAGCAAAACGCTCGTGCTTTAGGCTCAGTTGTTCGCTTAAAAACCTGAGTGAAAATAATCAGACAACGAAGGCCGACACAAGGCACCGCTCGCCAAGGGGATTCGCCAGTAAATACAATAAATTTGTTTTTGCAATATCTCAGCCGTTTCTGGGCCGATTTAGCTGAAACTTGGACTGTCGGTGGTAGTTTAGGGTAGTGTAGTGTAGGGTAGTGTAGGGGTAGGGGTAGGGAAGGGTAGGGTAGGGTAGGGGTAGGGTAGGGTAGGGTAGTAGGGTAGGGTAGGGTAGGGACTAGGGTAGGGTAGGGTAGGGTAGGGTAGGGTAAGGTAGGGTAGGGTAGCGTAGGGTAGGGTAGAGTTAGGTAGGGTAGAATTAGGTAGGGTATGGTAGGGTAGGGTATAGTAGGGTAGGTTAGGGTAGTAGGGTAGGGTATGGTAGGGTATAAGGGTAGGGACTAGGGTAGGGTAAGGTAGGGTAGGGTAGCGTAGGGTAGGGTGGAGTTAGGTAGGGTAGAATTAGGTAGGGTAGGGTAGGGTAGGGTATAGTAGGGTAGGTTAGGGTAGTAGGGTAGGGTATGGTAGGGTAGGGTAGGGTAGGGTAGGGTAGGGTAGGGTAGGGTAGAGTAGGGTAGGGTAGTAGGGTAGGGTAGGGTAGGGTAGAGTAGGGTAGGGTAGTAAGGTAGGGTAGGGTAGGGTAAGGTAGTAGGGTAGGGTAGGGTAGGGTAGGGTAGTAGGGTAAGGTAGGGTAGGGTAGGGTAGGGGTAGGGTAGGGTAGGGGTAGGGTAGGGGTAGGGTTGAGTTCAAAAAGGGCCCAACATACAAAACACTTGAACACCCCGCAACCATCACCATCCCTTACAGTTCAATTAAAAACAGCTACCCAAATCCACCCAAATAATACACCTAAAAATACAAGTCAATCACCCAAACTAATGCACCCGTAGCATAACATAAATCAAAACATACAGTTATCGCGTAAACCTGTACCTCTAGTCTACTGTCTACTATTTATAAATCTTAAAAAGTCCGCCGCCGGTTACTCCCAAAAAGGCTTATTGCGGCGCCGTCGATTCATGCAGGAGGGTGAAATTTTCACGACTCGTGGGTCACGTCATTCAACAGGTCGTATTAAATTTTGGGCACGATGCGGCCGGGGGTGCGCCCGTGGCGCGTGCTCACGTGGTGTGCCATAGGGTTAACACTAGAATCGGCAACAGACTATTGCTCGGGAACGGTAAGGGCTACGGGGGTGAAATTTTCGCTGCAAGTCGGACGCGTGCACTCATTTGTCGTATTAAATTTTCGAGGGGGTGGGTTCAGCGGTGTGCACGTGGTGGGGCCGCGACCGGCGCCGAGCAGAAGGCACGTGCTTTAGGTTCAGTTGTTCGCTTAAAAAACTGAGTGGAAAGCAACAGAGCCGGCAGGTCATTGACCTTTGACAACGAAGGCCGACACAAGGCACCGCTCGCCAAGAGGATTCGCCAGTAAATACAATTAATTTGTTTTTGCAATATCTCAGCCGTTTCTCGGCCGATTTAGCTGAAACTTGGATTGTCGGTGGCAGTGTATGGTAGGGTAGGGTAGGGTAGGGTAGGGTAGGGTAGGGTAGGGTAGGGTAGGGTAGTGTAGGGGTAGGGTAGGGTAGGGTAGGGTAGGGTAGGGAAGGGTAGGGTAGGGTAGGGCAGGGTAGGGTAGGGTAGGGTAGGGTAGGGTAGGGTAGGGGATTGTAGGGTAGGGTAGGGTAGGGGATTGTAGGGTAGGGTAGGGTAGGGGATTGTAGGGTAGGGTAGGGTAGGGTAGAGTAGGGTAGGGTAGTGTAGGGTAGTGTAGGGGTAGGGTAGGGTAGTGTAAGGTTAGGGTAGGGTAGGGTAGGGTAGGGGATTGTAGGGTAGGATAGGGTAGGATAGGGTAGGGTAGGGGATTGTAGGGTAGCGTAGGGTAGGGTAGAGTAGGGTAGGGTAGCACAGTGATGCAAATGGGGTTCACGAGTGGCCATAAATACCCAAAAATCAAGTTTACCAAATTGAGTTAATTGCGATATGGCCGAGTAGACAAATGTTTGGTGCATCTGAAATCACATGGTTTTCATGTTTTTGTCAAAACAGGCCTCGTGTATAATCGTCAGAAGTCGTGACATTTTCTAGATCGTAAAATGACGGTCAGACACTCGCAAGTTCAAACGCCGCTGGTTTGCGTTCATTTCGTACAAATTGAAAAAATTATGCATGAGAATGATCCCCAAAGACTTCTGCTTCTAATGCCGGGTCACAAAAAGCCGTATCTCATTCGCTTTGGCGGTAATCTGACTATTTTTCATCATGTTGCAATCGCAGTTTTTTTACTAAGAAAAAAATGCTTTCGTTTCACCTACAGCAGTTAACACAGTGTGTGCCCGTTAGTCCACCATACCATAGCCTTCCCTAATCATTTCTGAGTCGCATCGTGAAAGAATTAAGGCGCTAGCACAGGGCTGACCGGCGCTACAGAGGTTTTTGTCCGGGCGGTCGGGTGCCGCAGTGGGCGCGCAGTGGGCGGGTGGGTGCCGCCGCGCGGCGTCCGGGCGGCGCGGCGGCGCGGCCGCCCGGGCCGCCCGCTGCGCCGCGGCACCCGACCGTGCCGGACGAAAACTTCTGTAGCGCCGGTCAGCCCTGTGCTAGCGCCTTAATTCTTTCACGATGCGACTCAGAAATGATTAGTGAATGCTATGGTATGGTGCACTAACGGGCACACACTGTGGGAAGAGCTGTAGGTGAATTGAAAGCAAATATTTTTGGTAAAAAACTGCGGTTGCAACATTATTACAAATAGTTAGCTCACCACCAAACCAAAATAGATACGGCTTTTTATGACGTGGCATTAGAAGCAGCAGGTTTCGGGGATCATTTTCATGTATAATTTTTGCAGTTTGTATGACATGCACGCACGCTAGCGGCACTTGAATTTCAAGTACCTGACAGTCATTTTTACGACATCGAAAATGTCTCGACTTCTGACAATCCTATACACGAGGCCAGTTTTGACAAAAACATTAAAATCATACTTTTTCAGACACCCCAAACATTTGCCTGATTGACCATATTACGATTTATTCGATTAAGTGAACTTGAATTTTGGGCCTTTTTCGTATTTATGGCCACTCGTGAACCCCATTTGCATCACTGTGGGTAGGGGTAGGGTAGAATAGTGTGGGGGTAGGGTAGGGTAGTGTAGGGGTAGGGTAGGGTAGGGTAGGGTAGGGGATTGTAGGGTAGGGTAGGGTAGGGGATTGTAGGGTAGGGTAGTGTAGGGTAGGTTAGGGTAGGGTAGGGTAGGGTAGGGTAGGGTAGCGTAGGGAAGTGTAGGGATAGGGGTAGGGTAGGGTAGGGTAGGGTAGGGTAGGGTAGGTTAGGTTAGGGTAGGGTAGGGTAGTGTAGGGGTAGGGTAGGGTAGGGTAGGGGTAGGGTAGGGGTAGGGTAGGGGTAGGGTAGTGTAGGGTAGGATAGGGTAGGGGTAGGGTTAAGTTCAAAAAGGGCCTAACATACAAAACACTTGAACACCCAGCACCTATCACCAACCCTTACAGTTTAATTAAAAACAGCTAACCAAATCTATCCAAATAATACATCTAAAAATACAAGTCAATCACCCAAACAAATGCACCCGTAACATAACATAAATCAAAACATACAGTTATCGCGTAAACCTGTACCTCTAGTATTCATAAATTTCATTTCTTTGTTGCTGACGAAATTAGCTGACGATCGTTTATTGAAGGTGCAACGTCTTCACTTTCGGTTGCTAGGGACGCTCGGTTGCTAGGAATGGCGTCATCAGTAGCAAAATGCCGATGCCAGATGAAGATTTGGTGGGGGCTGGTTTCAGGTTTAATCCAAGTTCAGTCCAAGCTCAGTCATGGCCTTGGCTCAGTCTGGGTTTCGGTGGTTTGGCCCGGCGTGCGCCCTCAGTACCATTCCTCCAATTTTGGCCCAAGGCAACGCAAGAGCGCTGCCAGCATCTAGTATTATCAGAGAGCATCATCGATTAAAACACTGAATTAAATTTATAAAATGAAGATATTTGCTGTAAAGGAAATTAGGTGCAGATTTGGTCAAATCGGATGCACTCGCCGGATAGCCCGTCGTGAAAACGGCTATTACCTATGGACCTAATTTACATACATACATACATACATACATAAAGGTTTATTTGACCACGTGACAGTCAACGACTGGTAAAAAGGCCGTACATGAGCTGTGCAATGGTGGCACCACATGAAGAAGTGAAAAGCATCACAAAAATTAAAAACACAGTGCATTTCAAAAGAGCTCCGAACATATCTACGTGGGGATCACATCCTGTTCATTAGATCTATGAGTACAGGCACAGTGGACTTTTTATACCGCTCAGTTTTGGCCCGCGGTACGACAAACTTTCGCTGCCGGCGCAGAGGGCGCCTCACATTTGCCAGCTGCTCGCCCGGGTACAGTGGGTGGGCGGGGTTGGCGAGGATGTCGGCCGCCAGCTTGCAGAGGACAGCATCGCGACGCTCGCTCAGAGTCTCGAGGTTGAGGAGCTGGCAGGCAGAGGCGTAGTCGGTGTAGTTTTCGTATCCTATCATGATTTTGCAAGCTCTTTTCTGAACTTGCTCGATTGCTTGTGCTTGTTGCTGTGTCAGTCCCGTGTGCCACAGTTGAGAGCAGTATTCCAGACATGGACGAATGAAGCTGATGTAGACGGCGCGGATATCGCTCAGATCTGCATGGAACTGACGGAGGACTGTGAGCATGAACAGCCTGCGAGAGGCGTTTTTTTTGTGATATGATTTGTATTTGCCGTCCACTTTAAGTCAGAAGTAATATGGACTCCGAGAAGTTTCATGGTAGAGACGACAGGTACTGGTTCGTTGTTAATGATTACTGCGCCGTCCATATCCGTGTTGTGAGAGAAGTTGCAGATGAGTATATGACACTTTTTTCCGTTGATCTTCATGAGATTGTTCTCTGACCATGTTTCCAGAGTGGATGCGGCCGTCTGGGCTTTCTGAAGGACAATGTTTGCATCTCTTGCAGGAGACAGGATGCCGATACTGAGGTCGTCCACATACTTCCATCGATGATCTTCGGTAACTGCGCAGTCATTTATATGAGCCAAAAATGCAATCGGGGCGATTTTTGTCCCTTGGGGCGTTCCACACGTGGTAGTGAGCTCTGATGAGACAGGATTCGAGCCACCAAGTCGAACGACCTGTTTCCGCTCGTTGAGGAAGCTGGCTACTGTAGGCACGATGGAGGGACGAACTTGCTGGTCCAGTAGTTTCCTGAGCACGACATCATGGCTAACCAGGTCGAAGGCCTTGGAAAAATCGATCGCCAGGATGGCCGCAGCGTTTGAAGAGCTGTCTGTGTTCTTAGCCAGGAAGTCAGATAGCGAGATCAGGTAATGTACCGTAGAGTAGCCTGGCCTGTTTCCGAACTGGTGTGGGTCAAGTGATGGGGTAATGTCAGCCATGATCCAGCTTGTCAAAAATCCTTCAAAGATTTTGGAGAAGAGCGGGGTGAGTGAAATGGGTCTAAGATCGTTGAAAGAGGTTGGAGGGTTGACCTTGGGAATGGGGGTGATGAAGGATAGCTTCCAAGCAGACGGAAATTTTCCGGAGGATAGCGAGGAGTTGAAGATGTGAGTTAGTGGCTGCGATAATTCGAAGGCAAACTCCTTGACCAGCCGTGCTGGTAGCTCATTCGGTGTGGTGGAGATGTTGGAGCGGATGCTGCTCAGTTCCCTCTGGACGTCAGCTCGTCGGATGACCGGTGGGGGTGCGTCCGCCGGTAGGTAGGCAGGGAATTCCTCCAGGTTGAGTGCCGGCAGCTGGGATGAGATAGATGCGAAGTGCTGGTTGACCGCTTCCGCCAGCGCCCCACCAGTCTCATACTCAGCGAAGTTTAGCTGTTCGTTCTTTACTCGGCCGGTCAGACTCTTGATTTGACGGTACCAAGTAGCCGGCTTTGCTGTCCTCATTCCTCGTATTTTCCTGTCGTAGAATTCCGCCTTGGCTTTGCGGCACAGATGAGTGGCCTTATTTCGTAGATGTCGCCACCGGTCGGACATGCCCTCGAGTCGGAAAACTCTGTGCTTCTGGGCAATGGCGTGTCGGACGGTGGCGGTGATGTGAGGCTTCCCTCGATGTCGTACTGGCAATGTCTTGGTAGGCAGAAACCGGTCTAGAGCAGTGGAGAGCGTTGATTGCAGCACCGCCACCTGTTCATCGGGGGAAGACGCCTCATATACGGGGGTCCAGTCATGTGCTGTGATCCACCTGCCGAATGCTCTAACTCCCGAGTCCGGCAGCATTCGCACGGTCGTTCGTTCCCTCGGTGTCGGCTGGATGGTGCGCGGTCGAGCGTGCACGATGACGTGCTTGGAGCGCCCGAGGGGCGACAGCATCACAGGCTCGTGATAATAGTCACCCAGATCGGTCAGGATGAGGTCCAGAACTGAGTCCCCGTGCGTGGGGGCTGTTACAATTTGATGCAAACCATTGAGCCGGCAGAGGGACTCAACTGGAAAGCTGTTGAAATCACCGCAGATAATAAATCGAGGGCAGTCATACAGGGTACGGAGCTCATCAATGGCGAACTGAAGGTGTTCCTCATATTTCACTCGCAGCTCTGCACACGAGCCTGGTGGGAAGTAGACTGTGGCGATGCAGATATTAGATGAACCTGCCGGAAGGTGTTTAGGCCGTAATTGAAGCCATATCACTTCAACGTCTTCCTCAGAGGGTTGGAGGCTATTCAGTAGCTTCACTGGAATAGACTGTCTGACGTAGCAGCCGACGCCACCTCCCCGACGATGCAGTCTGGGTCGCTGAAAGAAGCTGAAGCCGGGGAAATTTGCCTTGTCCTGATCGACCTGCCAGACTTCCGAGATGCAGACAACGTCAGGGGCATACTCCAGTATGTTCGCGTATAGCTCGTCCAATTTATTGTTGAGTGACGTGGGGTTGGTCAGGAAGATGGCAGGTGCTAGCTGTTTCCCTGATCCCAGTACCCTGCGAGTCTCCGCGATGCTGAGTCGGGCTGGGACCGTGATCGTTCGCTGTTGGTATCCTGCATCTCTAATGGCGATGGGACGGGGCCGCCGGTTAGATCCACAAATGGCACGGATTGGCTGATGTGAGCGGCGGACCAAATGTGTCAGGCGCGCTGGGAGACTGCTTTGGATGGTCTGCACTGTAAAAAAATCTTACAAGCCCCTTGTAGGAAAACCGCTGGCGCAAAAATGAGCATGCAGCGACGTGTAAAAATCGCCTCATATTTAGCTAGTAAGAGGGTACAAGCTTGTTTCGTTAGTAAATGACAAGCCCACGCCTCATAAACCGAGCACCCCCGTGTCAGCCCCTCGTTTCGTTATTCGGTACCTCGTTTGAAAACGAGGGCAAAACCAGCAGATCGGTACGCCGATTAGGCTCCTTAGCAGGACTCGCCTGGTAACCCAACCAGCTAGCGCCTGCTATTGCTGCCCAGTAGTAATACTAGCTCAATTGCGTCACCCCCCCCCCCCCCTCCTTCTCCCCAGCCGCCCCTCCGACTGGTGGACGACCCGGCCAACGACAGCCACGCCACGTTACAAAAAAAAAACATACACAAAAATAACGTTTATTACTTATTAGCATACGATACAAAATATCTAAATATATACATATTACAATATCATAGCGAAGTGGTGCAAAAGCTGATTCGAGTCACCACCAATAACATTCACAAAATAATACGGTTGCATGAGACACGATCGGGCACTTCCACGGGCTTTGACGCAACGACACTTACAACAGGCGAGTGAGCAAGTTGATCCTGCCATATCAGGTACATTGTGCACTGTGCAGTCCATCAAATATTTGCCATACTTTGCAGATTCAAGCAAGTTTTTTTTTTCTGGGCGAGGCTTACCAACAGAAATATCGCTGGCTTCCGGTATACCTTCATGCCTCAGTCTTCCACAACTTTAAGCAACTCTGCAAACAGAAAAGAAAGTTAACTGCTGATTTTAAAATATCAGTGAGGATGGCTTTATTATCTACATCAACTGACTTTTGTATAAGATAAATCAATGTGAGGCAATATGTGCAGCTTACACATTTGGAAAAAAAGCTAGACAGCAACTGAAAGAAAGTCCGTCTTCCAACAGTCGGAATTCAAACGAAACAGTGGCCCACAACGGTCAAGGGGTGAATTCTATGACGCAACATGTGTTCAGAATATTACAAAATGAATAAAATGTCCCCCATTGCTACGTAAATATCATACAATATAACGTACCTTCGGAATATCCCCGCCCGAGAACTTCACAACGCACCGTGCCACAACACAACCGCACCAACCGCCGGCAGCCGCAGAACTGAACAATGGCGGCCGGAAATGACGGCCCCGCGCCGGAAGTTAAGGACGCGTTTTAGAAGCAGTCTCAGACTCGTCGCTGCTCACCGTAGCAGGGATTTATGAGGCACTACCGAATCAAAGTCGTTTCGCCTCATTCGGCAACACGAAAACCCTACCAGGACTAGTCCGATGATGAGTTTCCGACTAGGTGGCGTGTGCGCAGGATTATATTTAAAGCACGTGCAGGGCGGTGCCTCATTAGCCGACATAATAATTATATGACACGATAATGAAACACGCATGTAACTAGCATGCAACAAGCTTCTGGCGGATTTAATTATGAGACTATGCGTAGTTTTCCGACACAGCGCGAAATCTGTTGATAAGCAGGAAGGGGTGTTAGGGAAGCATTTAAGTTATTAGGTTACCGTTTGTAACCAATTGTTTCACGAGGCCACTCTTTAACTAACAACCCTCAGGCTGATAATGTCCCTATATATAACAGCAAGGTACAATGGACTACCGTGTAACCCACTCCTTGTCATAGAATTGGCTCGTGACATTTTTTTACAGTGTGGGCGGTAATTTGACAAAATCGCAGCATAGGTAGGTATATAGTAGCATAATGTCTTCCACAGTAGCATGTCAATGTCTTTAGCACAGTAGTCTTCCCCTAGGCCTAGGGGAAGACGGGGGAACCCCGACCCCTTTAACCCGCGCGGGGCTGGGGTCTCCAGCCGAACGCGCGGGGCTGGGGGGTGTAAATTTTACCCCCCCCCCTTTTATCTCCCGAACTAATGGTCCGATTTGGAAAATTCAAACGCCAATCGGAAAGATCTCATCACGAACAACTAAAAACATGTACTTAATTTAAAGTTTGAGGTCAAGGTCAAGGTCAGGTCAAGATAACAAATTGCAAGTTTCTACTGTATCGGCCTTGCACCGTAGTTGCCGAAGAATGGAGTCATGGACTGAGACTGATTGCCCAAAACGTGTTCTTAGGCTACCAAGACAATATTCGTTGCATACAATATCATTCAGAGGTCAAGGTCAAGGTCAGGTCAGGTCAGGTCAGGTCACCAAAAACAAAATATAGAAAAGGACATGTGCGACACATGCTTTATGGGTCATTTTACTCATAGAATTCAATAGGCACACTCAATAAGTGATATGGACCACCTCTGGATGAATTTCAGGTCGAGGTCAGGTCAAGGTCAGGTCAAGTGAGGTCAAATTTTGAAGTTGGTTCTTAAGGCCTAAAAAGGTGCCTATCTGATGCAGTTTTTCACGGCAAATCGAATGGTGCTATTTTCATTTCCGTGCGCGGTCTAGAACTTCCAAAAAATAATGTTTCAAATTTTTTTGTGTGTTGTGACTTCATAAAATTTTTAATAACTCCCACATTTTTGAACCGATTCCTCTAAAAATTGGTATGTAGGTGCACATAGACCACTCCTCTGACATATATTCCGGTTTTTTCGATACACTCTAAATTTTGGATTTTATAATTATTTTCCCAAAAAAGGCAATTTTTTTTAATTGGGCCAAAATCCAAAACTTTCAAAAAATCGAGATGGCCATTTGATAAACAAAGTAGAATTACGTACAACCTTTTTGTTACGTCTTGATTCCTTTAAAAAAGAAGATGTTAGCGGCGTTTAAAAGTTTGCCGTTTTTGAGGCGAAAATGGCGAACATGACGTCACTAAAACGTCAATTTCTAAAAAAAATCCAACAGATTTCGCTCAAATTTTCAGTGAACGTTTCAAATTGATGTAGAAAAAGATACTGAAAGTTTGGCGGCGCTGCGCGCCGCCGTTTTTGAGATATTGCATAAATTCGCGCGGGGGGGGGGGGGTAAAATTTATTCCCCAGCCCCGCGCGGGTTAACCCTCGCCCGCACATGCCATTTTACCATCCTAGAACGCACATGAGGGGGGGGGGGTTGCCACCCCCGCGCCATTTCGTTCCTGTTGGAGATAGAGCTTCGTGGTAAAGACCAAAAAGATTCTTTAGGAAAAGACAAATCCAAAGATACCCAGTTTTACCTTCTCAGGTTAGTCAATAGTCATTGACCTTTCAGGTCAGGTCAAACTAAAAAATGTTGCTGTTTTGGGTCACCGTTGTGACCCAAAACCGTTGGGTCACCGTTGCGGGTCACCGTTGGGTCAACCACCCAATGCGGGCGAGTGTTAACCTTTTAGGGTCTAGTCACGTAATCTATGGCCACATGGTCAATATTTCAGTTTCACTGGATTGTCGCATTAATTTGACATACATATCAACTAATTGTTTTCTTGTTGTCAGTTGTTTCGTTCATAATTATGCATTACCTATTCCACATTTAGTAAATGATGACTACATTTTTCGGGGTAACACCGCCCATTGGGTAACACGTCGCCCGAGCTCAGTAGACAACGAAATTTGCAGGTTACTGAACTAATAAGTTGTTCCTCTAATCGCAAGCTTCGAGTCGTTTTAATATATTCATAAAATGGAGTGGGAACAATTTTATCATATCCCTGGTACAATACAGGGTGGGATGGACAAATTGAGACACATTGTGTTTATCAATTCAAATGCAGTTTGCCGGTTAACCAAAAAACAATCAGTCAGAAATATATTTATTTCGTGACACTGGCATCGTTGTAGAGCATTCTCACTCGATAAACCCTCCCTCTGCCGCCACCATCCTCTCCAGCCGGCTCCTGAACCTGCAACACGCGCGCTTCAAGACAGCTCGGCCCATGGCCGCCATCGTCTCCTCGATGCTCCGCTTCAGAGCCTCCCTGGAGGGGTGGGGGTTCTTGTTGGAGACCCTCTCAACTTCGCCCCAGACAAAGTAGTCCAGGGGGTTGAGGTCCGGAGAGTTGGGGGGCCAGAACTCCTTGGTCCACGTCAGGTGCATGTTCTGCCGGCACCACTCCTGCGTCTTCTTTGCTGCGTGTGCGGGTGCTGAGTCTTGCTGGAAGACATATCCAGCTCCTCTCGTGACTTCCTTGATCCAGGGCAGGATCAAGGAAGTCACGAGACTTCCTTGATCCTGAGAGACTTCCTCTCGTGACTTCCTCCTCGATCAGAGCCTGGAGTTGCTGCAGAAACGCCGGCGTTCTCTTCTTCCCAGGCCCTGATTTACGCTTTTTACGCTCGGGAGTCACCTCTCCTTCATCCTCGCCATCTCCACCGCCCTCCTGTGCCCGCACACGCTTGGCAATGCGGTACACCGTGCTCCGTGGGACACGCAGGAACTCGATGATCTCCGCCGGGCTCCTCCCTGCGCGCAGCGCCTGAAGCACGGCGGCTCGGCGATCGTACTCGGCTCTGCGACCAGACATGATTTGACCTGACCTTGGGTCACCCTCGCTTTTATAGCATCTGAGGGCCGTGCCAGCGATGCGACCAATCAGATTGCGGTTATAGCCGAGGCGTACAACCGCGTAGAAACTTGTCTCAATTTGTCCATCCCACCCTGTATACCTAATACTGAATTTTACATCTAGACGACTTTAAGTCCCAAAATTTTATTTTCTCGAAATTTGTCATTATCCTCTGAAAAGGAAATATAGCGATAACGCTCTTTAATTATTTGAAACGCCTCACTCTTTGGGCAGGTATCACAATGTGCTATTAACCCTATTAGTGGCAGGCTCCTGGCTACCCCCTATTAGTGGCAGGGGGGGGGGGGCTGTTTACGATCCCCCCTTGATATCTCGAGATCTAACGGGCCGATTTTCAAAATTCAAACGGCATTCGATTTCGCTCAACGTGATCTACATTTCTGAAAAATAAAAATTAAAAATGTCAATAGGGGGGTAGAGGGGGGTAAAAACGGGCAAATTGCAGATACATTTTAGACTGTTTATCACGGCCAGGTTTCTGAACCAATCTTAACGCAACTTTTGCCGATCGATAGAGAATGAACCAGGAATTCACATGGATCCTAAAAATATGCATTTTCAAAAATCATAGGCGGATACAGATCATTGAAATTGGGGGTACACAAAAAGTATAGTAAATAAGGTTTTTGTTGGTACTGTTTCTAAAAAGGGTGGTAATGGTCTTGTTATGTTACAATTTTCTTATGAGAGAACGACTACAATTGTATTGGTCATGCATAGGCGGTGTCAGGGCACCTATGTTGGGAGGTAAAACATAACCCCCCTTTTTGGACGCCTGGATCCGCCTATTATAGCAAAAACGTGTCAAAAGAGGATGCACAATAACTGTATATGTTATCACATAATACCTTTCATTCACTGTTCGTAAAACTGGTGCAGCATCGTGATCTTCGCCCAAATGACTCGCTTCACGAATAGGACCCCCCCAATTCCCAGTGCTCTGGAGCCGCCCCTGGTAAAGTTATGAACTTGAAATTTTCAGGGAATGTGCCCAATTTAGTTTTAGAAAAAGTCAGAAAATTTCAGCATCGTAACTTCAGCGGTTTCGGAGATATTCCCGAAAAACCTGAGGGGTGGATAAAAACAACCCCCCCCTGCCACTAATAGGGTTAAATATCAATTTGCCCAAGTGGGCGATGTTACCCAAGTGTCTGCATTTTTCTTTTAAAAAAAAACCTCAATATGGCACCACGACAAAAATGGAGCTCGGGCGGAGGCTTGAAATGTTTGGATGAGTCCTAATTATGTTAAAAAAACTACCTCAGGACTATTGGCTGTCAAATAAGATAAGTTTTCTTCTGCTAATTATGCTAGAAAAAGTAAAAAACATAGGGTAACCACCAAACGTAAAACTCGGAATTTCTCACAAATCACCTAACAATGCGGTGCACGGCCCCATAACTGCACTTCTGTTGACGTCACGCTGCCAAAAGACAGTCAGCTGTCGCCCTAGAACTTTTCACAATTCTGATATCGGGGTGGGCGGACCGCGGTGTTCCCCAAAGGGCGGTGTTCCCCGTCTTCCCCTACCTATTATGTGTACCAGATAGACGTCGTGAAAACAGTGAATATTTTCGGCTGGACTATAATGTCTGCTCTGCCCATGAAATGATTTTAGGTTGTGTGAAACAACATCTGAATCAAGGGCAGATCCAGGGGGCATAGGGCCCATGCCCCCCTTTGACGCTGAAAGGTGGGGACCAACCTATCTCTTGCCCCCCCTTTCATCCGTGCTGTTTCTCACAGCCGGCTAATTTTTCAGAATTATTTTTACCATTTTCATCGACGCTAAGGTGGAACATTAACTGTTTTGTTATTGATATGAACAGGACGACTATATGAATATGAATAATATGAACGCACAATGCACAATATGAACGCACGAACACAATTTGACGTGCTGGCAACCAGCTTATGCAGCACAGACGGCTTGATTTTCGACTAAGCCCGTTTGGCTGTATAAACTGCAGGGCACCGAGGCTGGCCGCCGGCTTCTATTTGTTTATATCCTGCTGGAAGGTAGCTTAAAGATCCTCGCTCAGGATTAGGGTCCGGATGGTAGCCGGTCAATTTCTTCAGAACTCCGGCAGGCTCGATTCGCGCAACCGCCTGGACCTTGGCAGAGCAATGAGCTGGCGCGCCCAGCCCCCGTTCACGAGCTCCAGAACCCTTTACCGTGACGTCACCACGGCGGTAGAATCTCCCTTCACCCATAGGCATGCATGCAAATTTCATCATCTTTCGAGCGAGCTGGAGAGAGAGAGAGAGAAAAAAACAAGGATTATGTGTCGTCAAAAGCTGTACCAATGTAGCAATGAGTTCGCCTCATTACGATAAATGGGGCTGAAACTAAAAAAATAGAACTATATCGAGCCAAAATCAGCAATTCAAATGAACCTTTGATTTGAACGTGAAGGATTTCCTCTGATGACGTCACCACGGTTCCTTTATTTCCCTAGTGAACCAACCTGAGTAGTAAAGGAATCTTGGGCGCGCCGTCCTGCATGAAAATGCATGTTGACCTGTCATCGACCGTCGAGGCCATGCGTCGACTCAGAACTGAGCCGCTGGAGGCTATATTGTTGGTAATAAGCCTCAGCGAACTCTTCTAATATGTAGCGTCTCATTGCCCTGTCTGGAGATGAGATAGACCGTGAACGTGAGTAGCTTAGCCAATTTATTCACCAAGTGGCCACTCTTCCTGGCCGCCATTCCAATGCGATTTCTGCCCCGGGCGAAATGGTGGGCGAATGTCCGATCTCGGACAATCAAATCAGCAACACTGCCAGCAGCCGTGTGTTTATCCAACCACTGCGGGACTGTGCAGGCAGATGTCCTGACCCAATAACACGCTGTGTTATTTTGGCCGGAAGCATATCGACTGTCTGGTTCAGCTCCCCGAGATAGAAATTTCTTACTTTCATTTTACCTTCATTTTGCGACGCGGCCATTTGGAATTTTGCATTTTAAGTCTGGTCAAAGGTCAGGACACCAGAGAACATCAAAGGAAAAATCTTGCCTATGCATGTCAACACATTTCGAAACAATAGTGCATAACTCAAGAACGAATAGAGCTGCTGCAGCGCTGCAGAAAAACGCATTCCATAGCGCCTTTCAACGCTTTTTTTCTCAAGGCAGTGCTCAGATTTGACCTCAGGTCAACGGTTTAGCCGCCAGAGGCAAAAAAGTGAAAATGCTGCTTTTACGAACAATGTTTTTTATAACTTGACTCAAGAAACGTCGAGATCTCTTGTCGAGATGTTTCGAATGAACTATAATTTGGACTTAAAAAACATTTTGAAAATTTGACCTTGGGTCAAGGTAATGACCTCATCGGAAAAGGTCATTTTGCATATTAGTTGATCCGTATTAGCCGTTTTCACGACAGGCTATCCGGCGAGTGCACCTAATTTGACCAAATCTGCACCTAATCTCTTTTACAGCAAATAACTTTATTTTATGAATTTATTTCAGTGTTTTATTCGATGACCCAGCCAGCAATTCACTTGGGCTGAACTGTGGCAAACGTCGGGCAGCTTGGGCTTAGCTTGGGTTTGCCCACTTTGAGCAAAACCATTGTATTTTTTACTAGGGCTGAGCTTGGGCATGCCGCAGCTATGCCCACGTGCGGATAGCAGTAGCTCAGCCCGACATCTGCCCACGCATCCAAAACAGGCTTAACTTGGGCGGAGCGCGGGCTGATCAAGCTGGCTGTGTCCTTCGGCTAACTGGAGTAAAGCCGGAGTTAAGCCATACTTGTTCGGCTGTTCGCGCATGCGCAGTTCTGCGCCAATCATGTGCAGCGTTTGTGACAGTCTGCGCGCTATGCGACGAAACGACACACCGGTGTTTGGGCATTTGGTGGTTGATGTTTGGGCGCGTGTGACAGCGCGAAGAAGGGATAGTGCTCATTGCTCTTATCAAGTGGATTGGCATGGAGTTTTACGGTAGGTAATTGTATTGAATGGTGCGTTTGATCGTATGTAAACGTCATTATTTTGACTGAGTTTCACGCCATCAAACATGAAGCTGAATAGCTGTTCAGCCTGGTGACTTATACCCTCGCTCAGAAAAGCCGCATTCCGTGCCTTTATGTATATCTTTGTGAAATACCAGCACTTCTGAACCAGGAAAATGAAATACAAAACACAAATATCTATCTACTTATCACTGAGCACGCTCATTCTCTGTCCGCGTTGAAAAATTCGAATGAACATTTTATACGGATCAATGAGAAGTGCTGTTACAGTATTAATGCAACAATAAGCTATTTTTCAAGCAAACATGCAATGTAAATTAAACCAATTGATCTTTTTTTCAGGTACGTACCATTAGAGCAAATTGTTCCAAAAAATGGAATAGTTATACAAACCAGGACCGGGTGGACGCCGCTGTCGCCCTCGCCAAGTGGTTTAGCGGAAACTGCCTGCTTATAATTAAGTAGGTATACCTACATATACGGAAACTGCGCCGAAAGCTGGCCGACCACCTACTGCAGATGTGTGTGTGTGTGTGTGGGGAGGAGCCAGACGCCTCCAAAGCTCCCATTCACCAGAGTGAAGTTCCTTATAAACGATTGTTTGCTACATAATTGCTTTACGTCTTATGAGCGATTACTTGCTGTCCTTACTTTATGCTTTCGGTTAAGTGTTCAACCAAGTATTATGAACGCCGAACGGGGAGGAAGGCTAGCGGGTCTTGTGATTGATTTATAGTTTTGATGGCGCTTTTTCATGACTCATGCCATATTATTGCTGCAATTTGCAGTCCACTGTTTCATGTATTTGTGTTTCATTTGACGTGTCTGTAGTCGTTTGAAATAAACATTCAATCAAAGTCAACCACTACTTTCCTTTCGCAATGCTCGATGACCGGTTAACAGAGCATATGAGTGACCGTAGCAATTTTAAATATGCATTAAAACCACACAACCTGCTGAAAGTGCATTGGCTGCTCCTTGCTACTTGATCCAGTGTGAAGCAAAAGCAAGATGAAGTCAAGTCGAGACTTGAGAAAACAGGAGCCGTCACTCGAGCCGAACCCGAGCAAAGCCACAGCAGTTTGCAATGTCCCAGCCAGCAATTTTGCTCCGGGCCCAAGCAGGCTCAAGTGCGGATTGCCCGAGATTTTTAGTCGGGCTAAAGTCGGCTAGGGCTTGGGCTAAAGTCGGCGTATGACACAGAAACGCCGACTAAAGCCCATGCTCTGCCGGAGGTATGCCCGCTCTGCGAGCTCCGGGCAGCCGTAGTTTAGCCCTAGTTGAGCGACGATTGGCGTTAGCCCGATTTAAGCCCGAGCAGTTAATCCATTTATATAATGGAAATTACTCTGGGCCCGAGCGGGCTGAACTCCGGCAAGCCCACTCTGTGTGCCCTGTCTATCCCGACTTAAGCCATAGAAGTGAATGGGGTTTATACATTGCAAACTGCTGTGGCTTTGCTCGGGTTCGGCTCGAGTGACGGCTCCTACTTTCTAAGTCTCGACTTGACTTCATCTTGCTTTTGCTTCACACTGGATCAAGTAGCAAGGAGCAGCCAATGCACTTTCAGCAGGTTGTGTGGTTTTAATGCATATTTAAAATTGCTACGGTCACTCATATGCTCAGTTAACCGGTCATCGAGCATTGCGAAAGGAATGTAGTGGTTGACTTTGATTGAATGTTTATTTCAAACGACTACAGACACGTCAAATGAAACACAAATACATGAAACAGTGGACTGCAAACTGCAGCAATAATATGGTATGAGTCATGAAAAAGCGCCATCAAAACTATAAATCAATCACAAGACCCGCTAGCCTTCCTCCCCGTTCGGCGTTCATAATACTATGTTGAACACTTAACCGAAAGCATAAAGTACATAAGGACAGCAAGTAATCGCTCATAAGACATAAAGCAATTAGCAAACAATCGTTTATAAAGAACTTCACTCTGGTGAATGGGAGCTTTGGAGGCGTCTGGCTCCTCCACACACACACACACATCTGCAGTAGGTGGTCGGCCAGCTTTCGGCGCAGTTTCCGTATACATATGTAGGCATACCTACTTAATTATAAGCAGGCAGTTTCCGCTAAACCACTTGGCGAGGGCGACAGCGGCGTCCACCCGGTCCTGGTTTGTATAACTATTCCATTTTTTGGAACAATTTGCTCTAATGGTACGTACCTGAAAAAGAGATCAATTGGTTTAATTTACATTGCATGTTTGCTTGAAAAATAACTTATTGTTGCATTAATACTGTAACAGCACTTCTCATTGATCCGTATAAAATGCTCATTCGAATTTTTCAACGCGGACAGAGAATGAGCGTGCTCGGTGATAAGTAGATAAATATTTGTGTTTTGTATTTCATTTTCCTGGTTCAGAAGTGCTGGTATTTCACAAAAATATACATAAAGGCACGGAATGCGGCTTTTCTGAGCGAGGGTATAAGTCGCCAGGCTGAACAGCTATTCAGCTTCATGTTTGATGGCGTGAAACTCAGTCAAAATAATGACGTTTACGTACGATCAAGCGCACCATTCAATACAATTACCTACCGTAAAACTCCATGCCAGTCCACTTGATAAGAGCAATGAGCACTATCCCTTCTTCGCACTGTCACACGCGCCCAAACATCAACCACCAAATGCCCAAACACCGGTGTGTCGTTTCGTCGCACAGCGCGCAGACTGTCACAAACGCTGCACATGATTGGCGCAGAACTGCGCATGCGCGAACAGCCGAACAAGTATGGCTTAACTCCGGCTTTACTCCAGTTAGCCGAAGGACACAGCCAGCTTGATCAGCCCGCGCTCCGCCCAAGTTAAGCCTGTTTTGGATGCGTGGGCAGATGTCGGGCTGAGCTACTGCTATCCGCACGTGGGCATAGCTGCAGCATGCCCAAGCTCAGCCCTAGTAAAAAATACATTGGTTTTGATCAAAATGGGCAAACCCAAGCTAAGCCCAAGCTGCCCGACGTTTGCCACAGTTCAGCCCAAGTGAATTGCTGGCTGGGGTATAAACCCCATTCACTTCTATGGCTTAAGTCGGGATAGACAGGGCACACAGAGTGGGCTTGCCGGAGTTCAGCCCGCTCGGGCCCAGAGTAATTTCCATTATATAAATGGATTCACTGCTCGGGCTTAAATCGGGCTAACGCCAATCGTCGCTCAACTAGGGCTAAACTACGGCTGCCCGGAGCTCGCAGAGCGGGCATACCTCCGGCAGAGCATGGGCTTTAGTCGGCGTTTCTGTGTCATACGCCGACTTTAGCCCAAGCCCTAGCCGACTTTAGCCCGACTAAAAATCTCGGGCAATCCGCACTTGAGCCTGCTTGGGCCCGGAGCAAAATTGCTGGCTGGGGATGCTCTCTGAAAATATGACAAAGCATGCATATAAGCAATTAGTACAACCCTAGCTGATAGCTGCTAAGAGACACACTGAACCTGATTTGACCAGATCTGCACCTAATCTGTACCAGATGTGCACCAAATGTGTACCAGATGGCCGTCGTGAAAACGGCTATTTGGAGACACAATGAACCTAATTTGACCAAATCTGCACCTAATCTGCACCAGATGTGCACCAAATGTGTACCAGATGGCCGTCGTGAAAACGGCTATTGTCGACCTGAGCACATCGAATGTGTTTGCATTGCTTTAGCATGTCTCCATAAAAAGTCATTGTCAAAAAACTGCTGGGGGCATTTGATTCCATTCCATTCCAGAATATTTATTGCATATCGACAACCTAGCAAAACGATCGGAAAATGAACATGAATAACAGAGATAAAGCAAATGATATAAGAGTGGTGCAAAACCACACTGTGCTTGACTCTATGCACCGCCTCTTGTATTGTAACATAATCAGATAGATTAGACACCATAAACATAAATCAACATGAACATAGCCTTCAGATCAACGTCGAATATAACGTAAACATACAACGTAATAAATGTACCGTTGTGTAATGAAGCAAAATACCACTGCCGCCGCCACGACAGGCCAGTGGCCACCGATCCAACCCGTGTTGACGCCACTCAGCCCACCGGGGACGCCGTCCACAAAATAGAATGAGGTAGACAAATTAACCCTCGCCCATGTAGGGGGGGGGGGGTTGGTGCAACCCCCCCCCCCCCTGAGGTTTTTCGGAAATAGTGCAAAAACGGCGGCGCGCAGCGCCGCCAAATTTTGGGTACCTTATGGGGCAAACCTTGCGCATCTTTTGATAAAAAAAAAATTGACCGGGTCATGTCAGGTCACGGAGTTATGACGTCACAAAGGGAACAGCCTCCGGCCGGATTTTCACAAACTGAGTGCCAACGCCCGAGGTTTCCTGCCGGTGGTACGGACATAGGTTGATGGATCGTGATGAAACTTCCCATGCATGTTGGGGCAAGTATTGGCTATCATATGGTATAAGAAACTTGACCGGGTCAGGTCAGGTCACGGAGCTATGACGTCACAAGAGGAACAGCGTCCGGTACTATTTTTGAAAAGCGCCCGAACCACTATTTTGCTAATTCTTGTCACCTCAATGGGAATATGCAGCAATATTAGCTTCTATAGGGAGCAAATGGACCTTCCAAATCCAAAAATACAATCAGATTTCAAAAATTTAAATTTTGATTTTTCGAATTTCTGCCGCCGACTGTGACCTTGCCGACTCCCGGCGCTCCCAACGCGCCATTTTTAGAGCTAGGGAAACGAAATACATACCAAACGATAGAGAATTGATCAAGGAATACGATAGTGAAGGTTTCAAGTCGATATCTCCCACCGTTTTGCCGCAATCGCCGCGGAAAGTTGAAAAAAGTATATTTTTCCGAAAATTTGACCTTTGACCGGTCAAAAGTAGGTCAAATGTTGACCTAGGACCAAAAAATATACCACCAATCGCGAGATCTCGGCGAGAGCAATCCGTTGGTCTTTTCCGCTAAGCTCTACGACGCTCCGTTTTCAAACGCCAAGGGGGGGGTCGCACCAACCCCCCCCCCTGCATGGGCGAAGGTGGCAGATCGCCGTTTACGGGCGAGGGTTAAAACGTAAATCTGTGCGAACGAAGCAAGAAATTTTGGAAACGCTGAGCCACCGCACGACCGTCCCCGCCACCAAAATCGTCGCCATGCAAAAGAACACGTTATAACCATGAAGTTGACATCCGACCAAAATTTCCGCCAAAAATTTGCAACATGTCCCGGTAAAGTTCCTTTCTCTGCAAATTATAGTTGGGACACGCGAGAATGAAATGTTGAGTGTTTCTGTTTTAACCCGGCATCGCCTGAGCTATTTCCGTACCCTCGACAGCCTGGGGGGGGGGGGTCGGATCCGACCCCCCTTTTTCAAATTTCAAAACGGTTCAAAATTGATTACGTCAAATTTTTTAACTCAATTTTTAGCAATTCTAGACCACGTAGCGCAAAACAAAGACCACCATTGAACTCCCCGTGACAAGCTGCATCGAATCGATACCCATTTTATGCAAAAATATCAACTTTGAAATTTGACCTAATTTGACCTGACCTTGACCTGACCTTGACCTGACCTTCACCAAAACATAATCTCAACTGACCTCAAGGGCTGCCTGTCCCACATAATCGCATTTGGCATATAAAATGGACCATAAAACATGCATCACAGGATATTTTTACTTTGTGACCCTCAGTGACCTGACCTCTGTGACCTGGCCTGGTATCAGTGACCTCAAATAGCAAAATATGTGTTTGACAAACATTTCCCCATCGATGATTTTCAATGAAATGCATTTTACTCGATTTTACAACGGATTTCTTGAAATGCCTGTAAACGGTGAAAATTCGACCTCGAAAATTCGAAAATTTGACCTGTGACGTCATCGGTTAGACCGAGGCTCTAAGTCACCGATATCAAAACTCCAAGGGGGGGGGGCGATAAATAATTCTTATGGCGGGATACTTTTTTAGTGCTCAGGATTCTTATTAAATATGCAGTTTGCTGGTTATGATCATTTAGAACGATTTATTTGCAAGATTTGATCTCTACCCCTCAAGGCAGTGAGAGGCGTTGACTGATGACTCCATAAGAACTGGCGTGGCGACAGCAGTGTTTAAGATGTTTTTGATAATGCAATCTGTCGAGTTGAGGTCTAACGAAATAAGAAATGGATGAATGCTACATTATTTTACCAGAGTATCAAACTTGTGATTAAAAGTTCAGGAATGGGCGTTATGCCCCACGGGTGGGGCAAAATGCCCGATCAAATTGCCGGGCGTTTTGCCGTCCTCTCAAATTGGACGGCATATCTCAAAAACTGTGCATGCCACACGTTTCTGATGTGTTATTCGAAGAAGGCTAAGTTAATGAGCTACCAGATCAGCTACCTGGTTGTTATTCAAATTTGTAAGATAAGGAGAGAGGCTGGAAAGATATAGGGTGGGCGCTTTTCCCCACCCTACCCTAGTGACCTGACATTTAGCGACCTGGGTCTGAAATTTTCATAACATGTGCATTGACAGGTGTGCCAAATGCGGCCGCCGTTTTTTAGACATCCGCAAAAGACCGCATGGGGATGTTTGAACACCTCCCCATGCAGCCCCGGCGTGGGTTAAAAAAGGCGCTACTTGATGTTTGTTTCATAGAGATCTTATAGGCATATATGCTTATATGCATTATATGCTTATATATGTATATAAGATCTCTATGGTTTGTTTGGGCAGAGCATGGTTGACATCACAGATTGGCGTTTGCAAAGGGCGCAGGAGGTTGGGTCCTCCCACCGGCCTTGATGGTCAATGATACGTGATTTTTATTTTTTACAAATTTATTTTTGGCAGCTTTACGAAATAAAGTGGCCGAAATCCGGGAGAAAATAGGATTTGGGGTAGGTTAGATTCCGCTGGCCCTATCCTAGCGAAAAACCTAATGAGCATTTGGCCCCCCCTTTCAGATGACCCTGGATCCGCCTTTGATCTGAATATGAATGAATGAAACAGGAGGAGCCATCGAAACAACTGAAATAAATTGTACGATATTTAAATATTCAAAACGAAGTTGTCACTAGTCAACAATTGCCGTCTCAATGCACAGGAGATGCCTTTAGAGGAGTTGTCAGCATTTCAGCTTGCGGTCGTTGAAAAAAGTTTTCTTTGTAGGTTAGGTCTTAGGCCGATGACTCGATCATAAACCTAATGGAAGGTCTCGCATTAGCTACGCCTGCTAGCCCGTTTGCTCACTCCGCCGCGCCGCGGTGCAGCACCCACACTGAGGTTGAATAACTCGCCCGCACCGCACATGCCATTTTCCCATCCTAGAATGCACATGGGGGTGGTTGCCACCCCCGCGCCATTTCGTTCCTGTTGGAGATAGAGCTTCGCGGTAAAGACCAAAAAGATTTTTTTGGGAAGAGACAAATCCAATGATACCCAGTTTTACCTTCTCAGGTCAGTCATTGACCTTCCAGGTCAGGTCAAACTAAAAAATGTTGCTGTTTTGGGTCACCGTTGGATATCAAGTGCGCTGCTTATCATATACCGATGACGATGCCGTTTTCTGGTGCCAAGCCAGCTAGAACCTCTTTGTCACACTACCCGACCAGGTTTTTGCTGCTGAGGTCATTTCAGGTCAAGTTAGGTCAAGGTCAATGATATGTGTTTGTATGTCTGTGTGTGTCTCTGTGTATACTGATGTGTGCACCGATTGTTTATGTGTCCATATTACATGAAATCATTATCTGAGAAGCTTTTACCAAAAATGCAGTCAAAAACTTCACGAAAAGTAAATTCAGCTTGCCTAAAACGCAATTATTTTAGATGACCTAGGTTGACCTTGACCCTGACCTTGACATCTGTACGTCGTCGAACAACATGTTCCATGATAGGTGGGAGGTAAGACTGGCAAAAAAAGGCCGAAAGCAAGGTGTCAAAAGCTCACAAGGCCCAAAGCCAACGCAAGATGTTGAGAATTGGTCATTTGGGTCATGACATGACCTGAAATACAAGGTCATATCTCTGAAACAAAAAAAAACACAGAAACTTGAAATTTGCAGTGGCCATCGAGAAAGGATAGAAAAGCAGCTAAACGAAAAATCAGGCTTCTAGCTTTAAAAATGTTGAGTGCAGAGCAGAAAGACTGCCTGGGGGTGTGGCAACCCCCCCCCCCCATGTGCGGGCGAGGGTGTTAACCCTTGTACCTACTTCTGCCTATCAGGCCTTAAACATCGACTGAGCGCCAGCGGATGCTTCGCTGCCGATAGCGCATGTAAGGGCTTTGACAAGGATTTTCCCTTTTAAACTGATCAGACGGTAGGTATTCCAAAGGTAACGTTGGCACCTAACATATGACTGCATGAGGTGTCATGGCTGATGAGGAAGATGCATGTCTGCGGCGACTCAAAGACACAAAGACGAGACACTGCACGCCGCGCGGTCGTCAGTGCCACTCACTCGGTGGAGCAGTCGATGAGCTGCTGCTCGGAGAGCACCACCAGAGGGTTTCCGGCGATTTTCCAGGCGCTCTCGACGGTGTCGGCGGCGGCGAACGCCCAGCGGCCGCCGGAGCCGCACCTGTCCGTCCGGTAGCGGACGGGCGTGACGGCACCCTCGTCCCGCCAGTCCTTGGAGCCGCCGGTCCAGAGCCAGACGCCGGCCGCACGCGCAGAGTGGCCGGGCGGACGGGCGGCGGGTGCGACCGGCGCCAGTAGTCGCCTGTACTCGGCGACAGACAGGTCCGCCAGGTCGTTCACTCCTAGTCGATACGAACTCTCGCCGGCATTATGTTCCTCAATGATACGCAGATTGGACTTAAAAATCTCCAGACGAGAAGCTTCCTCTTCAGTGCTGGAGTATGATCGATTATACTTTGCCTACGGAAAGTTGAAAGAAGGCTTCAATCGCGGTTGCAAACGATCAGTCAGAGATAAAAATGTCGCATTCAGTTCAGATGTTTCTAGCTAGGGTCAGAAAGCACTACAATTACATAGGTATCAAAGAAAAATTCATACAGAATGCGAGGTGCGTTGCACTGTGTCGATGATAGGATGCAGCCAATAATAAGGAATTAGGTGACGGAATTGCACTTGCCTTGAATTTCTCCCATTCGGTCGCTACCGTATCACGACAGAAGACAACTTGAAGGGTCGAAGCAACAAGCAGCAGCAGCGTCGTACACAAAAGGTCCTGCATCGTAAGAAACATCTAGTCACTCCCCATTCGCCATTATGACAAACGTCAAGAATGGTTAATGATAGAAAGGGAAATAATAAAAATAACGTGAGAAGTGTTTGAGTTTACGAGCAACATGTCTGATGCCACTAATCATAAGAGTGTGAATCAGATGTTTTAAGTGGATGATAGTTGACGCGATCGGCACACGCACGCGTCACAATATGTTGGCTCACAAACACATAATTAACCCTATTAGTGGCAGGCTCCTGGCTACCCCCTATTAGTGGCAGGGGGGCTGTTTACGACCCCCCCCCCCCTTGATATCTCGAGATCTAACGGGCCGATTTTCAAAATTCAAACGGCGTTCGATTTCGCTCAACGTGATCTACATTTCTAAAAAATAAAAAATAAAAATGTCAATAGGGGGGGTAGAGGGGGGTAAAAACGGGCAAATTGCAGATACATTTTAGACTGTTTATCACGGCCAGGTTTCTGAACCAATCTTAACGCAACTTTTGCCGATCGATAGAGAATGAACCAGGAATTCACATGGATCCCAAAAATATGCATTTTCAAAAATCATAGGCGGATACAGATCATTGAGATTGGGGGTACACAAAAAGTATAGTAAATAAGGTTTTTGTTGGTACTGTTTCTAAAAATGGTGGTAATGGTCTTGTTATGTTACAATTTTCTTATGAGAGAACGACTACAATTGTATTGGTCATGCATAGGCGGTGTCAGGGCACCTATGTTGGGAGGTAAAACATAACCCCCCTTTTTGGACGCCTGGATCCGCCTATTATAGCAAAAACGTGTCAAAAGAGGATGCACAATAACTGTATATGTTATAACATGATACCTTTCATTCACTGTTCGTAAAACTGGTGCAGCATCGTGATCTTCGCCCAAATGACTCGCTTCACGAATAGGACCCCCCAATTCCCAGTGCTCTGGAGCCGCCCCTGGTAAAGTAATGAACTTGAAATTTTCAGGGAATGTGCCCAATTTAGTTTTAGGAAAAGTCAGAAAATTTCAGGATCGTAGCTTCAGCGGTTTCGGAGATATTCCCGAAAAACCTGAGGGGTGGATAAAAACACCCCCCTGCCACTAATAGGGTTAACCCTCGCACGACCAGGCCATTTCTCATAACACGAACGACCAGGGGGGGTTGTTACGACCCCCCCTGGCGTTTCGAAACGGAAGGTCGTAGAGCTTAGCGGAAAAAACCAACGGATTGCTCTCAACGAGATCTCGCGATTGGTGGTATATTTTTTGGTCCTAGGTCAACATTTGACCTACTTTTGACCGGTCAAAGGTCAAATTTTCCGAAAAATAGACTTTTTTCAACTTTCGGCGGCGATTGCGGCAAAACGTTGGGAGATATCGACTTGAAACCTTCACTATCGTGTTCCTTGATCAATTCTCTATCGTTTGGTATGTATTTCGTTTCCCTAGCTCTAAAAATGACGCGTTGGGAGCGCCGGAAGTCGGCAAGGTCACAGTCGGCGGCAGAAATTCGAAAAATCAAAATTTAAATTTTTGAAATCTGATTGTATTTTTGGATTTGGGAGGTCCATTTGCTCCCTATAGAAGCTAATATTGCTGCATATTCCCATTGAGGTGACAAGAATTAGCAAAATAGTGGTTCGGGCGCTTTTCAAAAATAGTACCGGACGCTGTTCGTCTTGTGACGTCATAGCTCCGTGACCTGACCGGACCCGGTCAAGTTTCTTATACCATATGATAGCCAATACTTGCCCCAACATGCATGGGAAGTTTCATCACGATCCATCAACTGATGTCCGTACCACCGGCAGGAAACCTCGGGCGTTGGCACTCAGTTTGTGAAAATCCGGCCGGAGGCTGTACCTCTTATGACGTCATAACTCCGTGACCTGACATGACCCGATCAATTTTTTTTTCGGCAAAAGATGCGCAAAGGTTGCCCCAGAGGGTATTGAAAATTTCAGCCCGCTACGACAAGCCGTTTAGCGTGCACTTCGAAAAAACCTCAGGGGGGGGGGGGGGGGGGTTGATACAACCCCCCCCCCCCCCCTAGGCGTTCTAGGGTTAAACGTTTACAGCTTGAAATACAACACAGCGCATACCATGCACAGATTCACGGAGTTAATCAAAATATATTCCTGCCCGGGGCCGGGATGATTCAATAAATGTCACCGAGGTTTTTTAGCGAAAACTCCGAGGGCCGTTAGGCCCGAGGTGCTTTTCGCTAAAAAAGCGAGGTGACATTTATTGAATTCCCGGCCTTGGCTGGAAGGTGTTTCCCATACCTGCCAAAAAGTTCACAACTATAATTGATAGTGACGTCAGCAGCCGTGTGGTTCAACGCGTTTAACCACACCCCTTGAACCACACGGCTGGCAATATTAAAGCACTGCATTTAAACTTTGAAAAGTGTGGTACAGTGTACGTGCCATTAAAATGCCTGGATGTCTCGATTTAATCATGCAATGTAGCAGGTATGGGAAAAAATAAACACGCCTCATGTGTGTACACAGCAAAGCACAGATACACACGCGCATGCATGCCGCGGGCTCCGCAGTCGCACCTGCATGTCTCCCACGGAGCTCTCGGGACCGTGCAGACTGGAGACACTAGAGAGGAGACCTTTCGCCGCCGTTGCACAAGGTGAACTCACCAGAAGGTGTGCTTTTCAGGAGCACTGGCCTATCATGGAGTATCAGTACATGACGGCTTGCGCAAGCAGTCATCTACAGAAAGGCGCACCGATAGTGCGGCTGATAGACAGGCGGGCCGGTAGACGGACGGTAAGACGGACGGGCCGATAGACGGACGGGCTGAGCAGATGCGGACCGGTAGACGGACGGGTCAATAGACGACACAGGCCGATAGGTAGACGGGCCAATAGACGGACGGGTCAATAGGCATAGCGAAACGACGAGGGGGTTCTACCAGCCCTCTGCCTCTCGCCCTTGACCCGCAATACTGGTCCGATAAAACTATGTTCAGCTAGTGCTAACTTCTTCTTTATGTTCTAAAATCTAAACAACAGTAAAACGCGGGCGAGAGCGAAACGGAGAGCGAAACGGAGCGAGCGAGAGGGTGAGCCTTGCACGTGCAAAATTTCGAAAGGGTACCTCTAACTGACTTGTGCACGGCACCCTACTAACCGGTCACTAGCGATGTGCCAAATTTGAGCACAATCGGCCCAGTCGTTCTGGAGATCTGGAAGCGGCACTTTGCACATGCGCACGTGCAAAATGGGTCCCAACTGACTTTTGCACGGCACCCTATTAACCGATCCCTAACTATATACCAAATTTCAGCGCAATCGGTTCAGCCGCTCTCGAGATCTGGAATCGACCCCTGCACGTGCGCACGTGCAGCAGCACCCCCCATTGTGGCACATGGATATGCATCACCTGGTGGGTGCCTACTAGAGATGTCAATCGGATACCAACTTGTTGGTATACCGATACCAAACCGATGCCAACCTGGTATTTGGTATTTTACTCGTAATGTGTTTGGTATTTTGTTGGTATCATGAACCCTCACTAATGTATAAGGGGCTAAGAAATCGGTAAAAAGTTGGTATTTCCCTCATTTTCCGAAGTCGGTTTGGTTTCGGTATTTGCCCGTGGTTTTGGTTGGTATTTGGTTTGGTATCGGTATTCCGATTTTCCGTAATTGACATCACTAGTGCCTACCTACATGCCAACTTTCAGCGCAATCGGCCCAGTAGTTACCGAGATATTGCAACAATTACAAAACTGACACCTCTTTGTTTTGCACGTGGCACGTGCCTAAGGGGTCACCCAGGCACGTCGTAGACTATACCTATATTCCGTGCCACATGCATCGGGAATAGTCCAATACTTGGTAGAAGGAATGAAGCTACCCTACAAAAATTACCGCATGTAAATCGGTCAAGTGGTTGCTGAGATATAAGCCTCGCAAAAGCGTCCGCACGGCTCAGAAATTTCCGTTAAAAGGAAAGACTCCGCTCGCTTCGCTCGCTCCGTAACCAGTAAAACGCCTTTTGGGGCGACCAACGGAGCGAGCGAGAGGCTGGGCCTTGCACGTGCGAAATTATGAGGGGGTACCTCCAACTAACTTGCGCACTGCACCCTACTAACCGGTCCCTAGCGATGTGCCAAGTTTTAGCGCAATCGGCCTAGCCGTTCTCGAGATCTGTAAGCGGCACCCTGCACGTGCGCACGTGTAAAATGGGTCCCAACTCCCAACTGACTTTGGCACGGCACCCTAATAACCGGTCCCTAATCATGTACAAAATTTCAGCGCAATTGGTTCGGCCGTGCTCGAGCTCTGGAATCGACCCCTGCATGTGCGCACGTGCAGCAGCATCTTAACTATGGTACGTACATGGATATGCATCGCCTAGTTAGGTGCCTACCTACATGCCAACTTTCAGTGCAATCGCCCAGTAGTTACCGAGAAATTACAATTGTTACAAAACTGACGCCTCTTCGCTTTGCACGTATGTATGTACACTGCAACTAAGTCGGTCAAGTGGTTGCTGAGATATAGACCTCGCAAAAGCGTGACCATGGCCGGCCGACGGGCCTGCGTATAAGAGATTGCATGAACTAGTATGTGATCTCAGAGGCCTTTGTAATATGTACACAGTGGCGGTCCGAGGGGGTGGGGGGCATCAGGCCCCCCCCCCACCCGAAGCAAATAAGGGGGCATCATATCATTTGCCCCCGCCCAAACAACCGTTGGGTCCCCGTGAGCGCGTATGGGGCCCTGGCCGTTATCCGATTGTCACGAGGCTCAAGAAACCCGCGCCCAGCTATTACCTATAGCTCCGACACCGGTCTTTGAGCGTCCCACACTGAACTCTGAGGGCCCTTCAGTGCCGGTCAAGCGCCCACATTGGCCGCTAAAGAGCCCAGATCGACCTCTGATGGCCCTCCGCTGGCCTTTGAGGGCCCCTAAACCGGTCTCAGGGGCCCTAACCGGCGTCTGAGGGCCTCACACCGGTCTCTGGCGGCCTTATTTCTGTCTCTGGGGTCCCAAAACTAACCTTTAGTCGCCTATATGAGGGCCCGCACTGGCTGTTGAAGGCCCGATGCCGGCCTCTAAGGGCCCATATCGGCCTCTGATGGCCCATCTTGGCCTTTGAGGGCCCTCTGCTGGCCTCTGGGTCCAGTGCCGGCCCATGCCGGTCTTTTAGGACCTTACGCTGACCTCTGAGGGCCCCATGTCGGCCTTAAGGACCCACATTAGCCTCTGAGGGCCCAACTCGGTCTCTGATGGTCTCAATCTACTGGCCTTTGCAGGCCCTGAGTCTCTGAGGGGCGAGGGCCCTAAACTGGCCTCTAAGTGAAAATATACAGGGTGGACTTCTGAAGTTCTGAGGACTCATGCAAACTCCTGCAGAGCCTAACGTGTCCCGAAAGTTCCGCGCAGATTCCCTCATATTTCGGCGCCGGGGCCCCATGAGCCGGTGTGGGTCCTTGGCTGACAGAGACCGATGAAGTCTCCAGGGCCCAGGGACAGTCTTTTTGGCAGTTGAGGATTTAGGCAGGTTGAGTGAGCCCCAATAGAGCCGTTGCAAAGCCCCGCAGGAGTCTGCGCACGGCCCTCAGATTTGAAAGCCAGGAAACTGTGGGGGGTCTCTAGAGGTCGGTGTACCTACTCTCTCCCGCAGCCACACAACTATGTCATGGGTAAATGCCATAGTCTAAAAATGCTCTCTTGGTTTTATATGCTGCACCGATCTGTCGCCACGGTGCGGCCGCGGCGGCCCGACCGGTGAGCACACCGTGGGACGGTAAATGGAAGTGGTTATTTTGCTTAAACTGAGTTCAAAAATTGTACGCAAGAATGAGATGGATGTAACATAAGAAATGCTAACTGCGCGGCACTTTGTGGCGTCGACTTTGCTGCACACGTAAAAACTTAGCCGATCACCCCCCCCCCCCTCCCGGTTGACGGATAAATGTTATGTTCCGCGAGTTTGACTTTGGCCCCCCTTAAGCTAACGGCTGCGACCGCCAGTGGGCCAGAGTCCACACCAGTGGGTCAGAGTGCCGAGCTTATCTTATGTGTGTATAGTCGACTACAGAATGATGTTCCACTCCTCAGAAGCTATCAGTTGACCGGAGCGTCAAGTTGTGCCGTTTATCACGCAAAGCGTGTCGATTGTGAGCATTGGGACAAAGCTATAATTTGTGAACTCAGCCCGTATGATGCGGCGCAGCCTACCACTTGACTCCAGGCAAATAATTGCCTGTGCAAAGTGGAACATCATTCTGTACTCGACGATACACCAGGCGCTGCGGTGGCCGCAGGGCGCGGTCAAAGCGCTGAAGCGCGGCTTCCCTCTCCCCACTCCGCCCTCAGTGACACACTCTCCTCACCACCACCGGCCCGTGCCGGAGCACCTCCGTCCTCCAGCCCTGTCCTCGGGCGGCGCGGCGGAGCAGGCGAGGTAGCCGACATGGCACACCAGAGCGCGAGCACTCAACACACAATCCCTAGCATGCTATGAGCGTGATATTGGGAGATGTGTCGGGGAGGGTTGAAAGCCGTTTTCTCCATGCGTACAGGTGATCAATTGTCACGTATGTCAGGTCTGTCAAGTTTACCCGCACCAGGCTTCTTGCAACCATGTCCTGACAGGTTCACGGGCCTGCGCGGCACCCGACGGGCTGGCGTGGGAAGGATCACTGATCGATGGACACGGCTGTACCGCGTACGTGAGCATTCATATACATACCTACTGCAAGGAGTGTGAGTGCTCACCTAGTACCCCCTCCCCCCAGTCATCATCGCATAGTCCCCCCTCCCCCTCCCCCGACGGCGCGGGTGATGTCACGCCGTCTGACTGCTGACGCATCACACGGCCGTGATTACCGACCCCGTTAGCGCGGCGCCGGTGTGCACTGCAGTGTCACCGAAAACACCGGAAACGCGACCTAATGGCCGTTCGCCGCAGCGGACGCGGTACCGGCGCCGGGCGCACTCACACACAGTGGGAACGGCACCGAGGCGCGCCGGGCGCGCACTTGCCTATACATACGCCTACACATCAGATGGTAAATGGTATGAAGATGGCAAATGATCGTTAAATGGTAAGCTGCACGGCTATAACTAACTATATAACTATAGCATGAGTGAAGTAATGCCTACTGTAATCTCATCCATGACTACAACATTAAACATAAGTAAATGCATTTTTGGATTGGTAGATATTTCTGTTGGCATATGCGTGCGAGTGTGTATGGAGTGGAGGACGGGGAGCACCCAGTACCAGGTTTTCATCTCCCATAGTGGTGAAAGTGTTGTTATTGAGCATGTGTGACGTTTTGACATCGGGTACAATGAAATCACATTGTACCTACCTGAATGAAACTGTCACATAACGAGAGCCGAGGGGGCTTCCGACCGTCCCAAGCTACCCCATTCTCTACCCGAGTTCACCCCACGGGGGGCTGACTTTCGGACATCTGACATCACCAAAATGTTCGCGTCTTCTACTTTCGCGTTTCAAGCCAACTCCTTTATTTCACGGTAATTATGAAGGTCACACATGGGACCAACCACTATTTGCAACCACTATTTGCAGCCACTATTCAGGTATGTTCACCAAACCTGAATAGTTACTGAGCAAATGGCCTCTAAAGAAAAAGTGTCCGAACTATTCCCACCTTGCCCTACCTACTGAACTTACGGCACAGCTCGCTCACAGCGCCGTCGAGTTTAGCCTCATCCCAATCGGTGACGGGGCGTCGCTCGCGCCGACCCTAGCCCATATCACAGGAGATGACCAGCGCCAGGCCACGGTACGGGGTGCGCTGACTGAGCGGTACCGTCCGGCACGTGCGGTAGTGCAGCAGGGTGACGGGTAGGCCGGCGCGTATGGCGCCGTCAGTCACCATGTGTTCGTTCTCCGAGAAGCCGGTCGGCACCACGATGTCGCCGCCGGCCATGAACGCCGCCATGAAGCCGAACGTGCCGTACGACATGACGGTGTGGTTGCACAGCGAGAGCGTGGCCATATCCAGGGCAGCAGCTCGGTCAGCCAGCGAGCCGGGAGGCGCCAGGTCGGCCGCCAGCGTCACGTCCTCTCCGAGAATATTGGCACGTGCCCACTTAATGTCGTCACTCGCGACGATAAACACGGCGCCCTTGTACCGCTGGCGGCACAGCGACAGCGCACACTGGAAGTACTCTGTGCCCACTGGCGTGCCGCGTATCCGCCTTTTGATCCAGTCCGAGTAGTCCGTGCGCCGCATGTGCACCCCTATGAACGTGCAGCTGGATACGTTGCACGCGTGCCGCTGAGCGGCGACGGTCAGCCGGGCGGCGGCCGCTGAGGCCAGCTCCTCCCTCCAGGGGAACTCGGCCAGCATAGCGGCGCGGTGGCGCGCGAAGCCCTCCACGTTGCAGACGCCGCCGCCGATGCAGACGTCGCTGCCCTGCCGCAGTCGGGCGGCGATGTCGTCCATACGGACCGGCACCAGCCGCTGCGGCCGGCAGCTCGCCGACAGCGCCGGGATGCTGCGGCTGCCGCCGAACAGGCGCGAAAACTCGCCGGCCATCTTGGGAGCCACCCAGACGCTGGTGTTGCTGAAGTTGGCCCGGTGCTCGGCCCACAGCGTGAAGTACTGGCAGAGCTTGTTGCCGAGTCGTCCGCCGCCGTTCACCGTCAGGAGCGGCGCCTTCGGACACACCGTGGCATTGGCCGCAGCTGCGTCCGCTCTGTGGCTCTGGCTGTCGGGTTTCCGTGTGCGATGACCTGTCTGTATTGGCGGAACAGACGCCGAAGTGTTCTGAGGAGCCCACTGGAGTGTTGTGCTGGACTGCGGCGTCAGTGCCGGGCCGGGGGCGGTGGAGGGGACGCCGGTCGGAGGGCCGGTCGGACCCGGTGCGACGGGCACCTGCCGTCCGGTCGGACCCGGTGCGACGGGCACCTGCCGTCTCCAGGCCACCGGCTGGACGTGTAGCAGCAGGGTCGAGGCCGTGACGAGGAGCACCAGGGTGGCGATCAGCCGGCACCGGCTCGACCACACCACTCTGCCGGCAGACAGAAACATCAGCACTTCGCGACGGACGGCGTCTCTTTTTTGTTTGTTTGTTTTATTGAGTCAAGCTCTTTCGGACTGACAAAGCGTTCTAGATCTGTCACAAATATTCGTCAGGGCTTTTGCAGTATGCTCTCGTATCTTACGAATAAAAAATCGGAAGCTGAATTACGAGGTCAGTGACAGCATATCTAGGTAGCCCGTTTTATTTCAGTTCAACCCTCAGTGTAACATGTTTTTAACATAGCACAACACATGTTCCTCCAGTTTGAAAAAGTTAGCTCAAACTTTTTTCAAACTAGGAAAAAAATGTATAAATTTGCCGAGGGAATGTCAGGGAAAACTAATAGAAAACTGGTTAGCGCACACCGTATTGAAGAAATGATACTATTATCTAAAAAAAATGTATCGAACACCGATGACGTGACTTAATGTTCAACGGCGTGCGATTGATCGAGATGCGAGATATAATGTTCGCTCAACAGTTTTCCAAGTAATCCCCTACCAAATATCGTGATTTGTTGAAAGAGACGTTTACAGCGAGGGTCGAACCTAAGATAGGTACGCAAAGTTCAAGCCTCATGCAGCTGATATGTCACCACGAGCCCACGCGAGTCCGACCAGAACGCTAGCAGCGTTATGCCGAGCCAGCGTCGGGGGAGCTCGGAACTGAGCTCGCAGCGCAGCTGGTCCGAGATAACCAGCTGTGCTACCTGGCATGTCGATTGGACAGGTTCAGTCAGGTGACACGATGTGCAGCACTTCAAAGTTCAGAGCCACGTGCAGCTATATCTACTATTCTGTCGGTGTCATATTGACATTACCTCCTGGTTCACCTCGATTCCATGCATGGGCGGCGCCACCGCGCCGTAGGGTACAAGTACCCCACAGTCAGGAACCCAGTCTTAACTTTTCAAGACTTTTTCGTAGTCGTGCATTGGCCCTCTTAACCCTCGCCGGCCGAGGGGGGGATGCCGCCCCCATAGGGTTTTTTCGTGATAGCTCCGAACACGCTGGCGATAGAGAGCTGAAAGCAGGCATACCTGACCTTTGATTCAAGCCGGATCTTCTGACATCAACTGCATTTTCGGGTCAGGTCAGGTCACTGACCTATGACCAGTAGCAGCGGAACACCTTCAATTAAGGGGGGCACTGCCGACTTTTGATCCCATTCTTTCCATGCAACGCCCATAGGACTAATGTTAAAATGCCGAAATCAAAGGGGGGGGGGGCACGGTGCCCCGGTGCCCTCCCCGTTCCGCCGCCATTGCCTATGACGTTATAAGCTCTTCATAACCTCTGCACGCTCTTCAGATTCTCAACTTCCAAAGGAAGTTGAGGAACTGCCAGAGGAACTTTTACAGGGAAATGAAACTTGCAGGATCTAGTATCTATTACGAGTCTCACAACTTGTATATCTCAGACTTTTCCTAAAATTCATATGAGGTCAGGTCATTTTCGTGACCTCACCATTCGACGTCAAAGTGGTACAAAAAATGATCATTTTGAACCTCACCTCCTCCAATTTTTGCGAAACTTTGTGAACCCACTCATCTATATGTGAAAAGAAAGGAGACATTTTTTGTCAAGATATGACGTCACGTTTCCGAGATACACGTCATAAAACATTGACTTAGGCAAGACACTTTATCATCTTTAAAGCGTCATAACCATTGAGGTTTTAGACATAGGTATCACCACGAGACGAAGTGTGTACCTTATGGAGAGAATATAACAGGCTTTAATTTGAGGATAATAATATTGACGTACTTAACTTATTAGTGAACTTAATTAAAATTCAAAATAAAATTTTGATTTTCTGTAAAATGGGTACCCTTCGATTTTGCTGATTTTCAAATATTTTATTCTCCTATACATTAGCTACATCATATAAAAAATCCAGATTGGGACGACGTCTACGTGACTGTCTTTTGGACTGCGTAATGTCTGGCACTCGCGTATTTCGTTTTAGCAACCAAGGAGAGGCGCAACCCGGAGGTGCGTCTTTCTACCCCAAAACGAAGCAAACCTAACCTGACCCGACGTGACCTGACCTAATCTAAGACGCGTAAATATGTACAGCCCTCAGGGCAGTTGCCCACTGGCCAAATGCTAATTAGATAAGTCCTCACGACAGTTGCGGGCTGGCCAGATGCTACTATAACCCGCGCATTTTTTTTCGGCAATATCTTCTAAGCCGTTTCACGGATCAACACGAAACTTGCAATACCCTCAGCGGCATCAATTTAACACCTTGTGTTAAAATTTCAATTTTCTAGCTACCATAGTTTGGCCGAAAATGACGTCAGAGTGACGTCATGTCGGCCGATTATGATGCAAAATATTGAATTACGGCAAACGCCCTCAAGAGCTTAGTTTTAAAGCTAGATTCAATTTCTTTGCATACATGGACTACAAATACACGTAGCTATCAAACTGCTATCTCGAATCTGTGAAATTTTGAAAATTTTGAATAATATGTTTTTAAAATTACAAAAAATATATTTTTGATTCTTTCACAAAGTTTTAGATTTTTCACAGAAACCGGAATATGTTTGATCGAACACACACTCATTAACTACTCTATCAATTTTTAGCCCAATATCTTCAAAAATAGCGAAGTTATTTGCATTATTGTCAAAATTTTACAATTATATATTTTTCAAAACCATTTTTCAATACGGTTTTGACATCGTACAGCAATATAAATGGCACCATCGTGTTTCTGAGCTCAAACTGCATCTGATATGCACCTTTTTGTTGAAAAATTCATTGTCAAAATTTGACCTTTTCTGACCTGAAATTGACCTGACCTCCGGTAAATTCAGCTGAAAATGACCTCAAATGACCCAGACGACATTATTTTCGAAATATACGTGTAAAATGGGCCCTAAAACATGCGTCACGTGGCCGATGCATGATATACAATTTTCGTGACCTAGGATGACCTGGCCTTGCCATGAAAAATTCGAAGTAAAAGTTCGGTACCCTCAGGGTATCTAAGGCATATAGACAATATTCAAGTGACGTCATCAAAATATTTTACAAAAATGGCAACAGCGCCTGGATGGCAAAAAATCGTAAACAAACCGCATGGCTAATGGCGGATCGCGTTGGGCGGGAGTGGTGGTCACGTACGTGGCGGTTTTAATTGCGATTTTCCTGCCATTTTTGGTAATTGTGTTAAGGAAACGAAGACAAGGAAAACCTCTGAGGCTAGGAGCAATGCCATCGTCATGTGCTGCATATGGATGCACGTCCCGGGCAGGCAAAGATGTGGTGTCCTTTTTTCGGTTCCCGAAGGACGCAGACCGTCGGCTTGCCTGGGTCCAAGCCACCAGAAGAAAGGGATTTGTCCCATACGTGGGCTCAAGGCTGTGTTCAAAACACTTTGTGACAGGTGAGTTTCCTGATTAATTTGCCTTGCCCATAAATTTAGGACAGCTTTTGATATCTTTACCAATGGCGTGGCATGAATTGTAATGACACATTGTTTTGTTTTGCATGGCATTACATTGGACTAATATTATATTTTCTCAGGAAAACCAAGCATGGACAAGTGTCATCCAGATTACATCCCAAGTCTCTTCAACTTTCCGAAGTCCCAGGGAGCCAAATCTGCGGATTCGGGTCAGGTCAAGAGGGCTGACCGTGCCGCAGCCAGGCGGAGGCTGCCTTTGAAAGAGAATGATGGAGCTGCTGCTGCTGAAGATAGCGTTGTGAGACAAGATGTGAGTAGCATATGGCAACATAATTGCTTCCTTGTTGAATAAGTGACATTGATAACTCCTCTGGGCCTCTGGGCTCTGATTGACGTTGCAGTGTGGCCAATGAAAAACAGGGACAAATTATAACCTAATGACTGCTGTTGCATGTTGATTTCTCTAAAATGTGTGGCTATGTCTTTCACAGCATGCAGCTGCACACACAGAGGACGCAACTCCTGGCACAGAGATGTCAACAGAGACTGATACAACTTCCGAGCCAACGAGGGATGCAGCAACATCTACAGCAGAACTACCATCAGAGATCCAGCGACAGCTGGTCATTTCAAGCCTCATTCAGCGTATTGAGGATTTGGAGGCTGAAAATGCAAAGCTTCGAGCTGAAAATGATAAGTTGCGTGGAACTACAGGTTTTTCATACAACCACATCAAAGATAATGAGCCAATGTTTAAATATTACACTGCATTTCCATCAGTGAGGGTTTTCTTGTGGTTCCTCAACCTACTGACCACATGTTGTCCATCTCTGTGCAGCGGGCCTGTAGGTGCCCATGACATGGTCCTGATGACAATGATGAAGCTGAAGCTCGCATTGACGCACCAGGACATCGCATACCGCTTTGGGTTGTCCTTGGCTCGGGTGTCTAGAACTGTGAACCATTGCTTAGGGAGCATGGGCTTTGTGTGTAGGAAAATGATTGTTTGGCCAGACAAGGAAACGGTCATGAGCAATTTGCCGCTGTGCTTCAGACACCCAAAACTGAGGAATGTGAGGGTGGTTTTGGATTGTTTTGAGGTGTTTACTGATCGCCCCAAAAACCTGTCATGTAGAGCCAAGACCTACAGCAACTACAAACACCACAACACATATAAGGTGTTGTTGGGGATTTCTCCTGCAGGTGCTATCACCTTCATATCAGAGTCTTGGGGTGGCAGGGCCTCTGACAAGCATATCAGCTTATGTTCTGAGTTGCTGGACTTGATGGAACAGGGTGATACCATTCTAGCTGATCGTGGGTTCACGATCAAAGAGGAGATGGCTGTGTATGGCGTGCGTGTGATCACCCCTGCCTTTGTAAAAGGTAGACCGCAGATGAGTAGCTCTGATGTCGAGACCTCACGCCTCCTTTCTAGAGCAAGGATTCATGTAGAGAGAGTGATAGGTCGCATGCGTGGAAACTTCAGGATCTTGAAGATGTCTCTGCCTGTGATCATGTTCCCTCAGGTAGATAACATTGTTGCTGTCTGTGCTGCTGTTACCAACTTACACAAGAACATTGTTACATGAAGCTAATCTGGTTACAGGTACCTACTACTAGTGTTCATGTGGGACGGGTACCAACTCTAGCTTCATGACTGCTTGCCAGTAAGCCCAACAATATGTGCTGTCATTAGTTTTGCTCGCTCATGGTGCCTTGCTACTTTTTGTACCATCAACTCAAGTCATATTTGTTGTCATCTATGTGCTGGAAGTCATTTGTTGCCTGCTTATGGTGCCTTGCTACATTGCGTATATTCAAGCGTATTTGTTGTCATGAATGTCAGATGTTGCACGTCTTTCAATACAAGACAAGTCATGAACTTGTGTGTTCACTGATGCGCCAGGCCAGTCGGGTTACATGAGTGATGAGTAGTGTTGCTCCCTCCACCTCCACAGTAAAACGGCAAAGACAAAAAGTTTCCACAGACCACAGTACATTTTATTAACAGAAAAGCTGTACCACAATGTTCAACCCAAACTACAATGCACTAGCTTACTAGCTTGACTGTTAACATTGTACATTTTTGCAACAAATCAGCTGCCAACTTAGCCAGTCTCTAGGCCTCTGACAAACATTGCAGCATTGCTATGACATTCCACTGGACAACTGGAGCTTTCAAATTGAGGTAGGTAAAGCTCACTAGTCAGTACATGGTCCTGTCCAGTGTCCTACGACACCAGATGTGGCATGACTTCTGTGACATAAAACTTTTCCAGCTTCTGGCACATATCATAAATCTGACTCTCATCCCGCTGGATGCACAGTATATGTGGCTCCTGACCTGGGACGTACACACAGAAGAACACACACTGCATTCCAGTCACCATCATCTGCCCCTGTAGCTGATACATATACTTGTGGTCATCCTTCAGCATGAGGTTTTCGTCCAAGAAGGACGCTTCTTGGGGAACACCGTTTCTCACACTGAAGGGGCACTTCACCTCCAACAGAGTCTCCCCACAGCAGTCGCATGACAAGATGCCATCTGGGGAAGCTGCCAGGTATGGTGCTTTACTACATACCCACAGCCCTGACCTTCTCACCTTCAGACCTGTGTGCACGAGTTTGATGGTCTCGAGGGCTGCTTCCACTGCTGCATCTTCATGTCTGATGCCCCACTGCACAGCCTCTGTGCGCAACAGTTTTGGAGGGCAGATCACCTTGTCGACAAGCGAACTGCTTTTGCGACCACCTCTCACATGGTGCACCACCTCACCAAACACTGAGGCAGTCAGCCGACCATGTCTGTGGCCTTTCCATACTGCTGACTGACTCTGAGCCACTGTTGCAGCCTCTAGGTTCCTTAGCAGGTGATCTGGGTACATCTTCGGCAGCTTCGACAGGAACTGCAGGCAATACTCTGGTGAAAGAGTTTTACCCTGCTCCATTTGCCTTTTCAGTGTGACCATGGCCTTGTGGAGAGGATATGGCAGCTCTCCGTCTTGCTTTTTTGGGAGAGCATCACTTGGAAAAGATGACGCCAGAGCACAGTCATGAAACTCCAGCAATTTCATGAGCTCTTGCTGAACGATCGTGTCAGCTTGCGGATTCCTTTGCACTGCTGGAGGCATGTTGAGCCCAGCTTCATTGCTGACTGAGGCCATTGTGCTCGGTTCAACCTTCTTCTTGAATTGGCAGTTCCATTCACAGGCCTTGCTGGTGCAGCTCTTTTCCGTTAGACCCATCATCACTGCAGTTTGCATCTTGAACAAAGTGCCAGCGACATGACTGCACACTTCACCAAGGCCAGCTTTGCACAAGCAATGTGCAGCCTTCACAGTCCCATCATCGCTGCAGAGCACCCAAGTCAGATACTTCACACTGGCCTTCTGGCTAGCCCGCACTTCGCATCTGATAAACTTCAGATTGGGCCCAGGTCTGAACACCTCCAACTTCCCCACGTGCCCAGACTTGAACAAGTCCCAGGAAGCTAGAGACTTGTATGCCTTCAGGTTCTCTGATGTAAAGCTGCCCTCTGAGTTAATGAGATAGACATATATGTCTGGAAACGTGACTTTGGGAAGCAGACAAAGGTCGGCTTTCCAGTCGCCATCAGGCACGCTAAGGGGATCCGGAAGACGAACCCCGTCACATATTAACTTCTTCTGGTACCTTTGGATATCTAACTGATCCATATCGACCACAGCAAGAGCAAAATATTTCGCAAAAGTCTTCCTCAGGTACACGTACGAAAAAACACACGAAACTCAGACGCACTAACACAGAACCACGCAACGGAACCACGCTTCGCCGTTGGATGGCCGATGATTTTTGCCATCCAACAGCTGACTGCGAAAGAGCCCTCAGGCTGATGACGTCACAGTCGGCCCATACGCAAGGCGTCTATATCAAAGAGTGTGTTAACCAGAAATTAGCCTGATCGGACTCGTCAGTCGGCGGCCAGAGCCTAGATTGTAAACAAGCAAAAATGCCGATAATTTTTACTTTGACCTGACCTGTGACGTCATCGGTGAACTCGAGGTCAATGAAAATAGATTTCGCTCGACAGTTTTTCCAGGGCTATCAGACACCGTTTGAAATTTGACGATCCGCCCAGTAGTTTCGGAGATAGGAGGGGGAGCTCTGGAGAGCGCCCCCCCCCCTCAGTCACTCGCGTTATGGAAAATACCCCAGTCATGTGCGGGTTAAAAAACGAATGTGTGTTAAAACACTTGAGGCTGACCGGCCGCGAGCCAGCGACCTTTAGATTACGAGGTGGGTACACTCGGCACACTTACTACTAAGCCACGAAGATAGCTGGTCATCGCGGAAATGAAACCCAGTTTTTTTTTAATGATGCAATTGAGCATTCTCCGGGCAGCGCCTCTCTTTCGTTGCAAAGAGGAAATACGCCTGACTCCCAGCGCTAGGGGAGAAAGACCTGGTTTAGCCAAAAAAGGTATTAAACCCTCGCCGGCACAGGCCATTTTGAGTCCTTCGACGGCACAAGGGGGGGGGCTGGTACGACCCCCCTCGCGTTTGGCCCCTGATGGAGCTAGAGCTTCGCGGAAAAAACGAGCGTGTTGCCCGTCACGAGAGGAAGCCGATGATACCCAATTTTAAGGTCCTAGGTCATCGGGTGACCTTCCAGGTCAGGCAAATGACCCGAAAACCGGGAAAATCGGGACCTGTTAGAAAGTCGTAAAGTGTGGCTGCAATGTGGTTTTCAGGGGTCATGATCACGAATATCGTGTTAGTTTTGATCAGAGATGATGTCTCTAAGCATTTAGACCAGGTCGGGTCAGGTCAGGTCAGGTCAACCGGTAGGGGTTGTGACGGGTATTCGTAATACGTCATACGTGTCAACCGCCTCTGACAGCTTCGTAACATGTTACGAAGGCACCAAAACTACATCGTAAATGTTCAAATGGTTGCTAAATTCGAATTCAGCGCCAAAAACAAGCCTAGTAACATGTAAAACTCGAAAAAGTGAACCGAGGTCACCCGAGGTCACCAAAGGTCAATAACCTGACCTGACCTTCAGGTGAGCTTGACACCCACCCTAATGTATGGGAGCAACATCAAATCACATGTTTAACCCTCGCCCTGGCAGGGGGGTTGATGCAACCCCCCTAAGGTTTTTCGAAGATAGCGTAAAAACGGCGGCGCGCAGCGCCGCCAAATTTGGCACAGCCTATGGGGCAACCTTTTTACATATGACCTGAAAATTTCAAGTCCATGTGACCTTGGGTCAGGTCGCCAGGTCAGAAAAACCGGTACAAGGTCATGGTCAAACTTAAATTTTCTTTTTCCACCTGTCCAACTCCCAGTTTTCGACTGATTTCCTTCAAACTTTCAGGATGTGATAAGTTCACCGAGTTGTATAACATATAGTTCGGTTTTTTTGAGGTCATTGACCTGAGGTCAGTTAGAACTTAGAGGTCATTACGTCGTAATGTTAAGCCTATGGGAAAATACTAAATTCTGAAAATACTGGAGATATCCGCTTCGTTCCATCACTTTTGTGCTTTGAAACCATAGTACTTAACAGCAGGTCACTTGGTGCTTCTTTGTTTGGTGTACTTATCCATGGGTCAGGTCAAATGAGGTCAACTGAGGTCAAATGACGTTTTTGCCAATAACTTGGCACATAATGACGCTAGAGCTTAAAAATGGTGTCATTGTGTTCCTGGTGATCAGCCGAATCGAATGATATGCGATATGATGCAATTTGCTTAACTTGAACTTAATTAGTTAATTAAAGTTTACTTAAAAATTAAGAAAATTTTTAAGTACGCTTAAGCAAACAAAAAAGTATATCATGCGCCTTGACGTGCTGAGTTCACTGGTGCTTTTTTCTCTATCTTAATTAGATCAAAAGTTATAAGCGAAAAACTTTTGGCCTGTTTTTAGCGAAATTTTTACATTTATACCCCCAAAACCCCCTAAATATTGACTTAAAGCAACTAAATTTGCACAGGGGCGAGAACTCCAGGGGGCCCACCTACCTACCAAATGTGGTGTTTCTAGGTGCCATAGGAGCCAATCGCGAGGGGGGTCGCATCACCCCCCCCCCCTGCCAGGCCGTGTTATGAAAAATGCCCTGCCAGGGCGAGGGTTAAACGTTTGAAACCACGAAAAGCTTGCAAACGAGCGGCTAATGCAAGCCGACATACGCCGAATCGCGATTCCGGCCAAACATGGTCTCGGAAAAGAGGTCACAGGTCAAAGGTCATTTGGGGCAGGGTCATGCAATTTTCAGGGTAGGTGTAAAAGTGATCAATGCGAGGGTACTGAAAGTTTCGTCGCGATCGGTCGCTTTTTACGCGAGTTATTCGCGAAAAACCTTAGGGGGAGTTGCATCAACCCCTTGTGCCGGCGAGGGTTAGCCCGCGCCCCGTTGGGCTCTGCCGAGCAACGCACCCTGTTGGGGGGGGGGGGGGGCAATTTGCCCCCCTAAGATCTCGAGAACCACGCAACCTAGCGACAAGTGGCAAACGGTGTTGGATAGCCCTGGGAACTTCCTTGTGACCCAATTTTATTGACCTAGGTCAAACCGATGACGTTACAGGTCAGGTCAAATGTCGAATTTTCACCGTTTACAGGAATTTCAAGAAATGCGTTGTAAAATCGAGTAAAATGCATTTTATTGAAAATCATCGATGGGGAAATGTTCTTCAAACACATATTTTGCTATTTGAGGTCACTGATACCAGGTCAGGTCACAGAGGTCAGGTCACTGGGGGGTCACAATATGAAAGTGTCGTGTAATACATGTTTTATGGTCCATTTTACATGGCAAATGCGATTATGTGGGTCAGGCAGCTTTTGGAGCCAGCTTAGGTCACGTTTTAGTCAAGGTCAGGTCAAGGTCAGGTTAAGGTCAGGTCAAATTAGGTCAAATTTCAAAGTTGATATTTTTGCATAAAGTGGGTATCGATTCGATGCAGCTTGTGACGGAGAGTTCAATGGTGGTCTTTGTTTTGCCCTACGTGGTCTAAAATCGCTAAAAATTGAGTTCAAAAATTTGACGTCATTATTTTTGAAGTTTTTTTTCGCTATAACTTGGCCAAAAAACGAGATCTCGATCTGAAATTTGGTATGTTAAAAGAAAAGCGCAGGGACTATCACATATATTCCGTTTTTCGAAATTTGGAAATGTTTTGGATTTTTTGAGTTTTTCTAAAAAAAATCATTTTTTTAATTTTTGGGGGTCAATAACCCAGAATTGTGAACATCCGAGATTGCAGTTTTGTAGCGCCACTTTTTTTTCTACTAGGCTGTATAAAGAACTTTGAAATTGCTTGGTAACTGTAGATTTGGTGAGCGTTTTAAGATTGCATGTTTTTTGCTCATTTTTGCTCGAACATGACTTCAGTTTGACCTCAATAACTCCTGACCTAAGGTGACCTAAAACTTGAAATTTTGTGTGAGGGTGTCAAATTGATGCCCGGGAAGGTACTGAAAATTTGGCGGCGTTGCGCGCTGCCGTTTTCTTGCTATTCAGGAAAAACCACAGGGGGGCCAAATTGCCCCCCCCCCCAACGGGGCGAGGGTTAAGAGACCATATTAGCGAAAATTGGCGCTTGAGCTGAAATGTGCGTTGCGAAAATTTGAAGCCAATTGGATAAATATGAAATAAATTATTGCCGAAAAACAGGGTATCATGGGGTCTGAAATGCATAGTAATACATTCCTATCCTTAATTGAAAACATCTACAGACGAAAATGCACCCTCCCGCACAGTCACCACTAGCCCCAGCTATTGAACGCAATACCTGATTGATCGAACCGGCGTCCCCCCTTCCCACCCCAGCGCTACAAAACACACCGGCACCCTCGCTCAAACACAGGGCATCGAACCGGCCGCGGCCGGCCGGCGGGGCGGCCGCGATCGGCCACACGAACACATTGCGCAATAGTCAGTCTCGGCAGGGCACGCCGGCGACGCGGAACCGTCGCGTCGTGCCTCGGGGCACCGGAAACCGGCTATTACACGTCCGCTGCCCAAGCCGAGCTGCCCGGCCTGCAGCCAGGCTCACGTCAGAGCCAACGCTCGCTCGGAGCGCTGGGTAGAGGTCCTGGTCGCGTGTTCCCCGGTACCAGTCCAAGACCGACCGTTTGCACATTCCCACGCTTGATGGAGACTCTTTGCAGGCTCTCACGCTTGAGAGATATGTTGGTTGCCGAAGTGTGGCACTACTATAGGCGTCAACCCCTTGAGACCCCACTTTTTTGCGATACTTTTTTAATGCACTAGCCCTCGTTGACGATTTTCTGGCAATAGGTGTTTCAGAACCTGCCGAAACTTTTATTACAAAGGTATTTTGACGCCAAATGATTATGAAAGGTACTTCTAATTCACTCGTAATGTTAAATTTCACGGAACAGATATGCTGTTTGGGTATAGGCTACGCCCTCATGGGGCGGAGCCACGTAATGAGGTCAGCGCTATGCTCCGCCCTACCACTCCGGCGCTCCTTGTCCGCTGACCGGTCACTCGCGCCTCGCGCTCCATCCAGGGTGGTGTGGTGTCTCACCGGTGATAGCAGCACGCTGCTATCACACGTGTCAAATTGGGTTTCCATGGAGACGTCAACAAGCCCATTTGCTCTAACACTACCGCAAGCGTGACGTCAGCAGAATAGCAGTATGCTGCTATCACCGGTGAAACACCACCCAGGGGCCAGGCTTGATGGTGGGCGGCCGCCAGCTCTGTAGATGGTAGCTATGGGTCTGTTCTGTTCCACTTTCCAGTCGCACTTGCTAACACCTCTAAACTTCTCCAAGAGCAAGATAGAGGAAGTTGGAGCAGGGCCCTCCTTGGCTTTGTAGGGGCTAGAGCTGCCACTGGAACAGGGAAGCAATCTTGGAGGAGTTAAGAGGTGTTAGGAAGTGCGATTGGAACAGACCCTATGTAGGCGCTGGTAGATGACATTAACCCGCGCCCCGCTGGGCTATTCAGCCATACGCGCCCTGCTGGGGAGGGGGGGGGGGGCAGATTTTGCCCCCCTGTCTAACTTCCGAACCGATGGTCGTAGAAAGACGGGGATAACGGCAATCGAAAGCTTTCAACAAGGCGGATCTTAAGAGCCCAATTTTTTGCTTAAGTAGGTCAGAGGTCAGGTCAAGGTCAGGTCAAGGGTACAAAATGCAAGTTTCTACAGTATCGGCCTTGCACCGTAGTTGCCGAAGAATGGACTGAGACTGATTGCCCAAAACGTGTTCTTAGACTACCAAGACAATATTCGTTGCATACAATGTCATTCAAAGGTCAAGGTCAAGGTCAGGTCAAGTCAGGTCAGGTCACCAAAAACAAAATATAGAAAAGGGCATGTGCGACACATGTTTTATGGGTCTTTTACACATAGAATTCAATAAGCACCCTCAATAAGTGATATGGACCACCTCTGGATGAATTTCAGGTTGAGGTCAGGTCAAGGTCAGGTCAAGTGAGGTCAAGTTGGTTGTGAAGGCCTAAAAAGGTGTCTATCTGATGCAGTTGTTCACGATGAATCGAAAGGTACTATTTTTGTTTCCGTACAAGGTCTAGAACCAGGGTTGTATACGACTCAATCAATAGCAATCAATTCAATCACGACCAATTTGGGAAACCAATCAAATCAATCGAGTCAGAGCAGTTTTCGGGAATTGATTCAATCGACTCAAACGCGACAATGAAAGGAATCAATCAACTCAATCAAACGACTCAAACCAAGACATACATTAGGTTTTTTTGCCCCACCAACTTGGAAAAGTGTCCATAGCAGTCTGGTGTACCTACCTACCTACCTACCTACCTACCTACAGAAGAAACATAAAAATATTGTTATTTAAAATTATAAATTGCCATGTCATTCAAAGTTTCTATGTAATAAGGAAGGATACCTAGTGATAGACAGGTGGATCATGATATTGAGGTTCAATGGGTAGAATTGGAGCAGAAGTGTCATTTATTGGGTGCAAAATGACCCAGTAGTTGACTCGCCCCTTAACCCAAATCACCACATTTCACCTAAAAGTTGTCAATTTAATTTTGGCCATATTCCAACTCCATTTACACTAAATATCAGATATTGCAGTTGAAAGTTGGCCGCTCGGATTTTGGCAGTGTTCGTGATTTGGCCATTTACCCTACACCATGTCTATTTTAATGGATAATATGCATCAACAACATATTAACCATAGGGATATAGAAATAAATATCTTACCTGCATCATGCATGTGACGGTTTCGGTTAGACAGAGACTGACGGGCAGCCTGAAAAATCATTCCACACAATGTGCATTTGAGACATGGGATGTTGTCAGATTGGGAAGGAAGAGATTTGAAGTATTTAGCGGTCCACGATTCTGGACGTGGCATGTCAATGTTAGGTACCTATGTGAAGAATTCAAAACATTTTATTGCAATACAATTTGAAACTGTTAGGACTGGGGGATAGGGATGAGGATTAAAATATTTAAAAGGAAATGGAGAGGACAGGGACTCTGGGAAAACGGCACGGCGCGACTGCGAAACAACGAAAACGTTTGGTTTTGCCAATAAGTATGCTAAGCTTTTATAAATCCTTATTCTACTTCTTTTGACTTTTTGGTAAGATGACGTCATTGATTATCATGTAGTATGGTAGATCATCATAAAATAAATCGGTTGTACAGCACCAATTTCGTTTTAATTATTATTTCATTTGAAATAAAAACACTTAAAGGGACTATCCCACATTCTAAAATGTTGTTAAAACCAGTTAAATTGTGCCCGACTTTATAGATTGGATGACCAGGAACACGGTTCTGGCATTTATTTTTCATTAAACATCTTAGGCTTCCCATATTCCAAACACAAACTTTCAAATATGTGACGTCACAGCCCAAAATTACCTCCTTCCCCAGGCCACATTACTGTCATAAAGCTGATTCTTTTTACTCTGTAGGCACCACAACAAAGTTCAGACCAAGTTTTAAGCGATTCTTCAACGAACAAACCCATTTAAATCAGAATGACTAAACGAGGTGACGTCACACTAACGGTCGCTCCATGTTGAAGATAGGGCCTTGTACAAGGCCCATTTTCAAATGAAGGGAACGAATTTCTTCAACACCAAGAGGCCGCGGGGGTTGCAACCTAGATAGATAGTGGTTTCTGAACCTCGCCGCAAACTTGGCTATCTCAACTCAAACCCCATGTTAAAGGTGGGAAGTCCCTTTAATAATATTCGGTAAAATGCCCCCCCTCCCGTTTTTCTGCGATAACTTCCAAACCGCTTGACGTATCGACGCCAAACTTTCAGTACCTTCGACTGCATCAATTTGACACCTTGTGTCAAAATTTTAACTTCGTAGCTACCATAGGTCGGCCGAAAATGACGTCAGAGTGACGTCATGTTCGGCCGATTTCGACGCAAAACATTGAACCACGGCAATCGCTCTCAAGAGCTCAGTTTTTAAGCTAGATCCAATTTCTTTGCAGAGAGGACTCAGAATAGACTGCGCTATCAAACTGCTATCTCGGATTTTCGAAATTTTGAAAATTTCGAAAATTTGATATAAATAAAATCCAAAATTTATATTTTTACATTTTTTCAAAAAGTTTTTGACTTTTCGAAAAAAACCGGAATATATGTGATAGAACGCATTATTATGACTAACTCTAGCAAGTTTTAGCTAAATATCTTCAAAAATGGCCAAGTTTTACGCATTATTGCAAATAATTCACAATTATTAATTTTTCAAATCAATTTTTCAGCACGTATTTGACATCGTACGCCAATATAAATAGCACCATCGTCTTCCTGAGCTCATACTGCATCCAATAGACACCTTTTTTGTTGAAAAATTTTAACTTCAATATTTGACCTTTTTTGACCTGAAAGTGACCTGACCTAAGCTAAATTCGACTCAAAATGACCTCGAATGACACAGACGACATCACATTCGAAATCTCTGGCCTAAATGGACCATAAAACATGTGTCACGTGACCGACGCATGATATAATATTTTCGTGACCTGTGATGACCTGACCTTGACCTGAAAATCAAAGTACAAGTTTGGTACCCTCGGGCTATCTAGAGCATCTGTTCACGAGTGTGTGATCCAAAAATGAGCCTGATCTGACTTGTAAGACGGCGGCCAGAGCCCAAAATGTGAACAAGCAAAATGCTAATAATTTTTACTTTGACCTGACCTGTGACGTCATCGGTGACCTCGAGGTCAATGAAATGAGGTTTCGCTCGACAGTTTTTCCGGGGCTATCAGACGCCGTTTGAATTTTGACGATCGGCCCAGTAGTTTCGGAGTTAGGAGGGGGGGCTATGAATAGCCCCCCCCCCCCAGTAGGGCGTGTTATACGCAGACCCCAGTGGGGCGCGGGTTAAATATGTTATGCTTAGGCTCTCAGGAGAAAAGGATCAACAAACTTTCTGCTGCAGCAAAGTAGCTATCAATTGTACGTAAACGTAATCAGCGAGACGAAAACGGCGCTTTTGTTTCAGTTATTTTTGTAGGGGTTTCAGATATTTATAGAGTTCAGTGGATTGTTTCTGAGGAGATGTGGAGATGTGAATTATTAATCAATCACACTTTATTAGTATATAGGGCCTTGCACTTTATCATCTGGATTAAAAAAAAAAAAACGTTTCCTGCTGAGTGCAGAAAGGAAGGTAGGTGCATCGCCAGGTTCTATCACCAGGATTGGAGCAGTTATTGCAGTTGAAAGTCAACGTTGGCTGTTCATGTTGTTTAGGCCCTGTTCTTTATTTGGCCATCTACCCCATATTGCAGTTGTGATGACAAGCAGTTTTCAGTGTAGTTTTGTGATCTTTGATGTCATCAATTGGTGTCATTATTTTTCGTCAAGTAAAACTTATTTGAACTTTCCATTCAATCGACTCAATCATACGAGTCACTCTAATTTTCGGGAATCAAATCAGTCAACCAGTCGCTAAAGTCAAACGAGTCAGTCAACCAGTCATCTCGAAAAGTCAATCGACTCAATCCAATCAACTCAAAATATGCGTTGAAACAAATCAATCAATTCAATCGACTTGATTGGTATACAACCCTGTCTAGAACTTCCAAAAAAATCATTTTTCAAAATTTTTGTGTGTCGTGACGTCACAAAATTTTGAATAACTCCCACATTTTTGAACCGATTCTTCCAAAAATTGGTATGTAGGTGCACATAGACCACTTCCCTGACATATATTCCGTTTTTTGATACACTCAAAATTTTGGGTTTTATCATTATTTTCCAAAAAAGTCAGTTTTTTGAAAAAATTTGGGCCAAAATCCAAAATTTTCAAAAAACCGAGATAGCCATTTGATAGACAAAGTAGCATCACGTATAACCTTTTTTGTTACGTCTTGATTCCTTTAAAAATGAAGATGTTAGCGGCGTTTGAAATTTTGCCATTTTTTAGGCGAAAATGGCGAACATGACGTCACTAAAACGTCAATTTCTCAAAAACTTTCCGACGGATTTCGCTAAAATTTTTCAGGGAACGTGTCAAATTGATGTATGATAAGGTACTGAAAGTTTAACGTCGCTGGCGTAACGCGTTTAGAAGTTATTGGCGAAAAACGGGAGGGGGTAGATTCTGCCCCCCAGGGGGGCGCGGGTTAAGAGCAGATGGCGCTGGTGGCGGGGCTCGACTATGGCCCAAGCCCGAACGCAAGCCTCTGCCCGGGCCTGAATTGACCCAAAGCCTTCATTGGAAATGTGGTCATCAAAAAGTTAAAGGTAGTGTGCCAGCTTTCTTGGACCGTATGGAGTTAATGGCCCAGATAAGGAAAACCGGATTTTTAGAACTTATCCATACCTTCAAAACTCATGGAAACGTCTTAAATTCTTCAAATTTTGAGTACCCCAGTGCGAAATTCGCCCCGACGGGTTGTCGGTCGTACCCCAACCACATTTCACACCACTATGAACAATAAATGCACACACTGAAATCGCTATTACCGATATGCTCATCCAATCAAGTTTCGATAAACCCGTTCATCATCATCTCCTGCGGTTTCGAACACGCCTGTTAGGTGGCTTCTGATGCTCGTCGAGGTCGGAATTTCCAAATACGCGTGGTGCGTCGGGCCGCGCGCTCTGACTTCGGCCAAGAAAAATGCGTCAGCTGATCATTGTCATTTCTGCCACTTGCGTGTGGTGAAATGGGGTCATAACTTATAAGACGGCTTTTTCATATCAATTATTTTACATAAAATCACATTTCAAACCATAAATAATGTTCGACAGCCAAATAAAAGAAACAATACCAATACGGGCTTACAGTTTAAGGCTCGACATTGTGTTGTCTACGATTAGACAGCTGATAACTCATTCCCGTACGTCGTATGGTCGTAACACTGTAATGACCTCTGCTTATTGTCACAAGTGCGCCGCATTCGCGATTGTTGCCCGACGCCTGTTTGCAGGTGAGCCCACTACAGTTGTTATACATGTCTAAAAACCGATAAACTTTTAGGCGAAAAAGGCACTATTCCAGGCCCATTTTTGATTTTTTTTGCGATATTAGGTAAAAACAGAAGCTTCTTATCCTAGGAAAAATAAAATGGGAAATCTTTCAAAGGTGGCACACTACCTTTAAATGGAAACCGCAGCGCTACCTATGTTAATGCAAACTGATGCAGCAAAATACCGTCCATGTTTCACATACCGAATTTGTATGACAAAGCACCCCCGCGATGCTGACTTTTTTAATCAAAGGTTTAAAGGGACCCTCCTACCTTCAAAAAGTCAATGAGTTAACATGAAAGTGATTTACCGTGGTTCAAAAAGAGCAAACACGAATATCTACTAAATGTTAACGTAATAGGGGACGGTGGGGTAAGACGGACCAGCTAAGGTTTGAGGCCGCATATCTTGCTACACTGCTCTCGTAATTCATATTATTTATAGTCTTCGGAATGCTCAATCCTTCCTCTGTTGATATGTGTAACTAAATTTCAAATTAAAGACATCTAGGTGGTGGATGCTCTTAAAGAGGGACATGTCAAAAACTCAGACAAGAAAAAAACGTGGGGTAAGACGGAGCACCTAGCAGTGCCTGCTATCCGTTCATGTGTGTTACACTTCTGCTCTGTACTCTTGTAAGAAAAAGTAACCAGAATGGTAAAATAACAAAATGAACCTTTATTCTTTACTCATGTGTGATGGAAGTGCAGCTAAAAGCTGGGAACATGTGTGTTGATTGTCGTTTGGCATGAATGCATGCTAACTGAGCACTTTCATGCATGGCTCACATGCAACAAAGACTCCTTCCTGAAAAATTAGCTTACTTAAAAACTTGTGTCAATGTTTTGGAAAAAACTTTCCATATGCAGGGTACAATGGACCACCACAGGGTAAGATGGACCACAGTGGTCCGTCTTGCCCCAAATCTAAATTCTGTCGTTATCATGACGTATATGTCAAATAGCCCAACATTGCAAAACCTTGCCTTTCCTAAAGTGTGATTATAACTATGTTTATAACTTTGTTCTTCACAGTAAAGTGCAAAATAGAAACTAATCATGCAAGAAAGGCGCCGTAATTGAATCACCCGTAGACCTCTTATATTAGATCGGTTTGACGAAAAACAACATTTTTCTCAATAACTCAAAAGCTATGCGTCCTAGCAGCATGAGCTCAAGGTGGCCATTGTTACGAAGGAAAACAAACATAGTGAGTGCATAAAGCAGTAGATACCAGCAGCGGTTCAGCCGGGAGGGCTGGTGGTCCGTCTTGCCCCGCTGGGCCGTCTTACCCCACCTTCCCCTACTCGTATATTCACCGGGTTTGGAGATATTAGACTTTAATCATTGTTTTTTTTTTTCTCTCTCTCTCTCTTTTGCCTCCGCTACTCCTATAACGTCATTTGGAAGCAATAGTTGGTCTCTTAAAAGTGCGACAGATGTTACGCGTAAGGCAATACATGCTACCACAGCAACAAGTGTCTTTTACCAAGGTTGAAGTACAATATTCAAAAATCGCAAAATCTGCGCTGACGTCAAAAAGTCTAAGGGGGCATTCAAATGTATTAGCCCCATAACATCCCAAAACTGCAAATTTAAATTAAATATATCCGACTTTAAGCTTTAATCGACGTTGTAAGTGCATAAACCGGTAACTGGAAGCCAGGGACCTCAATTTGGCTATCTCAATTCAAAACCATTACAAAATAGTTGTGGTTACTGATTGCTTCTGTATTTCCATTGGTCATCGAATTGTTTACCTAAACCGATGGTCTTCAATTTGTGTCATGTGGGACAAAGTGAGTTACGTGATATACCTATGCCCTGGTGGTAAACGTAGGGGGATCAATATGTCGGTCTCGGACGCTGCGGAAGGGAGCATACCCCGAAGAAATACTTATAAATCAAAACAAAACTCAGCGGATTTCGTTTCCTTATGCACTGCTGCGCAGTTTTAAACAAACTTGTCCTAATAAAAGTTGCGTGGTTTTCTTTCTTTTCTACAGAAATAAGCTACAAGCTTTCAAGTGGATTTCGGGCGCCGTAAAGGAAGCTTTTGCCCCAAGCGAGCCTCCCTCCCCCCCCCCCGTCTGGATCCGCCAATTGTGGTAAAATTGTCGGACCACGGTGGATACTTGCATAAGGTTCATTGACATTCTTTGTTGGTTGGTTTGGTATTGTTTTCGAAACACGCAGAAAACGGCACTTCTATTTCCAGCACTGAGGTGGTTGATAGCACGCCAAACATCCGTTCGCGCCCGGCCCGTTCTGCCGTCTCGCAGCGGAACGGGCCGGGTCACCGGGACGTGACACAGCCGAGTGACGCTGCAGCTGTGTAATGGAGCGCCGGCGTGTCCTGCGTGGTCGCCGGCTCCGCTATAGTGCTAGGTCAGCCGAGTGAGCCGGTTTGACACAGGTGTGGAGGGTGCCAGCTGGCGACTGGTCGGGACCGTCTCAGGCCGGGGAGCACCGCGACACTGCCTGAGGAGCTGCGGGGGAGCGGCGGGACCGACACGGGGAGACGGCAGACGCCGTCGGCTACGGAGACACGAGACTCGGCCGGGGTCCCGGGGAAACGCGAGACTCGGCCGGGGAAACGCGATACTCGGTCGGGGAGGCTCGATGCTCGGTCGGGGAGCCATGAAACCAGCTTGGGGAGACACGAAACTCGGTCGGGAGATAGGGTGTCAGTGGAGGAGACATTTGCACGGACGAAAGCAGCGAGAGACACATTTCTAGCATTGTAAATCGGATTAAAATGTGAAACTTCAATTGGAAAGCCTGTTCGTCGAAGGATCTTATAAATGTTTTCGATATATACATAGATGTGCGTTGCGGTCCAGGTTTTGCAAGCTTTCGAGGCAGATAACAAAGTAACCTATTAATATAGAAATGTCATTAGGCCAGAATCCCCTTCCATGTCTCCCTCGGCAGAATAGCCCTGCCGGCCGCAGGGCCGACCTCCCTCTTACACAGCACAGGTAAGAGGTCTCCACCGCCAAACGACTGGCCTGGCTGGTTAGTGGCCCACCGCCGCAAATAAAAAGCACAGTATTGGAACCCTGCTGTAAGGAGTTTGATGATCCTCCTTTGTCGGGGTTTTCTAGATAAAGTCGTGCTCTCCCACCGTCCTGCCAGCGACCCGAGCGCGGCCGGTCGCCACCCGACCTGCCTCTCCAGGCCGGCAGCCTTCAAAACTCCACTTGGTCGATACGTTTACTAGCTAGTAAAGCGATAATCAATGACTTGGCACAGCTGGAAGGCCCCGTACTTAATCGTCTGCAAGCGCAGCGTGGTTCGAAAGCTCCTCCATGCGTTTTCAACAATCGCTCAGTGGGTAGGCAAAGGTAGACAGAAGTCAGGAGACAGAGGTTACTAATCGACAAAAGATATAGATGTGGGAAGATTCGTCCCTCCGACGCGGCCAGGCCACGCCAACCACCGGGCCCGGCGGACAGCGGCGACCGAACCGCACCCCACCGGCTGATGGGCGAAAGGATCCCTTTTCTTCTCGGCGCATCCTGTTATCTGCCGACGGCCGGGGGCGGAATGCGACGACAGTCGAGCACAGCAACCGCGGCCCGGGGGGAATGCGGCGTGATGGGAACCGCGGGCCGGCCCAGGAGCGTGGCCAGCAGCAGGTCAACAGCCCAAGCTCATCCGTCTGCGCAGCGGACCACGCCGGACCGCCTGACGCCGCCCCTGCGACCATCCATCTTCTCCGCCATCTATGTATGTACAGCCCTCAGCAGACTGCGTGGTACGTATTCTTTTTTTTCGACAAAACCGATAATAACTCAAAGGCTATGTTATCAGTCGGTCGGAACTGACTGCAAATGGATGCGCGATGCTCCACTCCTTCGATTGGGTCGAGCACTAAACAAAGCATACCTACACCTTGCGTGGCAACAAAATGCAAAAGTTTGTTCTGGGGGGCAAATATAAACTTTTGGGTTTTGTTGCCAAACTGGATGGAAAATGAATACAATGATAATGCCAAACGAAGGTGCGGAGTCTCGCGCGTCATGCTGTTACGATTTCCGAGTGACCGATAGCTTAGTATTCGCGTTATCTTCGGTTTTGTCGAAAAAAAAGAATACCTTCCATGCAGTTTGCAGAGGGCTGTGCAACGATACCTGGCCGGCCGACTCCCACCGTTCGGCGCCGCCTGCCACCGGAGGGTATCAAACAACCCCCTCTACCTCAACATTGAAAACAATTTAACCCAAGGCTGGCGAGTAAACCGGTGTTTTACGGGTAACCCTATCCGCAACCATTTTCAACCACCCTCCCAGGAGTAGTGCTAGGTCCCATTGCGGTGTAGTCGTACTTGCTCTGAGCGGATATAACCGCTGTCAGCGAACAAGTCCGCTGAGAGCAGGGACGACTACACTGCAATGGGACCTTACTGTACTCCTGGGACGGTGGATAAAAATGGTTGCGGATAGGGGTACCCGCAAAACACCGGTTTACTCGCGGGCCTTGGGTTAAATTGTTTTCAGTGTAGATATCGATTAAGGCAGGCCGGCGGCCGGCGGGACCATTACCGCGGCGAGTCGGTGACCCCTTCTACACCCATTTATGCCCAATTTAGGCGGCAGTGCACACATTTCAGTAGCAGTGCAGGCGATTTCGACAGTGCGGCATAGTGCATTCGTATATTGAAGCGCGGCACGATATTCGTCGTAGTGCAGGTAGAAGTGGCCCAAGTTCAGTATCCAGTTACAGGCAATGTGTGGAAACAGGCATTCTATAGAATGCCTAGGCATTCTATAGAACGCCTGACCGACCAAGAATTCTACGGAATCATTAGGTATTCTATAGAATGCCTGGGAAATATACGTATCTTTCAAACAAACGAGCGTAGGCTGATTTTGAGTACAGACCAATATGCAACGTTGTTATTTTCTGCCAGACCACCATGCGGTCAGTTATTTTAACCCGCGCCCTGCTGGGGGTCCTGGATTTCCACGCCCTGCTGTGGGGGGGGGGGGTGTGTTTGAACACCCCCCCTTGTAACTCGGCTCCTGGGCCACGTAGCGATACGCGGAAGGCGGCGTTCGAAAGAGCGTAAAAAATAATGACGAAATTACTTCGGTCAATTCTTTGGTCAGGTCAAAGGTCAGGTCACCAGAGGTCATTGAAGGCAAAATTTCGCCGATTTCCAGGTCGAATGTCGAAAATTTCCAAGAAGCCAACGCATAACTCGGGAACCAATAGAGCTACAGCGCCGCGGAAAAGTGCATTCGATAGCCCTTTTAACGCCCTTTCTGAATAATTCTCTCAGATTTGACCTAACGTGAACGGTTTTGCCTGCAGGGGGCAAAAACTGCAAAAATAGCCGATTTTTTCGGAAACAGTTTTTCTGCAATAACTTTTGACCCAAGCCTTGTACAGTAGGTCTACTAAAAAAGTCCCCCGCTCCAGAGGCGGCCGGCCGGCCGAACCCCCGGATTCCAGCCCCGACTCTATTGCGCAGGCCGCGGCAGCGACACGGGTCAGGTCACGGCGCCCGGCGAGTGGGTCAGTTAGTTGGCGGCGGCCGGCCGTGGAGTGAGGACGCCGTGTGTGGGGCGCAGAGATGACGCAGTGCAGAGGAGGGAAGATAATGACTCTGCATGATGCCGGAAATGATGCCTTTGTGATCTAAATTAAACACCTGCAGTGTATATCCTTCCTTGCCCCAAGTATCATAATCCTTCAATAATCCGTAATGGCCATTCAACGCAAGCAAGCAAACAAAACAACCCGTTTAGCGGCGGACATCATCTCGGATAAAAAAGCGACAGTGATGATTAGAATAGACTTAGCGCGAGGGCAAATCGAGGGGTATAACTATATGTATCACATACCGAGTATTTTATTCCCATCTAGCGAATTAAGAATGGGGATCTTGTCCAACAAGTCAGCGGCCGTTCTAGACACAGATAATTGATAAATGCTTTGTTTTCGGTCGCATCATTATCTGCAATAATTCGAAGCGAGGTTTAACCCTCGCCGGCCGAGAAGAAGGGGTGGATGCCGCCACCATGTATTTTTTTTTGCGGTAGCTCAAAACACAATGATGATAGAAGGCTGACATTTCACATGCCTTACATTTCATTCAAGCCGAATCACTTGACATCAACCACGTTTTCAGGTCACGTCACTTAACTATGACGTCTTAATTAGGTAAACCCAGGGGGGCGACACGGCTATTCGCGCAATGTATTCAGTTCTGGGCCGCGCGGGGCCTCGCGATGACGCGGCTGGAGGCAACTGCTCAGCGCCCTGGGATACTTCTGGCGGGGCCGGGCGCTGAACGGTGTGCAATGAATGGGTTATGGGCGGGAAGACATAGATGAGGTATTGAATTTGAATTGACATCAGCAATCGGGTGGGGAGGGAGAACGTGTCTAATCGAGCTTGGGATGGGGAAAGCCGAAAATGCCACGATCGGCTCATAGCTCCGACAGGGCCGGGTGCTGTACCATATGTCAAGTATATTTAGGCGGGCAGACAGAGATGAGTTATTGGATTTGAATTCACCTTACCATCGGTTTCTGGTGGTGTTTGAAGACGTTTTTAGTAAAGCTCGGGGTGGGGCAGCCCACTGGCGGATCCAGGGGAAGGCATTTAGGGCAAATGTCTTCCCCCACAACCGGGGCAGCGCCCGAAATCGCTTTTCGAGAATAAAAGAAAACTTCACAACTTTTCAGAGGAAATGTTGGTTAATCACACTGCACAGCAGTGCGCAAGGAATCGATTTTTTTTTCAAATTAATCTGGAGAAACCTTTTTGGGGTAACCCCCCGCGGTGTCCAAGACCGCTTCATGGATCCGCCAGCTGTGAATAAGTGACAGTCGATACAGAGCTTCGGCGGGACCAGGCGCTGTATACGTTGTACCTACAATGAAGAGGCGGGCAGACACCTGACCCCACATCCTACTGCATATACCCGTGCTTCTGTGGGTGAAGCACTGAAGCATCACGGAACCCCACAGGACCTGCGAGTCGACGAGGTGGCCGCTTTGGCCGCCGCGTACTGCAGCTCCGTGGAGTTGCCTGGGACCGATGGTAAAACAACAGCTCCGGCGGTGCCCGCCCCTATGGGTCGTAGTAATTAGTGAATTCCCGTAATGTAGAGATCATATCCTCAATGACGTCCATTACGATTTTATATGCCTTAACAATATGGCAGACCAATTATGCTTGCCAGGCCATTACCTCTGATGTTTATACGCCCAGTATAACATGTGTCGACGACGTCAAACATGTCAAACAACAATTGACGACGGAATCCCATCATCTCAAACCATCGGCTGTCAATTCACCCACCCCGTTTCCCTAAAAATAGACGATCAGATTCGGCCTGAGTCCAATTACGACCCCTCTAGATTCGCCAAAGACGGGATCGAGTCGCCGTTATTGCACTCGTCTTAGTGTCTTTAGATACATAGACAGCTTCGACCATGGACGTCGGACGGGGTGATCGTTCTACGAATGTACGCACTACGCACCATCCAGGCCTAGGATGCATCGAGGTTTATCAGAATGCAGTCTGTATATCAATCAACATAACAATGGTGGTATGCAACCACATTAAAATATCTCCCCGGCTCCCGCAACGTTCCAACGCCCCTCCGTTATGCATTCGCCCGATGTGTCCGCCGAGCCGGCTTGCCTCCAATGACGTCATCGGCCGGCCGGCGGCGTTCAAGGTCAAACGGCTGGTGTCCTTACCTGGAGTTCTATAGCCTTGGGTAAACCTCTGCACGGTTGTCGGTTATAAAATGATGCAATCCGCAATGCACTTAGTGACATATAAGCATAATGGGGAATTATGGAAACTGTTAATTTGGCGTCGGAAATTATCTGAAACTATACCTCAAGCACATGAAATCGTGACTTCATACATTCTTGGCAAGGTCTAATGCTTCACTTTTGCATTGTTCACCTTGCGTGACGTCATTTATGACGTCACTAGGGTCATACGAGTGCTTCGCAATAACTCCCGATCAAAATGAGCTAGCCAGTCGGAACAGCCATCAATGGACTTTGCAAGACTTGCCGAATCAAATGTTATGCAACATGTCCTCCTTTCAACAGCTTCGTGACCTGCGTTGCTCTAACATGACATTGATCTGAGGTAAACATCCTAAATTGCTTCACCTAAACAAAAAAGCACATAAATCGAAGCGTCTGAGAACAGAAAACACGATTGTATCGAAATGACGATAATGCGCTTAGTTTTTTTTTTACCAAAACCGATCAAATGCCTTGGGGCCCTTGACCTGCCCTAAGAGGTCACTGATATTTTAAAATGGGGTACCAGTCGCTGCGTCACGTAACGACGCAAGCGCTCGTTTTTTTCCGCGAGGCTCTAGCAGCTAGCTCAATTATAGGAGCTAAACATGGGGTCGGGGAATCGCTTCTTTCTCACTCATTATTTGGCCGGGATAGTGTTTGCAATTATTGTTAAAATCTAGCATTTTGAGATTTCAAATGACCCATTTTTTCCCCGCACAAGTCTTTCCATTCAAGGTCATAACACCAGGTCACGTCAAGTGACCTTACCTCAAGGAAAGTGCCTGTGCTCATCATATCTAAATACACCAACCAACCGATCGCTTCAGAACTTTCAGCGATTTTAATGGGCAACAGTATATGTATTTGAAACGTTTACTTTGCAAGTTTGACATTGTTGACAGAAAGGCCGGGTCAATTTTGAGATCGCTCAAGTCAATGGGAGAAAATTGAACTGCGCTTTTTTGGACGGAACACATAATAAACACCCTGAAAACATGTGGTGCTGAGATACAATACTGAATGAGAAAATTGTTTGTTTTGTTGGGGGCCATCTTTTTCGGTCTGAAAAGGCCCTTGCAGAGCTATGGCATAACTATGTTCTGGTGTAGTAATTGGGTTGTGCGAGCCAGCGACAGTGATCTGAGGAAGCGAGACTGTTCCCGTGGGACGATTGCCCTGTCGGGACGGTCCAGCCGTCTCCCAGTCACCCGAAGAGGATTATGTGTCCTGGAATGGATCCGACATCAACTACTGGTTGACTGGTGGGGTGACCTCCAGTCCAGAGAGGGAAGCATGAAGACTAGGGGCGATGCGGATTGGTTTTTCCTGAGGATAGCGAGGAAGGAAGGAATCTAGCACCCTTGAACCTTCCTTATACTGAGTGTATCTCAAGCTGTTAAATCTCCTAAGCGTTTTTTTTTCTCGACATCGTCAAGGTCTCATTAACAAAAATATGAAATCCGGGGGGATAAATTAAATATAGAAATTGTGGCCAAAACATTACCAGTTGCGTTCAACATACTCGTAAGCATTTTCAAACACCTAGCTTACATATGAGCCATGTAATAATTATTTTTGATTGACATGCTTAAGTTATGGAATCATCTGAAGAGTTAATAAAGTTCCACGATACGGATCTAATATCCTGCTATGCATTATGACCATTTCTGGTCAGAGGCCTCTTGCACCAAAATCCTCTTGCACCAATGCTTAAGTTATTTTGCATCGCATACCCAGTCTAAGTCTCAAACGTAACAATTTGCGTGCAAAATTTAGCAAGCACATGTCAAGGATTATGTGTTCGGCTATTGCAAACAAATTTACCACCGTTAGATTAGCTTATTCTGAAACCGGTTTTTCGATTTTACCTAGCTAGGTAGTTTGGTGCAAGAGGCCTCAGGTCATGTCTTTGAACATATGCCAAATTTATCAAAGGACCTTTAAAGATCAACTTTTGATTCATTCGAAGCGTTTTGATAAGAGGAACACGAGGCTGGTAAAATTAATTTCATGCAAGTTTTAAGCTAAAAACTTTTAAGTATTTGTGGAAAAGCAATTGGTTTTCTCATAATACCGATAGTGGCAGTTGTTGTTATTTACATGCTAAGCCGTTAACCTTAATTAAATCTGACAATATTATTCAGACATAGCCGTAAGCGAGCTGATTGTTGTGTTAGGTTAGGCTCTTTCGATCGATTTCAGAGTGGGAAGGGTGATAGGAATTAGGGGGAGACAGGGGGCCTTGGCGGGAGTCCTGGACCTCATGCTCCGCTGAGGCCGAGCCCATCACGTAGGTTGGATTGCCCTGACACATGGATAGCCCTGGGCGGTGTTTCACGGCCCCGCGCTGCAGCACGTTGCGCTGCGCTGCTGCATTGTTGCGGCGATTGATATGAATTCGGCTCCACGCTAGCGTTGCGAGCTTCCGAGTCTGTTGATGTTTCCATGGAAATAGGAAACCCAATGCACCGGTGCGCGCAACGCACCCTGTCTAAGCAAAATTTTACCATCGATGACCTCTAGTGACATGACCTCTGGCTGTGACCCGATCCAAAATTGGCTTAAGTATTTTTTCTTTTTGCTTCTTTTGACGCTACTTCGAATACCACTTAAATGCCCAAAGCTGAGTTAAAAGAATGATGCTCAATCCCCATTTCCCCTCCAACAGGGCGTGAGAGTCTAGGCATTCCTGTGGGGCACGGGCTAACAATGACTATCTCATAATCATTGTGGCCATGAACATCATATACTGCCATTCTTTAACACCGGTTTCGCTGCGCTGAGCGGTGGCCGTCCCGTTTGTTGGATTCTACAGCTGACTGGCGGAAAGCGTTACCGGCCGCCCGTCCACCGCCCGCGGGCCGGACCGAGCGGTCCCGCTGACCCTACCTGACCTGAGCCCGGCGCGATATGGGACAGGCAGACGGGGGTTCGGCTCAGCGAATGCAGCGCCCACTGGTGCTGGGGACTTTTTTAATAGACCTACTGTACGAGCTTACTTTCACCGGCATCGTGTTCCTCTCGTCAAGACGCATCGAATGAACTATAACTTGACCTTGAAAGGTCAACTTGAAAATTTGACCTCAGGGATCAAGGTCATGACCTGACCGGAAAGGGTCATGTTGCATATCAGTCGATCCGTATCGTCGAGCTGAACACATATAAGGCATTTTTATCGCTCTAGCATGCCTCTATCAAAAGTTATTTGTGAAAAACTGTTAGATACCATTCGTGACCTAAGATGACCTCAGGGCATAAACAAGGGTCACGGAGACCATTTTCATGTTCAGTGTGTCTAAACCACTTGTAATTTGGTGTTTGGGAGTGTTTATAATGTCTTTCGTCCAAAAGAGACGCATTTCAATTTTCTCCCATTGACTTATAATGGGGAGGTCGCAAAATTGACCTGACCTTAGGTCATCGATATCAAAATTCTGAGATATACATTTTGTACATGCTATTGCTCTTAGCAATCGCTGAAAGTTTCAAAGCGATCGGTCACTCGGTGTAGCTACGATAGACATTGAAACATTTTATGAGGTGAGGTCACTTCAAGTGACCTGGTGACCTGACCTTGAATGACCTTGGTCTGAAATTTTCACAACATGTGTAGAATTGATGTATGATAAGGTGTACGCGCCGCCGTTATTGGGATATTCGCGAAAAACCACAAGGGGGGGGTGTTCAAACACCCCCCCCCCCCAGCAGGGCGCGGGTTAAAACCTTCGCCCCAGTGGGGGGCATATGTTACCAACCTGTCGCGTTTTTTGCGTGTGAATAAAAAACCGCGGCGCGTAGCGCCGCTCCGCTTGGTGTAGCTTTTTGTACATCAATTTTGGACAATGTGTGAAATTTTTGACCCCAGGTCATGTCAGGTCAGGTCACCAGGTCAAGTTAACTGACCTAGCCTAAAAAAGTTTGCAATCATGTCCAGCCTGCAGTGTTTGTCAGAAAGGTTTTAAACTTGGTGGATTGCATGAAGTCATGGGCGCCTATAATTTGTGTATCTCGGATTTCCTGCTCCACCAACCTACATACCCCTTCCCCTAGGCTACGCTAACGTGGGAGCCCACCCCACTCCTGGTGACACAGCTGGGGACGACGCCCGCGGAACGGGCGGCACCGGGGATCGAACCCGGAACCTCCCGCATCGCGGGCTGACGCCTTACCAACTGCGCCACCAGGACCGCTTTACGCATTTTAGCAAAAATTTCACAACTTCAAATTTTTCAAATCAATTTTTCACTACGAATTTGACATCGTACACCAATGTAAATAGCACCATCGTGTTCCTGAGCACAAACTGCATCCGATAGACATTTTTTTTTGTTGAAAAATGTCAACTTTAAAATTTGACCTTTTTTGCCCTGAAAGTGACCTGACCTCAGCTATATTTAGATGAAAATGACCTCAAATGACACAGGCGACACCGAATTCGAAATCTATGGCCTAAATGGACCATAAAACATGTGTCACGTGACCGACTTATGATATAAGATTTCCGTGACCTGTGATGACCTGACCCTGACCTGAAAATCAAAGTACAAGTTTGGTACCGTCAGGGTATCTAAAGCATCTGTTCAAGAGTGTGTAAACCAAAAATCAGCCTAATCGAACTTGTAAGACGTACGGCAGCTAGAGCCCAAAATGTGAACAAGCCAAACAACGATAATTTTTACTTTGACCTAATAAAGCCACTTGGGAGTTCCGACGTCCGCAGTAACGTCTCCCCATTCCAAATGTGGCATCCAAGCCACTCCTAAGGAATCGCGCTGGAGCGGCGGTCGGCAGCAGTTGGAGTTCTAAAAACAGGAGTTAGGGGCTATCAAGGGCGCAATTACTATGCACTTCAAAGAAATGTTCCCGCAAAGCAGGCACACTCGACTGTTTCTTTGGCAAAGCAGGCATGACGGGAGTGATCGTGGCTGCATATGTTGAATTGATCGATGCCACAGCTTTGCAGTGTGCGCTGGTCACTTTCAAGGGGACATGCCCCCGCACACTTTCACTACGGTCGCAGGTTCAGGGGCATGTCCAACTCTAAACCTGCATTTATACATTTGGCTGCATTACGAAAGTCAAATTATTTGGGGTCCGGACCTCCGTGACCCCACCAGTGGCGGAGCCCTTGGTCACTTTCATTGTAATAAGCAAGGCGTACTGAGGAACATTAGCCTGTACGCTTGTAATGCGGGGGAACGGAACGTCCAGCTACGATACATGCCTTTTTAATGAAAATAACTGACTCCGGTTAATAAAGCCATCGCTTAATAAATCCAAAACACCTTGTCACCTAGATGGATTTATTAAGCGGATTCCACTGTAGGTATCTCTAAAGCCGTAGCCTGACAGGCGACAGCTCTTCCGGCGAAACCTTTTTTGGGTCGAAAATGGCAGAAATGACGTCACTCCGACGTCATTAGCGGCCAACCTATCATAGCCTTTGGAAAAAAAATTGGTCGCGATATGTAATAGCTACTCTCGGGAGGGTACTGAAAGTTTGGTGACGATCGGCGCAGCGGTTCTCGAGATATATCGAAAAAAACTAAAGGGGGAGGGGCAAAAAATGCCCCCCCCCCCCCACACACCGCCTGGAAGTTTAATGGCACTCGCCATGCACAAATATTTTGTTGTGCGCACTTAGGAAGCAATCGATCGCTACCAGGAAGACGCGCCTTTTTGGGGTGAGTGCAATAGTGAGCCCTGCGCGTGGAAACGTGCGGCTGCATGCATGCATATACCGTGAGTCGTACTCGTGATACATGGAAACGCATCGCCCTTTGGGCACCCTTCATTGATAGCCCTAGTTTCAGCGCAATTAGAGCTTTCGAGCGTCGTTTGTTTCCCCTCTTTCTATATGGTTGTCCGTTCAAAAATAAGACAGATAGCAGAATTCTGGTCACGCTTATTAGGGGATCACAATATCTCAGCAACCATTTGACTGCTTAAATTACGGTCTTTTTTATAGGGTAGCTTCAATTCTTCTACCAAGCACCTAACCTGCCTGAACTCTGGTTTGTGCCACCACGGTCCACGGCACGTGCCAGTGCCACGTGAAAAAATGAGGTGTCAGTTCTGAAATAAGTGCAATAACTTAGCCACTACTGTGCAGGTTCCGCTGAATTTTTGTCATGTTATCTGTCGCAGGCATCAGGTGAAATCCAGCATTTCTTGAAATGTCCAGGCTTTACGTGGAAAGCCTAGGCTTTTCATGAAATGCCGCATTTCATCCCATGTTTGGGTTGCATTATTTGGCGCTGGCTCAGCACCAAACCTAAACAACAACACCTAACCCGACCTTACCTAATGTAACCTAACCTTATCTACTTATGTTTGATGCCTTCAAAAATCTGGATGTTTCATATGAATGTGATGCGTTTTCTCGGAAGTAGCTTTATTAGCGTTGCGAGTGCGTCCTTACTTATCATGATTTAAAATGTGTCACTCTTTCGTGTTTTTGTCATTCCACTGAAGAAGGTCCAGCACCGAAAATATATTTTGGATTTGTTTTTGGCTTACATTAGTTATGAGCAAAAGGTTACTAATCCATCTGATTTCCATTACAATATACTTTTCACATAACACGTAAGGCTAGGTCTAATGGTTTGATATGTTATGTAGGTGCAAGCAGGTTCAAGGTTAGGCATTTCATGAAATGCCGGATTTCAGCCGATGCCTACGACATATCTACTATGTAGGCAAAAGTGCCCGCCCACGATGGACAATGCATTTCAATGAATGGCAGTGCGGGTTAGAGGTGACATCCGACAATGTGTCGGATGTCACCGACACATTGTCGGTGACAATGTGGATCCGAGGACCCGGTCTGGATCTATATGGGTCCAGACCGGCTCCTGGATATTTTCTCACCAACCGAGTCCCACCATAAACCACCTACTTTTCATACTAAACCTGATTGCAAAGTATGAAATGAATGAAAATAAAATATACGCTCATGTTACGCTTCTTTACACACTGTAGCTCGAAGTTTTCCCAGAAAAGGCTGATTTACTTTATGCAACTAATGATGCCTACAAAAAGTTTGTATTCATTGACTTTTGGGGAACTGGTCCAACTGGTTCAGATTCCAACTAAGACCGGGTCTTACTGGTTCTAGAAATGTCCAGTCGGGTCTGGTTCGAGTCTGGTTCCCAAAATTTTCATCTTTTGCCACCTCTAGTCTGGGTGCTACTACACATGCGCAACGCAAATGCAGGGGTCACCTGCAGATCTCAAGAACAACAGGGCCGCTTGCACTCTGAACTTGCACTTGCACTTGTCTCGCACTTGGCACGCTTGCGCTTGCGCTTGTGTTACACCTTAAGAGACCGGTGCCGTGAATATTGCATAAATCAGTTGGGGATACCTACCCCTTTGCAATTCCAAAGGCGTGGGGCTCACCAGCGCCTTCGCGCGTTTGCCGCCCCAAAAGTTTATATAAAAGTACAGACTATTCAGCTGGTGTAAGAGGTGACGCTGTTCAGCATAGTAGCTATCCATGTTTACCTGGTCCCCGATCTGACTGAAGAGGTGAGCGCGGCCCCGCTGGACGCCTGTACCCCTGCTGCCGACCTGTCCATGTCGTATTAGGGCAGTCCTCCGCTCCGACTCTGCTGGGACAGCCCCCGATCGCCGCTACACTGCAGATGTGTCGCGCCGCTGCCGGGCGGAGCGCCGGCCCGCGCACCACCCTCCCGGCACGCAGTGTGCTCCACGACTGGCGTCGGGCGGCGCGCGCCGGCCCTCCGACACTCTGCGTGACGCTCCAAACAGCAGCCCCGGCCCAGAGCGGGCCCCAGGGCACCCAATTCTGCATAAGCATCCAAGACATTAAAGGTAGTGTGCCAGCTTTCTTGGACCGTATGGAGTTAATGGCCCAGATAAGGAGAACCGGATTTTTAGAACTTATCCATACCTTCAAAACTCATGGAAACGTCTTAAATTCTTCAAATTTTGAGTACCCCAGTGCGAAATTCGCCCCGACGGGTTGTCGGTCGTACCCCAACCACATTTCACACCACTATGAACAATAAATGCACACACTGAAATCGCTATTACCGATATGCTCATCCAATCAAGTTTCGATAAACCCGTTCATCATCATCTCCTGCGGTTTCGAACACGCCTGTTAGGTGGCTTCTGATGCTCGTCGAGGTCGGAATTTCCAAATACGCGTGGTGCGTCGGGCCGCGCGCTCTGACTTCGGCCAAGAAAAATGCGTCAGCTGATCATTGTCATTTCTGCCACTTGCGTGTGGTGAAATGGGGTCATAACTTATAAGACGGCTTTTTCATATCAATTATTTTACATAAAATCATATTTCAAACCATAAATAATGTTCGACAGCCAAATAAAAGAAACAATACCAACACGGGCTTACAGTTTAAGGCTCGACATTGTGTTGTCTACGATTAGACAGCTGATAACTCATTCCCGTACGTCGTATGGTCGTAACACTATAATGACCTTTGCTCATTGTCACAAGTGCGCCGCATTCGCGATTGTTGCCCGACGCCTGTTTGCAGACCTGAGCCCACTACAGTTGTTATACATATCTAAAAACCGAAAAACTTTTAGGCGAAAAAGGCACTATTCCAGACCCATTTTTGATTTTTTTGCGATATTAGGTAAAAACAGAAGCTTCTTATCCTAGGAAAAATAAAATGGGAAATCTTTCAAAGGTGGCACACTACCTTTAACCCTCGCCGGCCGAAGGGGGGGGCGGGTGCCGCCCCCCATAGGGTTTTTTCGCGATAGCTCCGAACACGCTGGCGATAGAGAGCTGAAACTTGGCATACCTGACCTTTGATCCAAGCCGCATCTTTTGACACCAACCATATTTTTGGGTCAGGTCAGGTCATTGACCTATGACGTCATAAGTGAACCTCTGCACGGTCTTCAGATGTCGCAACTTCGCAACGCCCTCACTGCCAGAGGAGATGTCACAGGGAAATGAAACTTGCAGGATCTAGTATTCATTATGAGTCCCACAACTTGTATATCTCGGATTTTTCCTAAAGGTCATATGAGGTCAGGTCATTTTCGTGACCTCACCATTATAAGTCAATGGGGAAAAATGAAAACTGCTATTCTGGCGCCGGGAACGATCTCCAACTATCTCAAGCACACAGAATCGTGATTTGATGCACTCCTTGCAAGGTTAGATGCGTCACTTTTGCAATGTTGACCTTGCGTGACGTCATTTATGACGTCATCAAGGTCATATTAGTTTTTCGTCAATAACTCTTGATAAAATTGAGCTAGCGAGTCGGGAAAGCCACCATTGGACTCAGGAAGACCTGCCGAATCGAATGATATGCAACATGACCTCTTTTGACCAGCTTCGTGACCTGGGGGTGCTGACCTGACCTTGACCTGAGGTCAACACTCCAAGTTGACCTGACCCGGACAAAAAATATATCATTCGACGCGCCTGAGCGAGACAAACACGATGCTGCCAAAATCGGCGCTCTGCGGCCGTTTTTTGCGAAGTTATTCACCAAAAACTGAACCGTACCTTGGGGCACTTGGCCTGACCTCAGAGGTCACCGGTTGACCTAGGACCTTAAAATCGGGTACCAATATCTGCGTCTCGTAACGGCGCACACGCTCGTCTTTTCCGCGACGCGCTAGCTCCACCAGGGGCGAAACGGCGAGGGGGGGTCGTACCCGCCACCCCCCTCGGCCGGCGCGTATGTAGAAAACCAATAGGTCCGGCGAGGGTTAACATAACCCTCGCGGGACCTATTGGTTTTCTACACACGCGCCGGCCGAGGGGGGCCTCGCCGTTTCGTCCCTGATGGAGCTAGAGCGTCGCGGAAAAACGAGCGTGTGCAGTTGCACCGTTATACGAGACGCAGCGAGTGGTACCCGATTTTAACCCACGAGCCGCTGGGGGGGGGGGCATAAAGTTCCCCCTTTACGTTTTGTCGAATATCTCCGAAACCTGATAAGCTACGAACGTGAAACTTGGCATAGCTTCAAATGAATACTTAGGCAATGTTTGAGGGAAGATTGGTGGTTGTAGCAGTGTAGCACTTAACCCGCGACCGCCTGGGTGGGGGTCGGATCCGACACCCACCGTTTTTCTTGAATAACTCATGAACCGCTTATGCTATCAACTTGAAACTTGGCGTACCTTCTCCCCCATCAATTTGACGTGTATTGTGTTATTGTTAAGAAAAAAAAAATCCAAAAAAATTGAGATATATCTATTTTAGTGACGTAACTACATGGCGTTTTTAGTCAAAAAGTGGTAAATGTTTAAAAAATCGCCAAAAATCAGGGTTTTAAGCAAATTGCAAATTAAGGACATGAATAGACGCAGCTTAACGAGTTCTTTATAATGGAAATCTCGGATTTTCCAGAAAATGCGTTTTTCATCCCTAAAAATTCAAAAAACTATATTTTTGGAAAACAGCTAATAAAATCCAAAATTTTGAGAAATTCCCAAAAAAACCGGAATAAATGTTATAGAGCTCTATTAGAACATGAGATGTTCCGAATTTCAACTTTTTATCTTGATTTTTGACCCCCAAATTGTAAAAAATAGCTCCAACATGCATAGGGCATCGTGACGTCATAAGCATTTTCGTGAATTAGAGGCACTTCTGAACATCGCATGTGAAAACAAATGGCACCACTAGATTCCTGGGACAAAGCTCGTCTAGAAAAGTGCATTTTATGTCAAAAATAAAATGTTGAAAAATTGACCTTTTTTCTTAGCCCTCGTTTAGTTATGTATGGTATAAACGATTTTGTATGCTTTCAATGCACACTTATCGCCAGCACAGTGACTTGGGGTCACATATAACCATTACCATCGGATTCGGCGTGAAAAATAAGCCATAAAACATGTGTCGCACGCCTATGTAGCAGAAAGTGAAAACCGTGACCTTTCGTGACCTGACCTGACCTTCACCCGTACTTAGTATGACCCCTATACGCACATGGTACCTTCACTAGGTCTTTGAGGTCATTTTTGGTGAGTTTCGAGCAGCAGCTATCGATTCCGCTGTCCGTAAGCCTAATCATGCAAAACCTCAGAATTTGACCTTTGACCTGACCTTGACCCGAAAGTTGACCTCAATCTTAAAATCTTAAGAGTGCTTTGGGAAGGTCTCGTAGAGACCTTTCGAACGCCGCCTCGCGGGGCTCGATGCGACCATTGGTTCTCGAGATAACAGGGGGGGATCGGATCCGACCCCCCCCCCAGGCTGTCGTGGGTACGGAAATAGCCCAGGCGGTGCCGGGTTAAGATGACGTCACAGTGATGTCATAAAGTTTTGTCGTTTTCCGATACGGACCGTTTCTGTTGTCGCTGAGCATGAAACTTACTGCAAATGAACCAGACAGCACCTGCTGTCATCCTAAAACATCTAAATACACTTCAACTAGTTCCTGACCAAGCAATAATCGGTCTTTTATATTCGGTCTCGTATGTCGGATATATCGTGAGGAAACTGAGGGTCGCAAATCTATAATTTGACTTCTGACGTCACTGTGACGTCATTTCAAATAGGATTGACACCAAATTTGGACACAACTTCGGCTAGATATTCAGAAAGATGTGTGCAAAGTTTCGCTGCTCTATCTTCTCACGTCGCGACGATATCGTCGCAGAAGTAAAGGGGGGCAACTATATGCTGGGCCATCTGGGCTCACCAGCGCCTTTGGGCGTTTGGTGAGCCCTGAGCCCAGGTCAGGTGACCCCAGGTAGGTACTGGTTCGGTTTTTCATAAACGCAAAAAAACGGTCGCAGAACGGCGATTAGGGCATCATCGTGTTCGTCTCCCTGAGGCGCGTCGAATGGCATACTTTTTGCTCGGCTGAGGTCAACTCCAGGTGTTGACCCCGGGTCAAGGTCAGGTCAGCGCCCCCAGGTCATGAAGTTGGTCGAAGGAGGTTATGTCAAATACCAAAAGGTGTTCTTAGGCTACCAAGACAATATTCGTTGCATGTAATATCATGCAAAGGTCAAGGTCAAGGTCAGGTCAGGTCACCAAAAACGAAATATAGAAAAGGGCATCTGCGACACATGTTTTATGGGTCATTTTATTCATAGAATTCAATAAGCATACTTAATAAGTGATTATGGGGGCGAGGATGGATGACATGATTATGATTAATATAAGGAGGCTTGAAATGATCTCACGCAAATCAAAGTGTTTTTATTTTAGGCAAAATAAATATCTAAAACAGTTAAACAAGCTTTCGGCATTACGCCATCATCAAGTTTTGATGATGATGATGAAACTTAACCCGCGCCCCGCTGGGCTATTCAGCCATACGCGCCCTGCTGGGGGGGGGGGGGGGGCATATTCTGCCCCCCCCCCCCTGTCTAACTTCCGAACCGATGGTCGTAGAAAGACGGGGAAAACGGCAATCGAAAGCTCTCAACAAGGCGGATCTTAAGAGCCCAAATTTTTTTGCTTAAGTAGGTCAGAGGTCAGGTCAACGTCAGGTCAAGGGTACAAAATGCAAGTTTCTACAGTATCGGCCTTGCACCGTAGTTGCCGAAGAATGGACTGAGACTGATTGCCCAAAACGTGTTCTTAGACTACCAAGACAATATTCGTTGCACACAATGTCATTCAAAGGTCAAGGTTAAGGTCAGGTCAGGTCAGGTCAGGTCACCAAAAACAAAATATAGAAAAGGGCATGTGCGACACATGTTTTATGGGTCATTTTACTCATGGAATTCAATAGGCACACTCAATAAGTGATATGGACCACCTCTGGATGAATTTCAGGTCGAGGTCAGGTCAAGGTCAGGTCAAGTGAGGTCAAATTTTGAAGTTGGTTGTTAAGGCCTATAAAGGTGTCTATCCGATGCAGTTTTTCACGGCGAATCGAATGGTGCTATTTTTGTTTCCGTACGAGGTCTAGAACTTCCAAAAAATCATTTTTCAAAATTTTTGTGTGTCGTGACGTCATAAAATTTTGAATAACTCCCACATTTTTGAACCGATTCTTCTAAAAATTGGTATGTAGGCGCACATAGACCACTTCTTTGACATATATTCCGGTTTTTTCGATAAACTCAAAATGTTGGATTTTATAAATATTTTCCCCAAAAAGTCAGTTTTTTGGAAAATTTTTGGCCATAATCCAAAATTTTCAAAAAACCGAGATAGCCATTTGATAGACAAAGTAGAATCACGTATAACCTTTTTTGGTACGTCTTGATTCCTTTAAAAATGAAGATGTTAGCGGCGTTTGAAATTTTGCCGTTTTTGAGGCGAAAATGGCGAACATGACGTCACTAAAACGTCAATTTCTCAAAAAAATTCCGACGGATTTCGCTCAAATTTTCAGGGAACGTGTCAAATTGATGTATGATAAGGTACTGAAAGTTTGACGTTGCTGGCGTAACGCGTTTAGAAGTTATTGGCGTAAAACGGGAGGGGGGGCAGATTCTGCCCCCCCCCCCCCCCAGCGGGGCGCGGGTTAATGATGGCGTAATGCCGAAAGCTTGTTTTACTGTTTTAGATATTTGTTTTGCCTAAAATAAAAACACTTTGACATGCGTGAGATCATTTCAAGCCTCCTTATCTTAAAGGGACCCTCCCACCTTCAAAAAAAAGTTTATGAATTGGCATGAAAGTGATGTCGCTCGGTTCAGAATGAGCGAAAACGAATATCTACCAAATTTCACCGAAAAATATTCACCGGTTTTCAAGATATTAGACTTTTAATTATGTTTACATTTTGGGATCTCCGCTGTTCCTAGCGACTTTATTTGGAAGCAATAGTTTGGCAGCTGAAAGTGCGGCACTTGTTGCGCACAAAGCAGCATATACCACTGCGTGCTACAAAACGTTTTAGTCAAACATTTAAAAATCGTTAGATATCTGCGCTGACGTCACACATTCAGAGGGTATTCCTATGCATTAGCCCCTCTGAATCAAAATGCTGCAATTTTGAAATTCAATATTTCCGATTTAAGGCATTTCTCGATGTTGTGAGTGCCGAAACCGGTAATTGTAAGCCAGGGACCCCATTTTGGCTATCTCAACTCAAATCTAATGTTAAGGTGGGAGGGTCCCTTTAATAAGTGATATAGACCACATCTGGATGAACTTCAGGTCGAGGTCAGGTCAAGGTCAGGTCAAGTGAGGTCAAATTTTGAAGTTCGCTGTTAACCCGGCACCGCCTGGGCTATTTCCGTACCCACGACAGCCTGGGGGGGGGGGGTCGGATCCGACCCCCCCCCCCCCTCTGTTATCTCGAGAACCAATGGTCGCATCGAGCCCCGCGAGGCGGCGTTCGAAAGATCTCTACGAGACCTTCCCAAAGCACTCTTAAGATTTTAAGATTGAGGTCAACTTTCGGGTCAAGGTCAGGTCAAAGGTCAAATTCTGGGGTTTTGCATGATTAGGCTTACGGACAGCGGAATCGATAGCTGCTGCTCGAAACTCACCAAAAATGACCTCAAAGACCTAGTGAAGGTACCATGTGCGTATAGGGGTCATACTAAGTACGGGTGAAGGTCAGGTCAGGTCACGAAAGGTCACGGTTTTCACTTTCTGCTACATGGGCGTGGGACACATGTTTTATGGCTTATTTTTCACGCCGAATCCGATGGTAATGGTTATATGTGACCCCAAGTCACTGTGCTCGCGATAAGTGTGCATTGAAAGCATAAAAAATCGTTTATACCATACATAACTAAACGAGGGCTCAGAAAAAGGTCAATTTTTCAACTTTTTATTTTTGACATAAAATGCACTTTTCCAGACGAGCTTTGTACCAGGAATCTAGTGGTGCCATTTGTTTTCACATGCGATGTTCAGAAGTGCCTCTAATTCACGAAAATGCTTATGACGTCACGATGCCCTATGCATGTTGGAGCTATTTTTTACAATTTGGGGGTCAAAAATCAAGATAAAAAGTTGAAATTCGGGACCTCTAATGTTCTAATAGAGCTCTATAACATATATTCCGGTTTTTTGAAAATTTCCAAAATTTTGGATTGTATTAGCTGTTTTCCTAAAAATATAGTTTTTTGAATTTTTAGGGGTAAAAACGCATTTTATGGAAAATCCGGGATAGCCATTTTAAAGAACTCCTTGAGCTGCGTCTATTCATGTCCTTAATTTGCAATTTGCTTTAAACCCTGATTTTTGGCGATTTTTTAAACATTTACCACTTTTTGACTAAAAACGCCATGTAGTTACATCACTAGAATCAATATATCTTAAAAAATTAAAAATGCTCGTTAAAATTACACAGGAGACGTCAAATTGATAGGGGAGAAGGCATGCCAAGTTTCAAGTTGATAGCGCAAGCGGTTCTTGAGTTATTCAAGAAAAACGGAGGGGTCGGATCCGATCCCCGGCGGTCGCGGGTTAAGACCTAAAAAGGTGTCGTATCTGATGCAGTTTTTCACGGCAAATCGAATGGTGCCATTTTTGTTTCCGCACGAGGTGAAGAACTAAAAAAAAATCACTTTTCAAAAATTTTGTGTGTCGTGACGTCATAAAATTTTGAATAACTCCCACATTTTTGAACTGATACTTGTAAAAATTGGTACGTAGGTGCACATAGACCACTTCTCTGACATTTATTCCGTTTTTTTCGATACACATAAAATTTTGGATTTTATAATTATTTCCCCCCAAAAAACAGTTTTTTTAATGGTTTGGCCAAAATTCAAGTTTTCAACAAACAAAAAACGAGACAGCCATTTGATAGACAAAGTAAAATCACGTATAACCTTTTGTTACGTCTTAATTCCTTTACAAATTAAAATGTTAGCAGTATTTGAAGTTTTGCCGTTTTTTTTAGGCGAAAATGGCGACATGACGTCACTTAAACGTCATTTTCTATAAAAATATCCGACGGATTTCGATGCAATTTCAGGGAACGTGTTAAATTAATGTATGACAAGGTACGGAAAGTTTGACGCCGCTGGCGTAACGCGTTTCATAGAAGTTATTGGCGAAAAACGGGAGAGAGGCAGATTCTGCCCCCCCCCCAGCGCGGCGAGGGGGGGATATTGTATGCAACGAATATTGTCTTGGTAGCCTAAAAACACGTTTTGGGCAATCAGTCTTAGTCCATTCTTCGGCAGCTACCGTACAAGGCCGATACTGTAGAAACTTGCATTTTTACCCTTGACCTGACCTTGACCTGACCTCTGACCTACTTAAGCAAACAAAATCGGCTCTTAAGATCCGCCTTTTTGCGAGCTTTCGATTGCCGTTTTCCCCGTCTTTCTACGACCATCAGCTCGGAAGTTAGACGGGGGGGGGGGGCAAAATCTGCCCCCCCCCCCCAGCAGGGCGCGTATGGCTGAAAAGCCCAGTGGGGTGCGGGTTAAGTATAAACCCTAGTGTCTCACGCAGCTAGAAGTTAAATTCGGTGCCGGCAAACGATTTGCAACCGTCAGTCACCGACGCATGGTGCGAGCCGGCAGCCGCAGCCTGTGGAGCAGTCAGGCAGCAGTGGCGTCATCTATACAGCAGCGACTGATAGGACCGGGCCTTCACCGGGCCGGAGGTGTCCGAAACCCTCCGTCAGATTACAGCACTGATATTGACTGTATCTGCATTGATCCATCTAAATTCTGTTACATTACAACATCAATGTGTACGGCCACTTACGACACAAACACGGAAATTGATAAGCTTTGTACGCACTGGAGTTTGGTTGGATCAACCATATTTTGGCTGTACAATCTCTCATACGGTAACCGGACAAAAGATCGTAAAGCATCAGATCGTATGGCAGAAGATCGTAGGAAGTTGATCGTATGCAAAATATCGTAATGGATAAAGATCGTATTCGCTAAAGATCGTCAAGGAAAATGATCGTATGCCAAAAAGTTGTAATGGATAAAGATCGTATGACATAATGTCGTATTGGACAAAAGATCGTATTCGCAAAAAAATCGTCAAGGAAAATGATCGTATGCCAAAAGATCGTATGGGATAATGATCGTACAGTATAATGTTCGTATAGATGAAATATCGTATTCGCAGAAGATCGTCGAGGTAAATGATCGGACGCCAAATGATCGTATGAGATAAAGATCGTACAGTCAAAGTATGGTATTCACATGGTGTAGCCCAACTGCAGCGCATACAAAGCTTATCAGTTCCTGCGTTCGCGTAGTAAGTGGCGTCGTAAGCTCGACCATACATTGATGTTATTTCAGAGCTTGGATGGCTTATAGCTGATGCTTAAAGGTAGTGTGCCAGCTTTCTTGGACCGTATGGAGTTAATGGCCCAGATAAGGAGAACCGGATTTTTAGAACTTATCCATACCTTCAAAACTCATGGAAACGTCTTAAATTCTTCAAATTTTGAGTACCCCAGTGCGAAATTCGCCCCGACGGGTTGTCGATCGTACCCCAACCACATTTCACACCACTATGAACAATAAATGCACACACTGAAATCGCTATTACCGATATGCTCATCCATAGGCTCATCCAATCCAGTTTCGATAAACCCGTTCATCATCATCTCCTGCGGTTTCGAACACGCCTGTTAGGTGGCTTCTGATGCTCGTCGAGGTCGGAATTTCCAAATACGCGTGGTGCGTCGGGCCGCGCGCTCTGACTTCGGCCAAGAAAAATGCGTCAGCTGATCATTGTCATTTCTACCACTTGCGTGTGGTGAAATGGGGTCATAACTTATAAGACGGCTTTTTCATATCAATTATTTTACATAAAATCATATTTCAAACCATAAATAATGTTCGACAGCCAAATAAAAGAAACAATACCAATACGGGCTTACAGTTTAAGGCTCGACATTGTGTTGTCTACGATTAGACAGCTGATAACTCATTCCCGTACGTCGTATGGTCGTAACACTATAATGACCTTTGCTTATTGTCACAAGTGCGCCGCATTCGCGATTGTTGCCCGACGCCTGTTTGCAGGTGAGCCCACTACAGTTGTTATACATATCTAAAAACCGAAAAACTTTTAGGCGAAAAAGGCACTATTCCAGGCCCATTTTTGATTTTTTTTGCGATATTAGGTAAAAACAGAAGCTTCTTATCCTAGGAAAAATAAAATGGGAAATCTTTCAAAGGTGGCACACTACCTTTAAATTTCCGCATTGACAGAATGAACTCAGCTGTCATGTTCCTTTCTTTGAGGCTCTAGCACATGGGTGTGGATGTGTATATCATTTTTGCATCCCTAATAATGCTTCTGTACCCCCAAAGGGGCGCCCCAAGGAGCGCACCTATGCATGTGAGTGTGACGCCCCAATGTTTTTTTTTTATCCACACGCAATAGCATCGAAGCCCATGGTAGTCACACTCATAATTGTAAATGTCTTCATATAATTGTGGACGTGAACATTTTAGAAGTTGGTGGATAACATGACGCCATAAAGATTCGAAGTTTTATATCTCATATTTTTAAAGTACTCGGCTTTTCCGGACAGTTTTGTGACTGTATTATTGTCACTTCGTCAGCGGCATACAAGTAATATAAACATTTTCGAAATCACATTTACAAAACACAAGTAAATAAAGCGCACTTGCTTAAATCTACACACATTTTTCATTTTGACCCGCTTCCATCAAGACAAATCCACACATACCCTCAGGTCATCCCCATACCTATAACAAAAATTACTAACAATAATTGTAACCATTTGCTGTGACACGACATATGTGATACTGATACGACATAATATCAGACCGTTACAAGACAGAGCCGCCAAATTTCACTATATGACTGCACCTTACAACTTACATACAGTCACGCCTACGCCAATTTCTTATTGAGCCCGCCCTGACCCCTATGCGTATTAAAAAGTCCCACCCATCTCTGTTCCCGTATTCTTCTGTTTGTAACCCAATTCCTCCAAACCTTTTCTAGTCCGACAAATTTAGCGTTCGATAAGTGATGACCCTCACCTTTGAAATGAGCCGCTACCTCAATTTCATTTCGCATGCGGCGTATAGACGACAGATGATTTTGAATTCTGTGATATAGGATCCCCCCTGTTTCTCCCACTTAAAACACAGTCACCTGTCACACACAGTACAGAATATGCCGTAAACAATATTACTCGATTTACATCCAATCGTTACGTCGAAGGTGCATATACGTCACCCCCCGTTCCCCGAATCCTCATTTGCTCTTTATACATAACCTTGCATACCACACAATTCTTTCCACAGCTTCCATAATTTCCCTCCGTTGTCTGGCTCACTCGTTTCGTTTTTTTTTTATGCACCAAAAGATCCCCAAGATTGCATCCCCTTTTAAAAGATACAAATGTTCCTTTGTCGGCACCAAATGCGTCTTTAACCCTTGCCGGACCTATTGGTTTTCTACATACGCGCCGGCCGAGGGGGGGGGGGGGGGGTACGACTCCCCCCTCGCCGTTTCGCCCCTGGTGGAGCTAGCGCGTCGCGGAAAAAACGAGCGTGTGCGCCGTTACGAGACGAGAGATTGGTACCCGATTTTAAGGTCCTAGGTCAACCGGTGACCTCTGAGGTCAGGTCAAGTGCCCCAAGGTACGATTCAGTTTTTGGTGAATAAATTCGCAAAAAACGGCCGCAGAGCCGCGATTTTGGCAGCATCGTGTTCGCCTTGCTCAGGCGCGTCGAATGATATACTTTTTGTTCGGGTCAGGTCAACTTAAGGTGTTGACCTCGGGTCAATGTCAGGTCAGCAGTAGCACCCCCAGGTCACGAAGTTGGTCAAAAGAGGTCATGCTGCATATCATTCGATGCGGCAGGTCTTCCTGAGTCCATTGGTGGCTTTCCCGACTCGCTAGCTCAATTTGATCGGGAGTTATTGACGAAAAACTAATATGACCTTGATGACGTCATAAATGACGTCACGCAAGGTCAACATTGCAAAAGTGACGCATCTTACCTTGCAAGGTGCATCAAATCACGATTCTGTATGCATGAGATAGTTGGAGATCGTTCCCGGCGCCAGAATAGCAGTTTTCATTTTTCCCCATTGACTTATAATGGTGAGGTCACGAAAATGACCTGACCTCATATGACCTTTAGGAACAATCCGAGATATACAAGTTGTGAGACTCATAATGGATACTAGATCCTGCAAATTTCATTTCCCTGTGACATCTCATCTGGCAGTGAGGGCGTTGCGAAGTTGCGACATCTGAAGACCGTGCAGAGGTTCACTTATGACGTCATAACTCATAGGTCAGTGACCTGACCTGACCCAAAAATGCGGTTGGTGTCAAAAGATCCGGCTGGAATCAAAGGTCAGGTACAAGGTGTCTCAAAAGCTCGTTGACAGGTACCAGCCATGCTTTTTTGTCAATAATTCTGAATCAACAAGAAATTAAAAGTCGAAATTTCGCATGGGCATTGGTAACAACCTTCCTCAAGCAGTCTCATTGTTTTCAAGTGCATTCGACCCTCCATGAGCTCACAAAAAGGGTTCACCTCTGACCATGGGTCAGGCACGAAAATGTAGGTTGCAAAGTCGGGTATGTTGTGAAACTCTCTGTTTCAGGAGTAATGGGAATGGTTTAGTCGGAAATGACACATGGCTAAGTGTCGGCGAGGATGAGTGCAACATGATGATCATCTCATAAAAACGGTGGCTAAAATTTTTGAAGGACGAAACCATGCGAGACTAACAGCGTTTTGAACGACTCTCGTACGGCAGCAGATTCGTGTTCCGGAAAGCAGCAGAAAATGCAGTCATAACTAATAAAAACTGACAAGAAGCTCACAGACAGAGGTTACCCAGTTTCAAAAATTGCAGGTCATCGTAAGATAAAGACAAAGTATCATTTAAAATTGTTTATGATATCTATAACGCTAAATTTTTGGGGAAACTAACGTGAAAATCGTCAATGCCAAGGACGACTGACACTCCAAAAGTGTCAATTAATGTAAAGTTTTATCTTACGAAGTTTCAAGAGGCAGATCTGGAGCAAATAGCTTTCTTTTAGACACAAAACCCCGATAAAACCGCACGATGGACAGGGTTTGGAAGTTTACAAAGCAGAACCTCTCCTGAGGAGAACACTCCTCAACCCAGCGAAGGTCTTGGCATGGGGAATGACGAGCATTTGGGATTTGCAAAATTTGCAAAATGTGTCTAAGAAACAGATGGCCGCGACATTCTGCTATGATATGCTGCGAAAAAATTTGCCCCTGGCACTTTCCATTCGTTCAGGAATGGGGCTGTTTTGAGAAGGAAAATGGTGCTTGGGAGGTCGGCGCCAGTCATTCATGAAGGAGTGAGTTAGCGTCCGAGAAAACCTACAAAATACTCACGGATGGTGTCGATGCAAGCTGTCGGCTTTCAGGGAGAAGCGGATGTTGCCGGGGAGCTCGTCAAACCTAAATCCGACGCAGAAACTGCAGGGGATTCCTCTACAAGAGCTTGAAAGCTGGTGACCTTTTATCAGCCTCCGGCAGCCGACGGAGCGACGAAAATCGGTATGGGCAAATATTTTTGGAGATACAGCAAAGGGTTTGGTTTTCAATCCTCTGAATCAGTTGTCAAAGCATGCATATTTTTCTAGTGTACACACAGACACCAAAACCTTAGATTTTTGGCCGGTTCTTATATGCTTTATTGGTATGGGAGATGTGTCAACCATTTGAGACACCCTGTATGCCAACTTTCAGCTCTCTATCGCCAGCGTGTTCGGAGCTATCGCGAAAAAACCATATGGGGGGACGGCACCCGCCCCCCCCCCCCCCCTCGGCCGGCGAGGGTTAAGGTTATCAGAGCGCATAAAGTAAATGCTTTTTACTCCTAACAATGTTCCTAATATCAGACAAGTGACTAGAGTAAGTGACCACCAAAGGGACCCCCTTCTTGCCAGACCTCCCCACCCTACCCTCCAGAGCTGCTTTTGTGTCCACATTCTTGACCCGGCTAAGTCCACTCTTAATTATAGTTTCCGGATAACCCCTGTCTAAAAGATTGCGAGTGATCTCATTGGTTTGGTCCAGGTGAATTTGAATTGGTTTGGTCCAGGTTTAGTCCAGGTGAATACAAAATATTATCATCTTTTTATATAAGGTGACCTAAGCATGGGTGAATTTGTATACCTATCATTGGGGGTGCTTCAGCACCCCAAATGCTGGATTGAGCACCCCCAATAAGACTTGAGCACCCCAACAGGGGCACCTCACAGGTGACAGCAGCACACGCACGTGAAGGTTTTTTCGTAGAATAGGTATTGTGCGACTAACGGGCTTTATGTTACAATCATTTACCTGCAACACCATTCTATACGATTATTTACTTTACGATCTTTTGTCGTACGATCTTTTACAACACACGATCTTTTTCCTACGATCAATTTCCTACTATCTTTTTCATACGATCCATTGCTTTACGATTTTTTGCTTACGATCTTAGTTCGTACGATCTTTTGCTACATGCGATATTTATCTTACGATCATTTTCTAACGATCTTTTTCATACGATCTTTTGCTTTACGATCCTTTGCTTGCGATATTTAGTCGTACGTTTTTTTGCGACATACGATCTTCATCTTACGATCATTTTCCTACGATCTTTTTCATACGATCAATTGCTTTACGATCTTTTGCTTACGATCTTTTGTCGTGCGATCTTTTACAACATACGATCTTTATCTTACCATCATTTTCCTACTATCTTTATCTTACGATCATTTTGCTACGATCTTTTTCCATACGATCTTTTGTCTTATGATCTTTTGTCACGTAATCCTCTCATACGATCATTTGGCGCACGATCATTTGCCTTGATCTTTTGCGAGTACGATCTTTCGTCCATGCGAACATTATGCTACAGGATCTTTATCCCATACAATCTTTTGGCATGCGATCATTTTCACTGACGATCTTTTGCGCATATGATCTTTTGTCCATACTATCATTACCTATGCCGTACGATATGTATTCCACACGACGTTTTGGCATACGATCATTTTCATTGACAATCTTAAGTGCGATCTTTTGTCCATTATGTCGTACGATCTTTATCCATTACGATTTTATGCATGCGATCAACTTCCTACGATTTTCTGCCTTACGGTCTTCTGCTTTATGATCTTTAGTCCGGTTAACCTTCCTCCTTGGGCAGTGCAGGGCACTGAGACAAGCCCCTCCCCCCGCGCTGGTCTGACGCAACAGCTGGTCTACAAAGTGCTCCACCCGGAGACCCCAGCCGATGTCAAACGGCGTGGGTAGACTGTGCCGCATAACTTTCGGGTCATGCGGCACAGCCTACCGGTACCAGGCGGCTGCTGCCAATGCTGAGCCATAGGAACCCGGTGGATAAAGAGTAGCGGACCATGAACCTGTATATACACGACTGTACTAGGCACATACCTATGTACTATATAGTTATAGTTAGGTACCCTCGGTCGTTGACATTGCCAGTTGCGCCACAAATAAGTCATAGCTGCACTCACTAAGGTTAGCCAAACCCAGCAAAACAACCAACCAACCAACCAACAAACAAACAAACAAACAATGGTTGTACTTTGCCGCATACCATGGATAGTTCAATATCAATCTTTTATTACAGGAATGTATGACATCTCAGTCCCGTCCGTGTTCGTACACCGTATACACCCGTCCGTGCTTCAGTTTTTGCCTTCCAGACATGTGCATGGTTCCAAGTGAGGGATCTAATCTCAGTGGAACTCGAAGCAAACTGCAGGTTATGATCTATGATCCCAAAGGATCCGACGTGAAAAAATTATCCTGGATCTATGATCTCAGGATCTAACGATAAAAGAAGAAAATGGATCTATGATCTGAGTGGATCCCACCATGCACACCATTTGAAACCAGGTTTCCAAGTGTTTCTATGCCAATAAGTGCCACAAAACTATGGATTAGGACGTGCAATCACATAAAATTACTAAAACAGAACGTTTTTGAGTTGTAACAGGTGTTTTTCTGTTGACAAACCATAAGCGACGATCTATATGATCTCACTGGATCTCAAGCAAAAAATAGGCTCTGATCCATGATCCCTACGGATCTCTCGAAAAAATGAAGGACTGGATCTATGATCCCGTTGGATCCGAGATCAGGATCCGTGGAATCAGATCCCAGATCCATTTTCTCGGATCCAGGCACATGTCTGGTGCTTTCATTACCTATTGTACCTAATGATACGTTTGAGGTATAGATCCTTTGCCTAATGATGCCTTTTCACTGGGTCGCGTGATGAGATGATATAAGCAAAAGGGTCTGGATGGCACCCAGTCGCTCAAACGGTCTCCACCTACTGGATTTAACCCTCCGCGCTCCACCGGTGTCTCGTGTGGTCACTGAGAGGTCACCGACCGGTCATCTTAGGAACAACAACCCCACCATAGCTCAATTTTAGGGGGTAAAGGCCAGACGGCTGTTTCAATCCTCTTCTAAGTATACCGTCGAAGGAATGGCCATTCTTCTGAGCACAACGCGGGTGAAGGTTAACCCGCGCCCCGCTGGGCTATTCAGCCTACGCCCCCTGCTGGGGGAGGGGGGAGGAGGGGCAGATTCTACACCCATGTCTAACTTCCGAACCGATGGTCGTAAAAAGACGGGGAAAACGGCAATCGAAAGCTCTCAACAAAGCGGATCTTAAGAGCTGAAGAATGGACCCAGACTGATTGCCCAAAACGTGTTTTTAGGCTACCAAGACAATATTCGTTGCATACAATATCATCCAAAGGTCAAGGTCAGGTCAGGTCAGGTCAGGTCAGGTCACCAAAAACAAAATATAGAAAAGGGCATGTGCGACGCATGTTTTATGGGCCATTTTATTCATAGAATTCAATAAGTATACTTAACCCGCGCCCCACTGGGGTCTGCGTATAACCCGCCCTACTGGGGGTGGGGGCTATTCATAGCCCCCCCCCCCCCCTCCTAACTCCGAAACTACTGGGCCGATCGTCAAAATTCAAACGGCGTCTGATAGCCCCGGAAAAAACTGTCGAGCGAAACCTAATTTCATTGACCTCGAGGTCACCGATGACGTCACAGGTCAGGTCAAAGTAAAAATTATTAGCATTTTGGCTTCTTCACGTTTTGGGCTCTGGCCGCCGTCTTACAAGTCAGATCAGGCTCATTTTTGGTTCACACACTCGTGAACAGATGCTCTAGATACCCTGGGGGTACCAAACTTGTACTTTGATTTTCAGGTCAAGGTCAGGTCATCACAGGTCACGAAAATATTATATCATGCATCGGTCACGTGACACATGTTTTATGGTCCATTTAGGCCAAAGATTTCGAATTTGATGTCGTCTGTGTCATTCGAGGTCATTTTGAGTCGAATTTAGCCTAGGTCAGGTCACTTTCAGGTCAAAAAAGGTCAAATTTTGAAGTTATAATTTTTCAACATAAAAGGTAACTATTGGATGCAGATTGAGCTCAGGAACACGATGGTGCTATTTATATTGGCGTACGATGTCAAATACGTGGTGAAAAATTGATTTGAAAAATTAATAATTGTGAATTTTTTGCAATAATGCGTATAAATTGGGCATTGTTAAAGATATTTAGCTAAAACTTGCTAGAGTTAGTCATAATAATGCGTTCTATCACATATATTCCGTTTTATTCGAAAAGTCAAAAACTGTTTGAAAAAAATGTAAAAATGTAAATTTTGAGTTTTATTATATAAAATTTTTAAACTTTTCAATATTTCGAAAATCCGAGATAGCAGTTTGATAGCGCAGTCTATTCTGAGTCCTCTCATGCAAAGAAATTGGATCTAGCTTAAAAACTGAGCCCTTGGGAGCGATTGCCGTGGTTCGATGTTTTGCGTCGAAATCTGCCGAACATGACGTCACTCTGACGTCATTTCCGGCTGACCTATGGTAGCTACGAAGTTCAAATTTTGACACAATGTGTCAAATTGATGCAGCCGAAGGTATTGAAAGTTTGGCGTCGATACGTCAAGCGGTTTGGAAGTTATTGCAGAAAAACGGGAGGGCGGGCTATAAATAGCCCCCCCCAGTGGGGCGCGGGTTAATAAGTGATATAGACCACATCTGGATGAATTTCAGTTCGAGGCCAGGTCAAGGTCAGGTCAAGTGAGGTCAAATTTTGAAGTTGGTTGTTAAGACCTAAAAAGGTGTCTATCTGATGCAGTTTTTCACGGCAAATTGAATGGTGCTGTTTTTGTTTCCACACGAGGTCTAGAACTTCAAAAAAAATTAACAAATGTGTGTCGTGACGTCATAAAAGTTTAAATAACTCCCACATTTTTGAACCGATTCTTCTAAAAGCTTGCATGTAAGTGCACATAGACCACTTCTCTGACATCTATTCTAGTTTTTCCGATAGACTCAAAATTTTGGATTTTATAATGATTTTCCCAAGAAAGTCAAACTTTTGAGAAAAAATGGGCTAAAATCCAACATTAAAAAAACCGAGATAGTCATTTGATAGACAAAGTAAATTCACGTATAAACTTTTTGTTACGTCTTGGTTCCTTTGAAAATGAAGATGTTAGTGGCGTTTGAAGTTTTGCCGTTTTTGAGGCGAAAATGGCGTTACATGACGTCAATGAAACGTCATTGTCTCAAACAAAAAGTCCGACGGATTTCGCTCAAATTTTCAGGGAACATGTTGAATTGATGTATGATAAGGTACTGACGTCGCTGGCATAACGCGTTTAACACGCGCAGTGGAAGGGTTGCGAGTACTACGCCCAGTGGAAGGGGGGGCGGATGTCGCCCCCCCCCTAAGATCTCAGCTCCCACTGGAGCTAGAAAAACGAAATTTGGAGGGTAGGTGGGGGCCATGGGGAACTCTGTTGTGTGTGAATTTTATGACCCTAGGTCAATATCTTCATGGTCAAATGAGGTCAAATGTGGTCAAATCTGCCATATTAGCGACTTTTTTTGCGTTTACACGCCGATAACTCAAAAAGTTACCGGCCGATTTTTTTTAAATCTTTCACTATACGAAAGAACAAACATTTGTGAGTATGTATGGAGAATTTCTAGATAATCCAATAATAAATATGGCAGTTAGAAGCCTGCTAAGGGTAAGATGTCGCCGGCTGAAGCGGCATCGGCCGACGCGGGAAACGCGGCAATCACAATTTTGTGTTTACACACTCATAACTCAAGTTGTTACCGGCCGATTTTCAAAATTCTTTTACCATATGATTGCCTGTATATTTCTCAGTCTTCTCACCGAATTTGACGCGAATCTAATATAATCAGCGGTAAGGAGCGCGATGTAAAGACGGAACCGTCCCGCCCCGGCACAGTCTACAATTCAGGCGGCGCGTAACGGCTAGCGCCGGCCGCCGCGCCGCCGCGCCGCGGCGGCGGCAGGATGTTTGAATTTACACCGCTATTACTAGAAAAGTTGTGAACCGATTTTCTTACTTTTTGCACGAGAAGATCCGCAATTCAATTTTGGACAGGTAGCCGAAATTTCACATTGATATCATGCTTGCGGCGCGAGTTATTGGCGAAAAACAGGAGGGGTGGGCGAAATCCGCCCCCCCCCCCCTTCCACTGCGCGTGTTAAAGTTATTGGCGAAAAACGGGAGGGGGCAGATTCTGCCCCCCCCCCCCCCAGCGGGGCGCGGGTTAATGCTCGCCTAAAAATATCATTTTAAAAATAAGAAAACTAAACTATCATTACCATCAGTACTAAAATTACCATCCACAATCGGCAGAGCTACGCTAACTGACCAGTTATCTTCAAACTATTGTCGATTGATAAGGGTAGGTACAGGGCCGTCCTACCATACAAACGAGCCGACGCGAGTGGTTTCGGCCGCTGACAGCCAACTGAGGTGAACGCTTGATGATAGTGGCGGGGGCAACGGGGGCCTAATCAACTCATAGCGGCGACGCGGCTATGGAAGGTTAGGACCCTGCCCGGGCGCCACTGAACGTGACCGGAGCAAAGGAAGACGGGTGTACATTGGTTATCTGTACATGCATCGGTGACCTAAGGTCAATTTTGCGATCTCTCTACTACATTTCAATGGGAGACATTTAAGCTGCGACTTTCTTGGACATAGGTAAGACATTCTACACACTCTATAACAGCGTGTAACATGTCGGTCGGCATTGGATACTGATTGGGAATGGGGTCTTAGGCCATGGAAGGTAGCAAGCAGTTATTCGGCAATGACTTTTGAATAGAGACATTCCAGAGCGTCAAAAACACTTAAATCTGTTCAGCTCAACGATACAAATCGACTAATTTGTAACATGACATGTTCCGTTCAGAGGCCTTTATTGTTATATAAAAATCCGTGCCGATCCCGAATTTTATTCCCGATTCTGTGCCGATTTGCAGCCTCCCCCCAAAAAAGGAGCCGGAAGGTGCATGTAGGATAAACATGCGTTACCGATAACCTTTTTTTTTGCACGACATTTATTTGAAGCAATGGCTGATGGCTCGATTTGATTTGATAATAGTGGCTCCAGGTGGCTTCAGGACCTTGACCTTCAAATGAAGGTCAATATATAAATGGTCAGATATATAAATGGCTCGCAACCACTAATAGCAATCAAACCATCCTAACTCGGAAAAGCAGCCGGAGCCCTGATGAGGCTCGAACCGGGACTCAACGCTGTAAATTTTTTTCCTATGATCCATCACCATTCCACCAAGCTAGAGTGACCGGCACCCGAACCCACAAAAACATTAACTGACTTTGTCGCCGACCTCCCGGCCCCGGCCGCCGCCCGCCCGTCCAGACTTTGCCCCGGGCCCCGGCCAAAACCGCCATCCGGTGTAGCTCAGCGTAGGAGTGCCTGACTGTCAAACTGACCGGTAGTGAGGGGCCCGGTTCGAAACGCTCCGGATGCTGGATATTTATTTTTCGGTGGGAGGCTTTGCGTTTAGTCCACTTTTCAGAAAGATCATTTGGTGACTGACCTGTTTTCTTTCTTTGCTGCAATTGGAGTCCGTATGCACCCTTAACCCTATTCCTGGCGGGGGGGGGGGGCCTCAGGAGCCCCCCCTGAGGTTTTTTGGTTATATCTCCCAAACGCGTTGAGCTAGGAAGCTCAAATTTTCTGACTTTTCCTAAAAGGCTTCTACGCAACATGTCTGAAAATTTTGAGTTGATCTGACCTCAGGTCAGGTCACCAGAGGCGGTTTAGTGACGCTACCTCAGAAAAGTTTGCAATCACGCCAGAGCTAGAGTTTTTGACCGATCAATTTCTTCTCTTCAGGGTTTAGTTAGGGTACCAGTATGTGCAATTTGTATATCTCGGAATTTTGATATCGGTGACCTAAGGTCAGGTCAATTTCGCGACCTCCCCATTATAAGTCAATGGGGGAAAAATCAACTCCCTGTTTTTACCACTAAAACGGGTCGGAATGGCCCCATATACCATACATGACTTCATATACGATCAACCTTCACTACCTTGAGGTCTGTTTTGCTGTTGGGCAGCTGTGAGGTCATGTGACGTCATCAAAGGTCACCAAAGGTTTTTGGCCAATAACTCCGTACAGGAACAAGATACAGACGCGTGGATGGTCTCATTGTGTTCAGCTCGTCAAGACGCATCGAATGATATACATGATGACCTCGAGGTCACGTGACCTGAGGTCAACCTTTGACCTTGACCTTTCGAGGTCAACATATATATCATTCGATGCGGATTGACGAGAGGATCACGATGATGCCCTTAGTTTGTTCCTATCTTGACTAATTCGAAAGTTATTCGAGAAAAACTCTCTCCATATGTAGTGCCGCCATTTTGACTTTTTCGACCCCTGTGACGTCATCTTTGACCTGACCTGAAAATGACCTCAGTAAAAATTGTAGATCTTGGCCGTGCGTATCCGATGCCGTTTACCGCTTGTCGCTATCTTGCTTCGTTCTCGAGATCTCAGGGGGGGGGCCGAATCGGCCCCCCCCCCGCCAGTTTCTTGTCCCGGCGGAGCCCGCCAGGAATAGGGTAAAAGTACGCACATGGCACAGCTTGGCTAAAAATCACAGACAAAAAAAAACGGATGATAGGTGGCGCATCTATGACTGGCTCGCGTATGCTGCTCTTACGCTGGCTCGGAAAGTGGTCGGGTTGATGTTTTGTCGCTGCTCGTTGGGCAGACGGTTCCATGTCCGTAAAGCACGAACTGGCACGGTCTTGTGTGTGACCTCCATCCTGCATCGCGGTGCGTGTAGGACACCGTCGGTCTCGGTGGCCGAACGAGTGGTCCGCTCGGACACATCCGCTCGGGCACACACAAGCGATCTCAGGGCTTGTGGAGTGTCGGTGCAGTGCACAAGTCTGTGCACTAAAGCACAGTCTCTGAGCTCGATTATTTCGGCAAATTTCAACCAGCCCAGTTGTCTGCGAGCGGCTGAAACGTGATCGGTTTTCTTTTTACCGGTGATTATGCGGATGGCGAAGTTCAGCATCTTCTCGATGCGATGTTGTAGCTGATGCGTGGGCGGAGCCCATGCAGGCAGGCAGTAGGTGACGTGAGGCATGACCAGGGTTTGGATGAGCGTTGTCATGGTGGAGGGAGGCAGCGTGCCTCTCAGCTTCCTGAGCGTGACGAGGGTGCCATACCCGCGCTGCACGACACGGGCTGTCTGTCGTTCCATCGACAGAGTCTGATCAAGTAAGACGCCGAGAAACTTCATGTGTTCAGTGCGTTCCAACCTGATGCCGTCGAAGGTGATGTTGAAGTTGGTTACTTTTTGACAGACATTACCTGTCCTTCCGCACCCCACTGGGTGGTTGCCCCCCCCCCCATGGGTTTTGTGAATATATCTAAAACGAATTTTCGGAGGGGATACGATCGGTTCTATGCGACAAGTGACCACACACGCCCAGCCCCAGGTCCGCTCACTTCCTCCCCACATCACCCCCTCCCCACACCACACTCCAGCCAACCTCATCCACCGAGCCCGAGCCATGACGAGCCTCAGCGCCCCGGGGCGCGACCTGTCAGCGAACCGGCGGGGACGCGGGCCGGCGGTTGCGTGCGCCGCGGGGGCAGGGGCGCGTCCAGGCGTCGGGGACATCGAGGTGGCGCGAGCTGGCGCCGCCACGGCGACACTGGACCAGACCTGATAATTGGACACATCAACATTCAGTCGTTGAAGCCCAAACTGCCGGATCTGCGAGACGACATTCATAGAGTTCACGGATTTGATATACCTATTGTCACTGTTTTTATATAACAGTGTTCGCTGACAGGTCGCGCCCCTACCTACCGTTGTTGCCACTAATTCGCGCTTTTGAGACGAGCGGTAGCAGAGACATAAGAATCTCTTCATATTTCACCGATTGACTGGTGGCAATATGCTGTGTTTCGCCCTCACACGGTCAACACAAAAACTGGGAGGGCGGCTTGGCCGGCGGCAGACCGGTGTTGCTCAACAGTCACGTGCCTACCTGAGGCGGGCTGGTTGGTCGCGGCGCCGCCAGTCGTCGCGCGCGTCGCCGCCCCGGGCACCGGCCGGCGAGAGGCCGGGCGCCGGCGAAACCGGCCGGCGCGGCGGCCGCACTGTGCCGACGCGATGGCCGCGATGAGGGTGGTGCTGACGGTGCTGGTGACGGCGGCGGCGGCGGCCGCGCGGCCCCAGGAGGCCGACCAGCCGCCGGCTGTCGAGGTGCAGCCCAAAGAGCTGGCCGGCGACCAGAGCACCTATCAGGTGGTGCCGGCCGAGGCCGAACAGGACCTGGAGACGAGTGCGCGCGCGCTGCTCGACCTGCTGGAGCCGCAGAGCCAGCAGCAAGCGCAGAAACAGGCGCTGGCCGAGTGGGCGTACGCCTCCAACATCACCGCCGAGAATGAGCAGGCCATGGTGAGTGCCGGCTGGGAGCCGTGAGAGAACAGAGAAAGAGAGAGAGAGAGAGAGAGAGAGAGAGAGAGAGAGAGAGAGAGAGAGAGAGAGAGAGAGAGAGAGAGAGAGAGAGAGAGAGAGAGAGAGAGAGAGAGAGAGAGAGAGAGAGAGAGAGAGAGAGAGAGAGAACAGAGAACATTGATCATTCCACGGTCACCGGTCAGTACTCGGTGCTCGGTGCCGCCGCAGACGGGACGCAAATGGTCCGGAGACAGTGCCGGGCATGGTGCAGCACCCGCCAGTCTATACCGGGCAACTTTCTACTCAAAATGACTTTGTAGGTACAAGTGACTTTTTTGCATCGTTTACCTCATCGTCATCACCTGAGGTCAGACTAGTCACGTGACCTCACCATTCGGCTTAATTAAGTCAGGGGGACCTATATGAAACGATTATGTTGACACCGGAACCGATCTAAGGCTATTTAACCCTCGCCGGACCTATTGGTTTTCTACATACGCGCCGGCCGAGGGGGGGCGGGTACGACCCCCCCCTCGCCGTTTCGCCCCTGGTGGAGCTAGCGCGTCGCGGAAAAAACGAGCGTGTGCGCCGTTACGAGACGCAGAGATTGGTACCCGATTTTAAGGTCCTAGGTCAACCGGTGACCTCTGAGGTCAGGTCAAGTGCCCCAAGGTACGGTTCAGTTTTTGGTGAATAACTTCGCAAAAAACGGCCGCAGAGCGCCGATTTTGGCAGCATCGTGTTCGTCTCGCTCAGGCGCGTCGAATGGTATACTTTTTGTCCGGGTCAGGTCAACTTGGGGTGTTGACCTCAGGTCAAGGTCAGGTCAGCACCCCCAGGTCACAAAGTTGGTCGAAAGGGGTCATGTCGCATGTCATTCGATTCGGCAGGTCTTCCTGAGTCCATTGGTGGCTTTCTCGTCTCGCTAGCTCAATTTGATCAAGAGTTATTGACGAAAAACTAATATGACCTTGATGACGTCATAAATGACGTCACGCAAGGTCAACATTGCAAAAGTGACGCATCTAACCTTGCAAGGAGTGCATAAAATCACGATTCTGTGTGCTTGAGATAGTTGGAGATCGTTCCCGGCGCCAGAATAGCAGTTTTCATTTTTCCCCATTGACTTATAATGGTGAGGTCACGAAAATGACCTGACCTCATATGACCTTTAGGAAAAATCCGAGATATACAAGTTGTGGGACTCATAATGGATACTAGATCCTGCAAGTTTCATTTCCCTGTGACATCTCCTCTGGCAGTGAGGGCGTTGCGAAGTTGCGACATCTGAAGACCGTGCAGAGGTTCACTTATGACGTCATAGGTCAGTGACCTGACCTGACCCAAAAATGCGGTTGGTGTCAAAAGATGCGGCTTGGATCAAAGGTCAGGTATGCCAAGTTTTAGCTCTCTATCGCCAGCGTGTTCGGAGCTATTGCGAAAAAACCCTATGGGGGGGGGGCGGCACCCGCCCCCCCCCCCCTCGGCCGGCGAGGGTTAAAGCACATGCAAGCTTAAGTTCATGGGCTTCTTGCATGTCACGGTGCTTAGATTCTGCTTTGTTGACCTTTCGTGACGTCATATATTACATTCCTTAGGTCTCTTGAGGTCATTCGGGTTTTTCGTCAATAACTCATGATCCAATTGAGCCAGCGAGTCAGAAATGTCAGCAATTGACTCAGAAGACCTGCCGAGCCGAGTGATATGAGATGTGACCTCTTTCAATCAGACTCGTTACATGAGCCATGTATTATTCGATAAGCCGAAAGATGACGGAGGCGCTGGTGTGAGCCAAAATCGCAGATCTGCGACCATTCTGGCGAGATTATTTACCGAAAACCGTATGTATAGGTACCAACTGTGTGGCGTTTGATCTGACCTAGAGTTCACCGGTCGGCGCGGTTGCCTTGAGATAATATGATTAGTAACAGCACGCCCGCCCGTTCTTTTTGTTCAGCTCTGCAGTTCAATCAGGGGTGAGACGGCGAGCGGGATTGCTACACCTGACAATTTCTTCTCTTTTCGTTCCCTTAGGACGTACCTAATACGTAGGTATACAGAAAGTGATAGGTCTGGCGAGAATCAGATGCCGCCGAAACACGCCAAATAGGGATAATCCCTATGCAACAAACCTTACGCCGTCTCTCGACATCAGTTTTAGGTGCGTTATTGGACAGAGGTTTCCACAATAAAATTGGCTGTAATGGTTATATAATGCCACAAAGACTAATTTAAAGGAAAACTGTGCCTATTTGTTGTTCACGGCATTCTGCAAATAAAAAGTGCGATGTTTCTGGAGTGGCGTGATGGAATGGCCAGGTCGCTCCTACTCTGATGCACGTAACGAAGACCGTCTGACTAATAGAATCAGACAACTCACAATAGGGCTGTCAAGAACAAATCCGCCATGGAACGGGGATACATGCGCAAAATACCTAAATGCGTGTTACAAACGGATTGTAATGCTGAACCGATAGGAAAATCCGTTCGTGATGAGTATTTATTTGCTCATGTATCCCAGGTCATAGTGGCGGGCGTTGGATGAGAAGAGTTTGTTGTATGGTCCCAGCCCGGAGCCCCCTGTATAATTTATACTTTATACAATCTCGGTGATAGTTACACTGCTTATAAATTCGCCATCGTTCCATCGCGCGCTCACCGCAGCAAGGAAAATTCGTCAGCGCATGACGTGTTGACCACCAGCCATAAAGATTCAGGATACAGGCATTGTCACAAAGTGTTTCGACTCTGATAGTTTGCTTAGCCTTTGTTTTCCATTGTTGGATTTGCAACAAATGATTCGAGAGACAATTGGTGACTAAGTCCGATTGCCATGGAGCCTCGTATTTCGTGTTTGAAATTCGACCGTTCCATTATAGTCCCATTAATTATCTGATCAGTAATCACTGCATGCACTTATAAGGTTAGAGCAATGATTCAAGAGATGATCTAGCAATGCTGCTTAAATTATTAACCGGCACTTTATGAAAACTCATATACTGAATGCATGACAAGAATGTTTGGTACAATTATTTATAAAGACCACGCGACAAATGCCTTCCGTACAGCGATACATGCATACTACTGGTAAATCCATGTTGGTAACTGAAGCCTAACTATTTACAAAACAGGCAAGGTAATAGTTAACAGTTTGTTTGATATTATAGATTTTAAAGTTAAATGTTATTCATATTAAGTGCAGCCTTCATTCATTCCCCAACAAATTATTACGGGTATCTATTCACTTTTTCAATGTAAATAGACCACGACATTTCAATGAGATGCATGACCAGTGCAGGTATGGTATGTACCTAAGTATCGAGGAGAGGACGAGCGTGATAGAACTCAGGTGACCCACATTTTTTATTGACCCCTCGGATAGTGTTTTGACATTCACTTTCCACTGACGATAAGAAAAGCGAAACGGCTTGGGTGTTTTTCTGTGTGCCTTCATGATAATCTGCATGTTTTAGGCATACTTGCGCAAGATGACAGAGATTGACAGTCCGGTCTGAAGAAGAATGTACCCACAAAGAAATAAGAACGTTCGTACTGCGATCGGCCGGTACTCGGGTACGTAAAATGATGCCTGTCTATTCCTATATGTACATATATAGTGCCATGGATGAAGGGTGAGCTCGGCGATACATGGGTATCTCCTTGATGTCATAACACTTGAAGAGGGCTGTTTTTTTTATCAAACACAGTTGTCTCCACCGTAGCCCCCGCAGGATTTGCTGCGCTCTTTCGGTCGGCTCCAGCAGGGCGATATGCTAATGTGACTGGAAGGCCCGCGGGCAGCCTGCCCGGACGGAACGATGGCGCAACACACGGCGGCGGCGTGGAGTGCGCGGCAAAAACGGCGCGCGGACGTGCAGCCGGTGACGCACAGTTTCTCCCGCCAACGGTGACCCTTTGACAAAGTCAGTGTGACTGTTTTGTTGATGGGAACTGCGATCATGACGGCGCGAATGTTACCGCCAAAGGACGTCTTTTTGCTGAGCAGTTTGGGCTACTGACACCGTTCGGACGGCTTTTTATTGTAATATTGCGCAATGGGATGCTTACATTGAACAACACGCTGTACCTATAAGGCCCGGACTCCCGGACTTTGGAGCAGTTCGAAGTCTGGGAACTCATTCATAAGGACATGCCGTGATTCGGCGGTTGATAGAAATTTAGATATGAGACGCAAGACGACCGTAACAGTAGAGGTGCCCTTCAGATCAACCGCACAAACAAGTTGGCAATACATTTCAAAATAAAACTGTTTTAATAAATGTCAGATGAAGCCCATCTCATCGGTCGACTTATCAGGCCGATCGGTCGGGCACCGGTGCGGTGCGGCGGGGTCGGGTCGGGGCGGGGCGGGGCGGGACGGGCCCGCTGCCTCTGGGAAGGCCATTGAGAGTGGAGCTTGGACTGGACCGGGCCGCGCGGTGGTCCAGTGTGGGCCGGACCCCAGGACCGGGCCGGTGGCCCAGTTGCCGCTCTGGCAGCCGGCCAGTGTCGCGGCGTACCTCCGAAGACGGGCCTCGGCACCTCAGTGCCTCTCGGAGATGGGCCGATACAGAGAGTGAAAGGGAGATCCCGTCAAGGATCGCATGGCAGCGCCGCACTGCACCGACTGTCCATCGCAGCTTATGAATGCTTGGTGATACCGTATGGGTAACCCTTTCCTGTGGACGTATTTAAAGGATCGTCCGTTCCTGCCCTGCGAAAATGCATTTATATTGGGTATTTATTTGACATGACTTTGGATGGCGCAGCACACAATAGCCGTCCGACATTTTATTGAGGAGATACTCATCTGAATGACACTCAACGGTCACACGAATACACTTTGGCCAATCGCCAGTCTGTATGAACTAACAAACGCCGCCCGGCACCAGTGATCTGAAGCGAGCCGGCCACGTCGAGCGCAGACGGAATTTGATTGCTGAGTTGTCAGAAGGGATACCACACATGTGGTCAACTTTAACGACTCCATACACGTGCCACTCCAGCTGGCAGCAGTAGCGTCACCAGATTCTTTTCGTGATAACTCTGGTCTGTTTGCGCCACCGCGGACACACGGCCTGATAAGGACTGAGGGCTGGCTTGAGATCAATATTAATATGTTCTAAAACCACCTGTCTGTACAAAGCTGGAGACCAGTTCTAGAGATTCACGGAGATGCCTCTTACGATGATGCGGCTTAGAGAACGAGTTTTATTCTTTCGCAATCATTCAGTAAGCGTTCCCAGGGTAGCGAAATGCATGCATGTGTGACCGTCTAGAACAGGTCGCCGTGTCAACAGCGGGGTTCAGTGACGTGCGTCCGGGGAACGGAGACAAAGGTCAGTGACGTGCACGGTCCGAGAATCAGGAGACAAAACCAGTTCGGCGTGTCCAGAACGAGCAAAAACATACCGAAATAGAGAGAGACAGAAAGAGAGAGAGAGAGAGAGAGAGAGAGAGAGAGAGAGAGAGAGAGAGAGAGAGAGAGAGAGAGAGAGGAAGAGAGAGAGAGAGAGAGAGAGAGAGAGAGAGAGAGAGAGAGAGAGAGAGAGAGAGAGAGAGAGAGAGAGAGAGAGAGAGAGAGAGAGAGAGAGAGAGAGAGAGAGAGAGAGAGAGAGAGAGAGAGAGAGGATGTGAAGTAGATACTGCAGTTAATGTCGCGGCGACAGGCATCGCCTGCTCCATTTGCCTGTATCGAAACATTAAAAATCAATTGGTGAATAATAAAGTCGAAATGCTTGAAATACTTCCAAATGATCATGGTTCAGCTGAAGTTGTTGATAAGCATTCTACTCTCAGCGTACTTGTACAGTCTGTCTTAAAAGTACCGCGCAAAGTAACGGTGGATACATCAAGCCTGACCGAGGAAGGGCCTGCTAAAGTTGAGTCACCGGAGCAATTGACATTCTCGTCCATTCCCCAGGTCAATTGGTTCGGTGACTTTCAAGACTTGTCAATTTGGTTTACAGTGTACATTGAACAACACGCTGTATAAGGCCCGGACTCCCGGACTTTGAAGCAGTTCGAAGTCTGGGAACTCATTCATAAGGACAGGCCGTGACTCGGCGGTTGATAGAAATTTAGAAGTCAACAAGTCTGACCGAGGAAGGGCCTGCTAAAGTTGAGTCACCGGAGCAATTGACATTCTCGTCCATTCCCCAGGTCAATTGGTTCGGTGACTTTCAAATTTAGCAGTCCTTCCTCGGTCAGGCTTGATGGATCCACCGTCACTTTGCGCGGTACTTTTAAGACAGACTGTACATTGATCTTGGGCTTTTTACCGGGGCCATGCCCTTGAATCTTGTTTCAGTTTTATTTGCGTAAGTGTTATATACGTTTAACAATGCTGCATTAATTTTCCATTCACGCTGGTGAGCAGCCGGCGTGGGGCGCTGGCCGACCGGCAGACCCGCCGCGATGTCCAAAATTCATCACTGCACTCTTACACATACACACCTGTGCAGTCGGCAGTGTATCGCTGTCCGGACATCACTCACACACATACACACCGGTGCAGTCGGCAGTGTATCAGAGCCGGCAAGGTCACAGGCAGGAAAACCGGCCCCACCGCGCCGCCGCATCGTTTTCCATGGAGCGACCGGAGCTCGGCGCACGCAAGGCGCGGCGCCCGTCCCGCGCCGTCCGCCGCCCCCGGCCGCGCTGCACCCCTGTGTCGCGTGATGACGCCGCCCCACGAGCTCTGTACGGACGCAGCTCTGGCCCAGTGAGCTCTGTGTGGACTCAAGTTTGACCCAGTGAGCTCTGTACTGTAAGCCAGCCGCTCTGGCCCAGTGAGCTAGTCAGGTGCGGTCATGGCGTCACGGCTCTGTGAGCTCTGTGTGGTAAAGGGTCTCGACACTGGACCGGGATCGGCCCAATCTCCGCCAGATGTTCGAAATTACGCCAGATTAGGCCAGCCGGAGAGCGGATTCGGTCGGCCGTGACCTGTCCTCTCACCGGCCGCCCCGGAAAGCTGGGATCGGGCTCTGGGAAGAAAACAGATTCTATCCAACATCAGCGCATCAGCTTGCGAGAAAATAGTAAGACTTTATAACTATTTACGCGGCCGTGAAAATAAACGTTTATTACAACATGTTATATGTCCTATTTTATCGATATTTATTGTTTCTTACGGGAATACGTGACCATATAAATTTCGATGGGTCAAATGATTTCGGTTCCGTCCTCATGAAGCGTTCCAGCCACCATTGGGTGTGAATCAGGGTGAAAATAACACATGTTCCCCAAGTGTGATAGGCACAACTGGTGTTCGCACACCGCGCCACCCAGACCCCATGTCAGCTGTCCACGTAAAACGGAGCCATCGCATTGTGAAGTCAACACCTGAACTCAAATCTAATAGGCACTTCGTTAAGTTTGTTTAGTGTGTTTCGGCTGAAACGTCTATTTCATATTCAGATATGGAAACTGCTATCGGCTCGTAATGCTGCCTTAATCGGTTAGTAATCGGAAGAAATCGGCTATGCGTGCTGATCCATCTTACTGAAGAGCAGTGCTGAGCTATCACACTGAATCTGGTGGAATCTATTTCCGCCCACTGGAGGCAGGGGCGTCGCCACGGATTTTTGAGTGGGGAGGTCGGGTTTCTAGTCTTCACCCGATGGGTAGGGGTGTTTTTTTTCCACACTTCCCAGTTTTGTGCGTGCTTATATGTGTGTGTGCGCAAGTAACAAATCGGCGCGCAGCGCCGCGAAATTTGGTATAACCTATTAGGTAGGTATACCTACCTACATCACTTGCGTAAAAATTATCACTGGTCACTTAAGGTCAGGTCGCCATGTCAAGTTCAGTTATACGGTATACCTCTATCAAACTTTCCCCTCTCGCCATTCTTGTAGCTTTTCTCCCATAACTTCGAAAGTGTACACTGTATACCTAATGTATGGGGTTATACGTGTCAGCAACTCATGATTCTGAGGATTCACATCTATGATCTGGAGGCAGGTCAAATACGTGACCTCATCATTAGAAAATAATGATAAATTAGAAAAAGCACGAATGCCTCCTGCTTTGAAAAAGTTCGTCAGAAACGCAAAATATCTTTGGAGCCATGACAAATCAGCTCATCATTGCCAGGAACAGGGTGCAACTTATGGCGGGTGATGACTCGAAAGGTGATTAGTGGAAATGTCCATCGATGGCCACCAGCATTTTTTTTTTTTACAACTTTTGACGAAGACGCCGTAGAGCGATGACAGCACCTGGAAGGTGTTCACTGTTCAGCTCAACAACACGGATCCATTCATATGCAGCAGGAGGTCCTTTTTCGATCAGGACATAACGTTGACCTGAGGTCGTTTTAACGTTAATTCTGAATGGTCAAATTTTAACTCATGTGACGCGTCTCAAAGAGATAAACACGGTGGTGACAAGACAACATATGTAAATACCATACAAATTCACGGAATCTAAAGTTATTGCAAAGCAAATGTTTCGGCAGAATCTGTCCAGTTAGCTGTTTGCCTTCTATGGGCAAAACATAGACCTGAGATGAAATCTGACGCGAAGCTAGCGAAAGAGCATTGAAAGAGCTATCGAATATGTTTTCTGCTTCACTGTAGCCCTTCTATTGGTGGGTTCCCAGTCGCTAACGTATATCGTATACTAAAGTAACGCTGAGGTATGCTTTCGACCCCTGATCGATCTAGAGGTTTGCGGAAAAAAGAGCATGCTGCCCGTGACGAGAGAAAGCCGATGATACCCAATACCTATTTACAAGGTTTCGGGTCATCTCAGGACTCAGGTCATCGCCAATAAGTAGGGAAACTCGGGACCTGCTAGAACTTTGCGAATGTAAGTTGTGATGGTTTTTCGAGGTTCTGATTACGAATGTTATCTTAGTTTTGAACGAAGATGATGACTCCATGCATTTGGGGTAGATCAGGTCAGGTCAGATCGACCAGTACCTAATAGTGGATGACCACCACCGATTGCTTCCTAACATATTATACATATGTATAAGCAACACAACTACTTCTTAAATGTTCAGATGGGCGCTAAGTTCAAAATCAGCTCCAAAAACTATCCCATACCTAAATTAAAAGCATGTTATGAAAAAGTGAACCAAGGTAATCTTTATTTGAATCAGGGATATCGATTTATTTTTAAGTAGGTGATTAACTCGAGCGCACCGGAAGTTTCGTTGCAATCGGCTCCTTTTTGCGCGACTTCTTTGCGAAAGCCCGAGGTGGTTTCATCTGACTCCCTTTCCCCTACACGTGCACTGTACAGCTAGTTGTGACGGTAGCCATGGGGCTGAGGCTAGTTTGTAGTTTTGTAGTTAGGTACTGATCCGACGAATCGACTGCGACCATTTTTTTAATCGATCAGACGAACGCTCGGGGCAGTTTTGGCGCGTCCAATCCTTTGAGGGATAAAAAGGTACTAGAATGGTGGCTACTTAAAAATATTGTTGTGCTGGTGTTCCCAACCCACAGCTAATTGAACTTTAGGTAATTGGCTAATTGGCTTTAGGGAGCTCTTGAAGCGATTCTGAATCTGATGTATTTGTTGGTGTTGCTGACGCCTGCTTCACTGACATAAAAGCTAAAAAAGCATACTCAGCATCGCAAAAAGTGGGGGGGTCGACACCCCCAGTTTCCAAGAGTGGGGGGGTCACGACCCCCCCGACCCCCCCGTCGGCGACGCCCCTGACTGGAGGTGACTTTATGAGGTTTCTGCTGCCGCACTCGACCGGCATGGATCAGCTCCATGGATTTTACGAGGGATGCGCTTTTTTGTAAGTGTGAAAGGACCGAAAGCTGGCAAAGCAAGACTTGATGCATATTTGTGTGACTAACCGAATGCTTGTGCATCCATGCTATACCTATGCTATGAGATTTGACCAATATACGTAGCTTCTTCATTGAATACAGAATCATAACACTACGGCGCACCGTCGCGTCGTCCGTCGCGTCGTGTCTCCCACTATATCCCGCCCCGCCGGGGATTCACTGTCGGCCGCTCCCCGCCGGCCACCCCTGCACGATCGCCGAGCGTGCCGGCGCCACGGCAGGGAGGGTGCCACCCCACCGCGCCGGCGGGCACACACCCGAACAAACCAAACCGGTCAGTTGGCCGCGCCGCACCAGCTACTGGAGAAATGAAAGTGGCCGCGCGCGCGCGACCGGCTGCCCCCGGAGAGGGCGAGAGGGCGGCACGGTGGGGAGAGAGGGCGGGAGAGGCGCGGAGGGAGGGGCGCCAGCGAGAGTGATCTGGTCGGGGACGGTCACGGCCGCTGTCCGTTCACCGTTACACATGACGTCACTCAGCTGCCGGCCGGTGACGTCATCTGAGGGCCGAGCCAGGGGCCGGCAGGGAAGGTGACGGTCGGGTCAGAGGTGGACACCATCGGCGAATAAATAGGTACCCGTTTGTCCCCGAGCTTTTCTTGTCTCTATATTGCAACTAACTACTAAATTTAGTCGATCAGTTGCCCGAACTGGAGCATACGAAGGGCTTCACTTCGGTTATATTGTCCATTGTCTCAGATTGCTACACTGTTGCCCAAGATTACTTTACTTACTGTTGCCTGCACCACCGTATTTGTATTCCCTTAAACATTATTGACGATGCAATGCCTTCCAAACTGCTGACCAATGAAACAATGTTGCATGTTGTTGCACCGTGCACTTCACACCTCGCAGTGTTGTTCACATAACGCAGGATACGTTCTTGTTCCGCAGTTGGCGTCCCGGCTCGAGTACGCCCGGTTCGAGAAGGATCGCTGGAAGCAGGTGACCCAAGTCGACTGGAAATCCATCAAGGACGAGAATGTCAAGCGCCAATTCAAGGTGCTCTCCAAGCTGGGCACGGCTGCCCTGCCAGAGGACAGGTTGGAGAAGGTGAGGTGCTGCTTTATGTCCTTTTATTTGTAGTGGAGGCAATGTTAAATAATAGGACAAGACAATATTAAATAATTACGACCATAGCGCGTCTGCGTCATATGGCTTCTGAACATTTAGGTACCTAGCCAGCTTGCTTTGCTCGCCATTTATTGGCGTCTTTCAGCAATATCCGCACTACCTTTCGTGGTGTTTCGGCGCCACACCTCAGAACCGCACACAATTTGTGGCGGACCATCCGCAGAGTTATGTAGCGTCGCGAACAGTCGTGACCAGTCGGCGACGGTTATCACGCGCCTCTGCCGCCCGGCACGTAGGAGAGCCGTGGGCCAGTCTGCGCCTCACTGCATACAATGCGCCTCAGTGGCATCCCTCAGTCAATATGCTCTAGCTGGTCTGCGTGGGTATAGGCTCGACACTGCCTGACATGACCGTACAAATTCAATAGAACGGTTTGTATCAGGGAATTGATTTATATTGAAAGCGATTATCTATTTTCACCTAAATTTACCTATTAAATTATATTAATACATACAGGGTGGGCCAAAAAAAGTGTGTCACTTTTCAGCAGTAATTTCTCGAAAGCGGTAAGAGATACGAAAAAGAAACTTTCACAACTTAAAGAAAATCGTTTGACAAATTATATGATATCAATTTTATGGAAAAGTTTTCATCGAACTGACGTTGCCATCATCATTTCAAAAATGAGATCTGTGCATCTCTTTATTTGCGCATGTGCTCGAAGTGGGCACCGCCAAGCTGAAGGCCATCCGGAAACGCGCTCCAGGAAGCTGACGCTCACCCTCTCCGCGGCGGCTGCTGTCACTTCACGCACGTACCATGATCGACGCTGACGCGCGGCTCCTCCAGGCTACCGGGCTTGTTGCGATAGACGCTGTCCTTGCAGGCTCCCCAAAACCAGTAGTCCAGCGGGTTGAGTCCAGGACTGTGAGGAGCCCACTGCTTTTCGCTTCCCTTGGAGACCACGCGGCAACCGAAGAGCTCTTGGAGCAGTTGCAGTGTCTCTCGGGCCGTGTGCGGTGGCGCTACATCTTGCATGAACATAGCTTGTAGCGTGATCACCAAGGGAAGCGAAAAGCATCCTCACAGTCCTGACCTCAAACCGCTGGTTTTGGGGAGCCTGCAAGGACAGCGTCTATCGCAACAAACCCGGTAACCTGGAGGAGCTGCGTCTCAGCGTCGAGCAACACGTGCGTGAAGTGACAGCAGACACCGCGGAGAGGGCCAGGGCGTCAGCTTCCTGGAGCGCGTTCAAATGGGCCTTGAGCGTGGCGTGGAGGTGCCCACTTCGAGCACATGCGCAAACATAAAAGACGCACATATCCCATTTTTGAAATGGTGATGGCAACATCAGATCGACTGAAACTTTTTCATAAAATGGGTATCATATAATTTGTCAAACGATTTTCTTTAAGTTGTGAAAGTTTCATTTTGATATCTCTTACCACTTTCGAGAAATAGCTGCTGAAAAGTGACACACTTTTTTTGGCCCACCCTGTACTTTACGGTGCGTTCACTGGAGATTAACCGTGCGTTAATTCGAAGATAGCCGTGCACCAATTTAAATTAATACATACTTTACGGTGCGTTCACTGGAGATTAACCGTGCGTTAATTCGAAGGTAGCCGTGCACCAATTTAAATTGGTGCACGCGCGTGCAGTGATGACTTTCTCGACTGAAGTTTTTCGGAAGGGTCATTGACTTTATTCTAAGATTTCCCATAAAGGGCCCTTTTTAGTGGCATGGACTAGGTCTAATTTTCATTTAAATTCGCACCGTTAAGCATGTATTAATTAGTTTAACACATGGTTTCCGTGCATAAATGGTTTTAACGCACTCGTGGATGGAATGGAGCACTTGTGCGTTAATGCACTCGTTTCACTCGTGCATTAACACACTCGTGCTCCAATCCATCCACGTCGTGCGTTAAAACCATTTACACACGGGAAACCATGTGTTAATATATATTAACACATGGTTTCCCGTGTGTAAATGGTTTTAACGCACGACGTGGATGGATTGGAGCACGAGTGTGTTAATGCACGAGTGAAACGAGTGCATTAACGCACGAGTGCTCCATTCCATCCACGAGTGCGTTAAAACCATTTATGCACGGAAACCATGTGTTAAACTAATTAATACATGCTTAACGGTGCGAATTTAAATTTTTAAATTAAAATTAATCTTAGTCCATGACATTAAAAGGGCCTTTTATGGGAATTCTTAGAAGAAAGTCAATGACCCTTCCGAAAAACTTCAGTCGAGAAATTCATCACTGCACGAGCGTGCACCAATTTAAATTGGTGCACGGCTACCTTCGAATTAACGCACGGTTAATCTCCAGTGAACGCACCGTAAAGTATGTATTAATATATATTAATACATACTTTACGGTGCGTTCACTGGAGATTAACCGTGCGTTAATTCGAAGGTAGCCGTGCACCAATTTAAATTGGTGCACGCGCGTGCAGTGATGACTTTCTCGACTGAAGTTTTTCGGAAGGGTCATTGACTTTATTCTTAGAATTCCCATAAAAGGCCCTTTTAGTGGCATGGGCTAGGTTTAATTTTGATTTAAATTCGCACCGTTAAGCATGTATTAATTAGTTTAACACATGGTTTCCGTGCATAAATGGTTTTAACGCACTCGTGGATGGAATGGAGCACTTGTGCGTTAATGCACTCGTTTCACTCGTGCATTAACACACTCGTGCTCCAATCCATCCACGTCGTGCGTTAAAACCATTTACACACGGGAAACCATGTGTTAAAGGTAGTGTGCCACCTTTGAAAGATTTCCCATTTTATTTTTCCTAGGATAAGAAGCTTCTGTTTTTACCTAATATCGCAAAAAAAAATCAAAACTGGGCCTGGAATAGTGCCTTTTTCGCCTAAAAGTTTTTCGGTTTTTAGATATGTATAACAACTGTAGTGGGCTCACCTGCAAACAGGCGTCGGGCAACAATCGCGAATGCGGCGCACTCGTGACAATAAGCAAAGGTCATTATAGTGTTACGACCATACGACGTACGGGAATGAGTTATCAGCTGTCTAATCGTAGACAACACAATGTCGAGCCTTAAACTGTAAGCCCGTATTGGTATTGTTTCTTTTATTTGGCTGTCGAACATTATTTATGGTTTGAAATATGATTTTATGTAAAATAATTGATATGAAAAAGCCGTCTTATAAGTTATGACCCCATTTCACCACACGCAAGTGGCAGAAATGACAATGATCAGCTGACGCATTTTTCTTGGCCGAAGTCAGAGCGCGCGGCCCGACGCACCACGCGTATTTGGAAATTCCGACCTCGACGAGCATCAGAAGCCACCTAACAGGCGTGTTCGAAACCGCAGGAGATGATGATGAACGGGTTTATCGAAACTTGATTGGATGAGCATATCGGTAATAGCGATTTCAGTGTGTGCATTTATTGTTCATAGTGGTGTGAAATGTGGTTGGGGTACGACCGACAACCCGTCGGGGCGAATTTCGCACTGGGGTACTCAAAATTTGAAGAATTTAAGACGTTTCCATGAGTTTTGAAGGTATGGATAAGTTCTAAAAATCCGGTTCTCCTTATCTGGGCCATTAACTCCATACGGTCCAAGAAAGCTGGCACACTACCTTTAATATATATTATCAAATGAATTTAATTTCGAACACGCAGTGAACATTACGTTACGATACCATTTTTATATGTGCCTTATATTTTTTAGCGTTGGATCCGCCTCCTGTATCGCGCTGACATGTGACTGTCTCTCCACCTTTTTCGTTTTTTTTTCGCAGTACGACCAGTTGCAGAGTGGCATGGAGCGGACGTACAGCACGGCCAGGGTGTGCAACCTGAACGGCACCAGCTGCGACCTCAGCCTCGAGCCCGGTACGGCGCCTTCTCTGGCGGATGTGACAGTGGCACGTTTTGGGATACGACTCAGTGCTTTCAATGTCACTCGTTCGTACTATCTGCTTGTTTCTCGCAGAGAAACAAGCAGCTGAGAGTCAGCTGCGATATCCCTTACATCGTGCCACTCATCTGCTTATCTCACATCCCCTGGGCGCTAATCTGACACCCTCTCTGAATCTCCTTGGTCTGTCTGACACTCCCTGGGTCTGTCTAACACCCCCTGGGCGATCTTCTGACACCCCTGGGTCTGTCTGACCGCTCTCTCCCGCCGCTGGTCAGATCTGTCGGAGATCATGGCCAACAGCCGCGATCCCGAGGAGCTGGAGCACGTCTGGCTCGCCTGGAGAGAAAACACCGGCAAGAAGATGCGCAACTCGTACAAGGAGTTTGTGGAACTCATCAACGAGGCGGCTGAGCTAAACGGTGAGTGGATGGGCGCATAGACATCGATGTATAACCTGAGTGATACCTACGGACCGCGCAGAGATCCATTAATGGATGCACTGACAGCGTAGCAATGTTGTCCGACTCTGCCCACTGTTATTAGCGTTAGGGATCACGTTATATTTCTTATTTCATGATATATTGGTAGAACTGTCACTTTATATATGGGGCGTAAGGGAAAAGTACGTACAATGTGACATAAATGTAAAAAATGCAATGTATTTCTCCTATTTGAGCACCAGAAATGTGATCGTTATCGAGTGATGAAAGCGGTAATCGTGTGTAACTATAACTCACTAGATCGGCGATATCACTATCAGCGACACAGGGACCATTATCTAGTCACTATGCTGCCCACGGCTGATGGCACCGCGTGTTCGATACCATTACTGGCAACTGATGTTATTACCTGTATACACCATCGCTTTCCAGTCGCCCCGATGTCGGCTGAGTCTCTGCCATTCCCTGGCACGGTATACCGTACCGTGGGCTGAGCCGGCGCTGTATCACAATATCATGCCCATTGCTGTGAGGCGTGAGCTGACCATGTGCTCCGTGCCCGTTGCCGTACCCTGACCGTGTGTCGTGCCCTGACCATGTGCTCCGTGCCCGTTGCCGTACCCTGACCGGGACCCACGCGCCGCAGGGTTCTCGGACGGCACCGAGCTGTGGCTGGACGTGTACGACACCGCCGACTTCCAGTCGCAGATCGCGCGCCTCTGGGACCAGCTGACGCCCCTGTACGAGCAGCTGCACGCGTACGTGCGCGGCCGGCTGCGCCAGCACTACGGCGAGGAGGTGGTCAGCAGGGACGGCCCCATCCCGGCGCACCTGCTCGGTGAGACGGGACACGGGATAGGGTGGGACACTGGGCATTAGACTTAGATGAGGCATCACCAATGTATAAGATCCTCTAAACTTGGTAAAAACTTGGTATTTCTATCAATTTTAGAAGGTGGTTTGGTTTCTGGTAATTTGCCATTATTTAAGTTGGTATTTGGTTTGGTATCGGTTTCAAAATTTTCACTACTTGACATCATTGGGATGGGACACGGGACATGTAGGCCACGGGATACGGTGGGACACGGGAACTAGAAGACTGTTTGTGGGACACTGATTCAATATGTGGGACACGGGACATGGCTGCAACTGGTGCTGAAGTTAATACTGAATCGCAATATCAGCAACGTTTCCTCCGTTGTCAGCAAACAGAAGAGGCAGCTCAGTGCTTTCATACTTCCTCAGTCACTTCTACAGGCGTATGTATCCCGAGGAATGTGCTTAAACATCTTGAAAATTTAATTATATCACGCCATATAGACTGTGACACATGTTGTCTGCCAGCACGCGATTTTCGTTGTGCCTCTGGTATGCTGGATCTTAATTTATTCAGCATCCAGAGATGATTAACACACTCTAAAAACAAAAGTACACGGCCCTAAGAAGTACAAACGAGCAAACACAATTTAGCATTGGGATGGTAATCATTCTTGCAAGCTAGAAATTCATGACCGATTTTCTCACTACTATTGCTGATGGTCCAAGCCTTCATATTGATGTTTGCGAATTGCGGTCTTTGCGGTTTTTTTTTTCGTTCACGGAAGATTAATTCCCACCATATCTGTCCTTCCAGTTCCTACGGTACGTTACACCATCTGAACAAACCACAACTCTACATTGCTGAATTACTGACTTGTCGCTGCATTATATACGCGACTGAATATTGAGCGATTCCTTTACATAGTAGCGCAGTCTGAGTGTTTGAACTGGTCTCGTTTGTCGCCCAGGCGGCTCTGTGGTCCATTGCCGACTGCCTAGGAGTGGCTGTGACCGGTAGCAGGCCCTCTGTTCCATATTTGGTCACTGCACGGGCCTCTCACGGGTACAGGACGCCGTCCCGTGTTTGGCCAGTGCGGGCCTCTCACGGGGACAGAGCGCACTCGGCGGCCGCCCAGCTGTTTGTCGCCCCTGCGCTCATTATCGTTCCATCGTCCCCATCGTCCGAGTAGCCCACACCACCTGTGGCCAGACCATCACACCCGAATACACCGCACCACCGTGTGGGGATCTGGTGATAACGGCCGGCCGACCAGCTGATTTTCTGGCGTTTCCAAACACAGATGCATCGGAGGATCCCCGATATTCGGTCCTTCACGTATTGATAATTGTCTGTTCTACTCCAAATTAAACGTTATTTCGGGGCGTATTTCATGTCTGTGGCCGCGTAGACGTTCGGTTTGAATTTCAGCTTAGGAAGCGTGCAGAGGTCTCGCGGCTGCGGCTGTCTGCAGCTCAAGCTAGGTGTGTACTTGTTATGCGGCGCAGCATATGCTGCGCCGCATAACAAGTACACACCTAGTACACAAGTACGTCCGCTTCAGGCGCGCAATACAGAACCATCTAGATTCTAGTGACAGCAATCCCAACTACACGGCTGCGTCGTCACCGCTAGGTCGTCCGACCGGCCCGACCTATTTCTTACTCGCACGTGTCATGCGGCGCAGCATACCTTCAGGCGCGCAATACAGAACCATCTAGTGACAGCAACTCTTTACCTGCACATCAAGTACATCAAGTAGGTCAAGTACATCAAGTACGTCAAGTACATCAAGTACATCAAGTACAACTCCAACTACACGGCTGTGCCGTCCAGGGTATATTGAGTGAAGTGCCGTCACCGCTACGGCGTCCGACCTATTTCTTACTCGCACGTGCCATGCGGTGCAGCATACCTTCAGGCGAACGATGGCAGAGCCATCTATTGGCAGCAATCGAAACTACATGGCAACTTCCACTATAAGTAAATAGCCCTGGTCTAAGCAATGGCGATTTGTCAGTAGAAATGCCTAAAAGTTGAGACATCTACCGGCTTACAATACTAAAGATTCAAAAAAGAGTAGGCGAAAGACAAGCTATCATATCTCCATGTGCAAATACCGTACCTGAATCCGAATGCCTGAACGTAATCCTTATGTTAGGTAAGTAAGGCTATTTGTAGTGCGTCAGCCACACATAAGAAAGCCGCGGGGCAAAGTTGTCATGAGCTGCATTTTTTTCGAGGACCAATACCTATACCAGCGTCGGCTCCACGCCACCCGACCGACCCCAGGGCTGACGCCACGACATCTGCCGTTTCAGGGAACATGTGGTCTCAGTCCTGGGGCAATCTGCTCGATATCTGCAAACCGTACCCAGAGAAGGCCAGCGTTGACGTAACACCGCAGATGAAAGCGCAGGTGAGTCGGTGACTGAGGAAGCCCGCAGCTATTGACGCAGCTGCTATGTCACCAGCAAATCCAATAGAGTCATTCACCCGGAGCGATGTCTGCGCTGTTGTGTTTGAAGTGCTTTTCTGACTACTGAGTTTGAGTTCGGGAAATAAATTCTCGGCACCAGTGCGGTGCTTAAATATTTCAATGTGTAACTGCTTTGAAAGGACAACTGAATTCTTGAGAGTGATCCATGAGGAATGCTCCTCACATAAATCGCTCCAATTAGGTATAATAAATGCATTACGGATGCACTCATTGAGTGCTAGTCTTTGACAACCCTAGAGCGACATATGTACACAAAGCTAGTTATTGATTCAATGGTTGTAGCTAACGAGACAGAGCGCCTGTTGCGGAAGGGACGGTGAGCTGGTTTTCCTCTCTCGCAGGGCTACACGCCGCTGAAGATGTTCCAGATGTCAGACGAGTTTTTCACCTCGCTCGGTCTGATCCCGATGACGCCCGAGTTCTGGAACAGATCCATCCTGGAGAAGCCCGACGACGGCCGCGAGCTGGTCTGCCACGCGTCCGCCTGGGACTTCTACGACGGAAAGGATGTCCGGTAGGTGACCGCTGGAGGCCGGTGTCGCACGTTCGCGTTCAGTCCTTGACTTCACTTAGAGCTTCACCGTCTGGTGAGAAGCTGCTGACGCCTGTTGAAGCTGAATTAACTTTCTCTTCTTTAGCTACTTGATTAGAACGGCCCGAATAAACGTCACCCAAAATAAATCCACTTATCATTGGTGTTACGTATGCTTTTCAGAAACCCAATGCTCAATAGCAAATTTTGTGTATGTTTATTTTGTGAGTCAATTAAATGGTTACCCACGATCGTAAAAGGTTAGACCGACCACGATCACCAAGAAAATGTCACCCACGTCATACTGACTAGTGACTACTGCTACATGATCTTACGTGTGCGTCATGCTCGTTAATTGGTGTCACATGTCATTAGGATGTTCCACAATCGATAACTAGCAATGGTTCCACCTCACATCCATCGAATTAATGAGAAACACAAGCTGATGCCAAAGCTGAAACCATAATTGCTTGCATAAGTCAGTCATCGAATGTCACGCTTGAACGCACCAAGGAAGTGACGTTCGATAAACTTGAAGAAATTCTCTAAAAAGTGTGAAGTTGGCAAACACAATTTAAGGAAGTTAAGGGACATACACTTCTTGAAAATCCGGGAACACCGGTGCCTTCTCCTACATGTACAGAGCTGACCCGTGGCTGATGCGAGCAGCAGTGGTGACGTCTCATCCATTGCAGGATAAAACAGTGCACGGTGGTCACTCTGGAGGACCTGATCACAGCCCACCACGAAATGGGGCACATTGAGTACTTCCTCCAGTACGCTGGACAACCTCAGATCTTCAAAACGGGTGCCAACCCAGGTAACTAGCCCCGACCGCTGGCGTTTGGTTCGTTGGCAGGATAAAGCAGTGCACTGTCATTACGATGGAAGACTTTGTCACCGCCCACCACGAGATGGGCCATATCGAGTATTATCTGCAGTACGCTCGGCAGCCGCAGGTCTTCAAAACGGGCGCCAATCCAGGCAACAGCACAACGGGCTTGGTTTTGCACTAATCTTCGTCCACTGGTTTTGGATGTATGATTCACGTACTCATAACAGCTCTTCGTATGCATAGCTGCTTGGACGGTACATATTTGAGGCAAATTGTTCGTGCTTGACAGACTTGAATGTTTTCTTTTTTCCATCGACCTAACGGATCCTGACACCCGCCGCAGTCCAAAGACTGTAAGAGGGCCGACCATCCCGCGCCGCGGCGGCCACGGGAGCCCCGCCGCCGTGCCCTCAGCTCCGTGACGTGCCGCAGGTTTCCATGAGGCCGTCGGAGACACGCTGGCCCTGTCGGTGGCCACGCCTAAACACCTGAAGAAGATCGGACTCCTGGAAGAGGTCATCAACGATCCCGAGGTCAGTGCCAAGCGCCGAAACCGACTCCCGTTGTCAGCCGTAGGACGACCTTGAGTCCCGAAGACAGTGCGAAAGACGGCTCTCTGCCGACTGGCAACAATAGGTCGGACACGGGGTCGGCTTTACGGCAGCATTCACCGTAACGTGCAACTAAATAGATGGGCTGCTGCTCCGTCCATTCTTTTTTTTTCCGTGTCCACCATTTGTAGCGCATTTCCATTGGTGTCTGATCTGCACATAAGCCGCCGCACTCGGCGGACCCGTATGCCGCCCATCACTGCCGTCCGCCCACCGTTCTGTCACGGCGCCGTACCACCCCAGGTGGACATGAACTTCCTGATGTCGGTGGCGCTGGACAAGATCGCCTTCCTGCCGTTCGGCTACGTGATGGACAAGTGGCGGTGGGGCGTGTTCTCGGGCGACATCTCCGAGGACGACCTCAACTGCGAGTGGTGGAAGCTGCGACTGGGCCTGCAGGGCATCGAGCCGCCGCAGGTGCGCTCCGAGATGGACTTTGACCCGGGCGCCAAGTACCACATCCCCGGCAACGTGCCCTACATCAGGTGAGACAGCGAGAGAGAGAGAGAGAGAGAGAGAGAGAGAGAGAGAGAGAGAGAGAGAGAGAGAGAGAGAGAGAGAGAGAGAGAGAGAGAGAGAGAGAGAGAGAGAGAGAGAGAGAGAGAGAGAGAGAGAGAGAGAGAGAGAGAGAGAGAGAGAGAGAGAGAGAGAGAGAGAGAGAGAGAGAGAGAGAGAGAGAGAGAGAGAGAGAGAGAGAGAGAGGGAGTCGATCACCGTCTATCCCGGTCTTTATTCATCGAATCCCCATAAACTGACAACCGTGTCGCAGTGTCACAGCTATCTGTCCGGCTCAGGTGAAAGTAAAAGCTCTACCGTGATCCTTGGTCTAGCCAGTGACCTGCTCGTCTGTTGGTTTCAGATACTTCGTGTCGTTCATCATCCAGTTCCAGTTCCACAAGGCACTGTGTATCACGGCCAACCAGTACGACCCCAACGACCGGGCGCGGCCGTTGCACCAGTGCGACATCTACAACAACAAGGAGGCCGGCAAAAAACTGGCGTTAGTAATGACCTACCGGCACTGGGCGCTTGATTATCCATGTCCTGTCTAATATCGTGTTCAGGTTCATTCGTGAACGTTTGCTTTGAAGGCCTAAACATGGCATACCTAAGCATGATGCTGAAAAATATTGGCTCAGAATTGTGACAGAATGGAGATGGCCTCAGGAAAACGTTTAGGGTAAGGTGCCTAATTAGCGACCCTTTCCGATTTGCGACCTACCTCCATACATAAAAACTGGCAGGAGAAAACGGGGTAAAACATCGTCAAAAGGTCAGCCATACTTTGGTTATCAAATTAAATTCTTTTCCGGTCATCGATGTTTCTGGTGGGACGTTTCAGGTGAGTTTAATTAAAAATGACGAGTTTCTTATCCAAAGCGTGTGTGTTTGGGCCCTCTCTGATGAAAAGCGATGCACATTAGGATGATGCACCTTTTTTATTCTGAATCGACATTCCTTTTTTAATTGATTGCTGTTTTCCCATAGTGAATCGCTCAACTGTGCACAGCATGGCGGTTAAAAATGTGTCGCAACTCATATTTCCTATTTGCGCCTGACATGGTCGCAAATAGCTCAAGAAGGGAAAGAAACGGGAAAAGAGGGAAATGAAAATGAGGTGTTACTGAAGCTTGCAATGTGTGGCAGGGCATGCCAAATGTCGTCACCGACTGCAGGGGTGCCGAATTCAGCGCGGACCTCGAATATCATACAAGATAGCCCGCAAAATTTGTGTTTCCGCCTTCTTTTCGCCTTCGGTGCATCACATGATCAGTTTTTACTTACGTAAATGTGTTGGATAAACGTTCCTGTTCGAGTGATTGAGTGCTTTGCGTATAGGTTACCTTTTTGAGATCATATTTCATCTTTTCAGGCGTCGCATTTTTTGCCATTTTTAATATGGGGAAACCCATAGACTTATTAGCGACCCTCCCCGGTCGCTAATCGGGAAGAGTTCCCTATTAGCGTTTTTTGCAATGGTTTGCCATTATGCTCACTACAAATAAGTTAGTTAATATTGGGGCAGAAAATGACTATATTTTAGTAGAAAAATGAACGATCTCTCCGAAAATCAAGCCAGTAACACAGTGGCACCCACAGAGCGTGAGCAATGACGGTTCAAATTAAGGGGGTCGCTAATTAGGCACCTTACCCTACTGCGACACCCCAATTTAGCCTTTCCGTGTACCTCGCATATTCAGTGGCCTTGACATCTTTCTTCGCTTGACTATCGATCATACCTTTCAAAATCTGCGATGCCTTCGTTATAGAACACACCCCCTCGACGGGCTAACCCGCGCGCCGGTTTCTGCCTGCGGCCGGCCTATCCCACCTTTACCAGCCGTCTGACCCAAGTCTGACCGCCCTCCGTCCGTCGCCAGTAAAATGCTGTCGATGGGCGCGTCGAAGCCGTGGCCGGACGCGATGGAGGCCATCACGGGACAGCGCGAGATGGACGCCACGGCGCTGCGCGACTACTTCCAGCCCCTGGAGGACTGGCTGAAGCGTGAGAACCAGGAGAACCAGGAGATCATCGGCTGGAAGACCGGTCAGTGCAGGCGGGAGCGGGAGGGCACAGAGCTGACTAGTGATCGGTCCTTCGTCAGTCACAACATATTCACGCTGCAGTCTGCACCGAGACAAAGGCTTGGCGTGCTTTCAATAGTCTCAGTGCTTCTCTATTTAGGGCCTTGGCCGGGTGCTTCGATCTCTGTTGCGATCTGAAAGGTCCGTTTCCTGGGCATTGGGCCCTTCAAAAGTAACATGAGTTGGCTCGTCGTGTTTGCTCCAGGCCTCGTGCGATGGTTTTATGTGATCCTCTGTCCATCGTCAGGCGTGATTTCACCTGCGGCCGACCTTATCCCACAGATGAGCCGGTATGCACACGCGAGCCGCAGCCCATCAGCACCCGAGGCGGCGGCGACCACGCGGACGATGACGACGACGACGACGACGACGACGACAACGGGGTGTCGGCGGCCGCGCCGCTGTCGACGCTGTTGCTGCTGGCGGCGGCCGCGACGGCGCTGTTCCGCTGAGCGCGCGCGGCGCTCAGGGACGCGCCTTTGGACCTGCGGGGGATACGGGGGCGGTCTCCGACGGCCGGCCTGCCGTGGTCACGGTGATCCAGGAGTCCTGCGATGGTTCGTGAAACCAATAAACAGTCAGCAAGTACGATAAGGTCCGTCTGGTCAATGTGGTTGCCGTGATGTTCTGGCTCTTATATGTCATGACGTGCAATGATCATGTGACTAAGTGGCTTCTGGGGACCGAACTGACGCCCACATTCCCCCCGGCTATCCGAAGACCTCGGATGGCCGATGAAGCCTACGAGCTGAAGCAGTGATGCCTTTTACAGACAGACACATATCTTTCAGTCCGTCCTATCATCAGCTGTGTCGCTGTGTTACTCAGAATGGTGAAGGTGTTCTTGTTTTGGGTACTTTTCGCGTTGTGAGAAACAAGACAAGCTCTTGGATGCTAGTATGTATTGTAGGATTCGTATTAGATGATAGTTTCGACCAACCATCAAAACTGCGACTGTCTAGATCCGATGACGGATGGTTGAACTCGTTTTAGCACGATAAATCGTTGCACAGTTGCGTCTATTGGCACACACAAGGAAGGTTTTGCCGTTGAACGGTTAACATATGATGGTATAAGCACCCCAGCGGTACCCGTGTGTACCTACCCCAGCAGCATGGTGGACAGGATACAAGATAACAAGATGTGTTAGATCATCGTGATCGTGTTTATATTTGCCAAGAGCCTGTAGGTGCGAAAAACAGCCTTATGTAACTAGACGAAATAGTGCCGATACTTTGTGCCATTTGCTTTGAATTGGAAATAAGGATGGACACAGGACAACTCCAGAGCTATGGCTTCTGCGTGAATGTACTGTATACATATGTACCATGGTTAGAATACAGGAATAAAATATATAAATATTGACACAGTTTCGCCTCCGAAGGTTGGCCTAAGAGGTCGAACAGGGTACCATAGTAATCCAGTCATAGTTTTCATAATTCACGACATACTAGCTCGCAGCCGAACGGGATCAATATCCGTTAGGCATGTTAATCAAAGTGGACTTTGTCTGAATATGATAGGCTCGCGGGATAGCCACGACGATCCAATTGTTCCATGAAGCCGATACGAGGGCGGGGAAGCGGAGCTCCTGCACTTCCTCTGACTTGACCTTTGACTTCGCTCCTGGGTCACATAGCGAGAAACGGCGTTTCAAACAGTCTTAACCCTCACCGGCCGAAGGGGATAGAGCAGGTGCCTATTTTCATGTTGGGGGGGGGAGCCTAAAATACCTGACATGATGCATATGAAACAGTGGCGTAGCTGGGGCTCTTAGGGGACACGTACCCCCCCCCCTCATTGGGTTCAAAGGGACCCTCGGGTCCGAGGGTCCCTGCGGCGCCATTTGACCGCTGAAGGTTAACGATGACCATATTTCGACTCAGAAGGGCCCCATGGGGTTCGTTAGAACACCTCATGGGCCCTAAATAGCCACACTAAGATCTCCATAAGAGCCCCAATCCGGCTTCTGAGGACCTCTTACGGCTTTAAGGGTCCCTCGGTGGTCTCCAAAGGCCCGTTACTGGCCTCTGAGAGTTCTTATTGGCCTATGAAGTATGAGGGGCCAGTTCTAGGGGCATTTCCCACATGTGATGGTCCCACACTTATTTTTCTGAGGGCCGCATAACGGGAACTTGAACTGTGGGGCCCTCGTCGGCGCCTATGATCGGCCCCCACCGGTGTCTCTGAGGGTTTCACACCCCCAACTCTGAGTGCCTACACCAGTGCCTATTAAAGCCCTATATCGGCGGCTCTGAGGACCCAACCAACACCTGCGCATCTAAAGGCCACCCACTGGTGACTTTTGAGGGCCCCACACCGGTGACTCTGAGAGCCCCACCGGCGTCTGACAGTAGGTACCATGCCGGTCTCTAAGTAAGGACCCCACAAAACTTCTTCTGCCGGCCTAAGGGCCCCTTGCCGGTCACTGAGAAGTGAGAACCCCCTGCCGGCTTGTAGAGGGTTCGCGTCAGCGGCTCTAAAGGCCCCACTCCCGTCTGTAACGGCTCCACACCAGCGTCTATGAGGGCCCACAGCAACGCCTGTAAGACTAAGGATCCTCACCGGCCTCTGAGAGAATCACAATAACACCTCCGAGCGCCCACACTGGCACCTGCATGACGGCCTCAGTACCAAGGCCATCTATAGAGTACCTCTGAAAGCCCCTTACCGGCGGCTCTGAGGGCCCTGCGCCGGTGATTCTGAGGGTGCTACCGATAACCGAAGGCACCACACCAGTCCTTAGTGTCGCTGAGCTTTTATCCCATACCGGCCTTCCGAGGGCGCCACGTAAGTGCACTCATTGCCCCACACCCCTGGCCCTCCCTCACACCCGGAGCGTGTAAACTGTGTTATGCCTATAGCAACGATTTTACCACCGTTGTCCGTTATGTGCATATTTCTCAAAGTTGACTCAAAGTGGTCCAGCATAAAATATGGTCTGCCAAACTTATGGCCAAGGTCAGGCCCAAACCAAAGCGGGATGACAATAGCAGATGTTGTCAAATCGATACTGTATCAACAGAAACAACTCAGATGGCAAGGAAAATGCCGTGTGTTGATGTTTAGATGTATAAAGGAAACAAGAAGGAAAGAAGTATGGAAAAGGGATGAAAGATCCTTTCTCGCTGCCTCAATGTTGAGGGGGCGCCACCCCCTCGGCTCTCCCCCCCCCCCTGTTCCCAGGTCTATGAGTCAAACAAACCCAAAATGCGAATCAAATAGGCCAAGGGGAATATCTCATATTTCCATGGGATATTTTAACAAAATTCTCAAGGTACAGACATTTTGTCGCTAGCGCATATGGCAGCACCGGAGCACCGATAGCCGCGCCATTTTTGTATGCGCGCGCTATAATAAGACCACGGTGGGCACGCGGTGGCTGCGCGGTGGTGTATATTAGGCACTGATATTAGGTATATCAAAACGGTATATAGGGCCTTGAACAAAACAATTGGTGTTTGAATGTATGAGGGGGCCTTACATGCATTCAAATTTTGAATTTCTGATATTTGATTAGATATTGCAGTCACCCCAGTTGCAGTTCTCTATATCAGTCCCACGCACAAGGGGGAAAAGCTCAAATTATTGAGCGCTCAAAAAATTGAGCGGGCCCCATTATGAAGGAATAGGCGAAACGATGGTATTTTACAATGCCTCTAGCGTCACACTACGGCAAATATTGTATCCAAATAAGGTATCAATGGCAAGAGAGAGCAACAAGGTTTCTTCTCGAACACTCGCCGTGATAATTTATATCGGTGTTTTTGGAAAGAAAATGCCCTAAATACGCTCAACTTTTTGAGCGCCACTTGTCGTTCGGGACCGCGATACTCAATAAATTGAGCGCCACGACAGACGACAGTCAGCTGGCGCTCAAAAAATTGAGTGCCGGCCAGCATCTACACTCAATTTATTGAGCCTTCTCCGTGACAGGTGAAGCCGGTACTGGCTGCCATTTTTGATGTTATGTTCGTTGAAATACGTTAAACTGAGTTGAAACAGAAATGCAGGAAGTTGAATGCTACGTGGTACCTAAACGTTTCACAAACCCATGGCATCATGTCACATTTTCCGCTAGTAGTTTTATCGGTCGCCTTTCGGATTCGGCACACCTCAAATAATTATACAGGGCTTGAATAATCCGTATGAATACTGTATTGATATTTTCTGACTGTACTGGGAGAAGGGAATACGTGATTACAGAAAGATATCCACACACGCTTGAATATTGGAGAATTATACAGGAAAACCTGTATTGCCACGGTTACAACTTACAAGGCCATCGCCCGCAAACAAACAAAAATACTATACAATGTGGGTTAGATTCACAAACATCATCAAGTGTGGAACACAGAGACGAGCAAAACAACATCACATTATCGCATGCCAGCCCGACCACATTGGAACCGGGTGACCTGCGACCGGAACCTGCGTCTTGCCAGCATACATCACAAAAGCAGGAGGCAGTGTCGTACTGCTTTGATCCAAAAAATGCCATATAACAAATGATATAAACGACCTAAGCTCGGACTAAGCTTATCATTTACCGGGGTTACATGAGCGATCCGTTCCAAATACGCACTACGCTAATGCGCATCAGCTCCCCACAAACGGATCTACGGCACCGGTTACATGAGACTAATTCGTTTTATCTACGTCAAACGGATCTTCTTTGGCTCACCCGGGCTGACTCCTCGACGGCCGGTAATTCGCATCACAAACGGAATAGGATTAGCGTACAGTCATGGCGCAGTTGTGGCATTTACCGGGACGACTGAGCTAAATTTTAAATACTTATATCATTTGATAGGCTCAAAAACATTTTAAATTAACATGAAATCAAAAAATGAAAACAAAGTTTTCTTGTTTTAAGTCAGTGGGCACTGATTCGCCATGCAGCGACAGCAGGGTGGTCAGAAAAAATTATCTATCAAAATATTTCATTCATTTTATTTCACATGCAAAGACTAAACCAAAATACCAACATTTTTTTCCTATTTTCTACGAGGCAGCCAATAAAAAAAATTGTTAGGTATTTTGCATTTTGACGCTTCCAGTCAGCAAAGAATAGTTCTTGTGAAATACGGCCCGAATCGTGTGCCTCGGACGTTTCGGTTACATGAGCGATCCGTTCCAAATACGCACTACGCTAATTCGCATCAGCTCCCCAAGAACGCATTCAGTGCACCGACTACATGAGCAAATTCGTATCAGTGACGTCAAACGGATCTAGTTTGGCTCTCGGCCCGATGCGCATTACAAACGGAATAGCATACAAATGTGGCGCACTTCCGTAGCAATAGAGGTGACTATATTAAAAATTTATTATCTTATGTCTTTTTTGCATTTAATCTGCTCAAAACATTCTCAATTAACTTAACAAAAAAAAGTTGAACATAAAGTTGTCTTGCTTTGACTCATTGGGCAATTGCCTCTCTTGATTCGTCTGTAGTGCTGTCAGAAAAATGTTTCAACTGAAATTATGTGGATATTTACTATTTGGTTTTCACTATATTTATTGTTGAAAACTTGGCAAAATACCGACATATTTTTTTAATATTATTTCAAAAGAAGAAAATGAAAAAAATACCTATTATTTTGCATTTTAATGTTTCTTTTTGCGAAGAAATAGTTCCTGTAATACGTATCTTGGTCCTATTCGCTTCTAAGCCTCTTTCTCAGCGGATTTTGTTCGGACCGCCGATTCGTATTAGCAGGTGGATACATGAGTCGGTAGTACGCTCCTGATTCGCATTAGCGGTGAATCCGATCGTGATACGTATTTGCTTTGCTCATGTAACCGCGGATCGGATCGCCGATTCGTACTAGCAGGTGGCTACATGAGTCGGTAATGCGTTCCTAATTCGAATTAGCGGCTAAATACGTATTTACTGTGCTCATGTAACCCCGATAATTATCAAATCCTTAACATGTAAAAGACGAATGGAAACATCGAGTCTCAGACCAGCAGTAGCAACCATCACAGTAGCAACATCACAAAGAACACGCGGCATTATCAGACAGCCGTTTTGTTATCGGGCTACAGGCGGCGACGGCGTGGTTGCAGACCAGCTGCGAGGTAGCGGCGTGCGGGCAAAAGGCGCGGGCACACCTCCATGTGGCCGTGCGGACAGTGCGCGGTCGGCGTCGCATAGTGGGCGGCATCGGGCTGTCCCGGGGCCGTCGAAGCCGCACAGGTTGTCGGCGCATGTGGGCGCGCGCGGTCACCACGGCCAGCTGCTCACCACCAGCACAGACTGCGCAGCGTCGCCGCTCCGCCGGCCAGAACACGCAGACAACCCTTCTTGCAGTCGCACAACACGTCGCCAAACTCATTCACCTGCTCCACCATGTTGTTGATGTCACCGAGTCGTTCAAGTTGTGGCTCGTGCCGTCGAGCATGACCTGCCCGATCGGACACGGGTCAGCGGCTTCTGCTCCAGCGAAGTCTTCATCTTGGTGACGTCTTGCTGATCTCCACAAAGGCTGCCAGAAAAAGAAAAGCTGTTTGGTGATCTCAAACGATTTTTTTCTTTATGCAGTGGAACAAAATGGAAAATATGTCATACAACAGGAACTAAAAAAAGATGCAGCCTAGGTCGTCTAAGAAATGGGTGCAACATTGATAAAATTCTTCCTTGAATGAATTCTACAAATGCTTTTGATAAAATGTGTGGTGATTATAAGGAGACCACTTTACTATAAAATTGCTCAGGATTCCCTATCTGGACCTGTCAAAAAATCCTGACTGCACACCAACAATGAGCATTAAATCCGAAACCTCTACCAGGTACCTAGGGATAGTTAAATTCTGATTCAGGAAAATATTTCACATCATACAAATAAAAACCTTTACTATATTGAAACTGAAAATGTGATGCCGATCCAGTGACCTAAGGGTCTCAAAGTATAATAATGAATTAATCTATTATAAATTTGGTGGTGACTGCCAACTGGCGTCTGGCAGCCTAGACCTTGAGGCTTGAAAGTGGCCTTCCTTTTCCGTTGACTCCGATCCTCCAGATGGAAATGATATAAAGGATCATTTTTATCTTATTTCAAATGAGCCAGTCAGCAAAGTGGCTATCCTGTTTCAGCATTCACACACACAATAGTTGACTGTCAGTCTGTCATGCTGTCAGTGTTGTGAAGTAACGAAGGAGTTGAGTTTTGTTTATTATAAATTGTGATGTTATGTAAAGGACTGGAAAATGAATGTGAAAACTATGGAAACATATTGGCAGAGTATTGTCACTTACTATCAGGACATATGGATAGAGAATACATTCAAATTAATAAGAAATGCCAAATATCAAGGTACTCAATCACTGATAGCAGTGGACTATCATATGTTTTAATGTCAATTATATGAAAGTTAAGACTGAAACTACCTTTTACTTCATCATACCTAATGAAAAATTGTGTGGAGAAAACATTCACAGCCTCTTTGAAGCACTTAGACCACTAAAAAACAAAAATTTTCACGTAAATATGTTGTGTTTCTCAAGATACCTATAAGAAACAGGTAGGTCCGATGTTTTGAGTAAAGCCCAAGTAAAGCCCTGGTGACGTCACTGACATTTCTTATATGGAGAATTTCGCCCATAAGGAAAATATTTTACATACGAAAATTTGTATTTCGTTAGGAAAAAATACATTCTATCAATTTCATCATGAAACTTGTATAATTTAATTAAAAAACTTGAAATCCTTTGAGTGCTTGTCCCAACCCCTGCTATACCTTTGGTCACGTGACTACCATGATAAACTTTACGTTTTGCAATGTTATGACTTAAACAGAAGCAATAAATGTTACAAGCGTATTATTTATGATGTTTTAGGCAGCAATCGTGTAATAGGTTTAGGTTTAGGTTTAGTCTCGTGAGCTGGTGTCAGACCAGGTCTGTTTGGTGCTCACATCATGACAAGACTTTCGGATCAGGTTGAGGAAACTGTGGCCCAGCGCAGCTTATCAAAGTTATTTTTGAAACTGTTGGTTGTTGAAGATTCAACCACTTCCTTGGGTAGCTGGTTCCACAAGTTTACTACTCGGTTTGAGAAGAACTTAAGTCTTGAAACATGTTTTGCCCTTTTCTTTACAAGCTTAAGTTCATGTCCTCTTGTTCTGCCCTGATTGTCACCTCAAAGAACTGCTCATGATTCACTTCTACTTTTCCAGTCAGGAGCTTGTAGGTCTCAATCATGTCACCTCTACGTATCCTGTCCTCGATACTGGGTAGTTTTAATGTACGGAGGCGATCCTCATACGACATATTTCTAATTGCCTTTACCAGTTTGGTTGCCCGTCTTTGCACCCGTTCCAGAGTCTTCATATCCTGGACAGTGTGTGGACCCACTGCCTGGATGCAGTATTCGAGATGGGGACGAACATAAGTGGTAAACAGTGACTTGAAATTTTTCACATCGATCCTGTCAAACGCATTCCTCAGGAGACGGAGGGCTGTCATTCCTCTGTTGGCTGCCCATTGACAGTGTCTACTTGGCTTTAAGTCATTTGAGACAAAGACTCCAAGGTCCTTCTCTATTTCGGTCTCTTGGAGCTTTACGACGGTGTCATTGGCGTCCTTCATAAAGTAGTCTGTCCTTAAATTGTCCGTTCCACAGTGCATTATCTTGCATTTTCCAGGATTGAGTTTCAAGAGCCAATCCTTTGACCAATCACTCAGTACATTCAGGTCTTCTTGCAGCCTGAGAGGATCATGACTGTCTTGTAAAGTACTGTAAATCTTTATGTCATCAGCAAACATCTTTACTTTACTCTTCAACAGGCTCGGTATTTCATTTACATAGACGAGAAACAGGATTGGGCCCAGTACTGAGCCCTGGGGGACTCCGCTGGTCACTTGACCCCAGTCAGAAGCCCCTTTTCCCACTACTACTTGTTGTTCTCGTCCATGTAGGAAGTCACTGATATACTTCCCTGAACTCCATAACTGTACAACTTGGCTGCGAGTCTTCTGTGTGGGACGCTATCGAATGCTTTCTGGAAATCCAAGTAGAGTATATCCAGCCCGAGTCCTTCATCTATTCCTCTTGTCCATTCTTCAAGCACCTCCAGCAAATTTGACTGACATGACTTGCCTTTCCTGAAACCATGCTGATGATTTGACAATAGATCTTTTTCTTCGAAGTGACGCATTAACACCTGTTTAACAATTTTCTCCATAACCTTACACACCTGTGAGGTGAGACTTACGGGTCTGTAGTTTCCCGGCTCACTTTTTGATCCCTTCTTATATATTGGCACTACTCTTGCTCTTTTCCATTCTTGTGGGAGGCGTCCTTCTTCTAGGGTCTTGTTGAATAGCCTGGCAAGAGGTAGTGCCAGCTCATCTGCACATTTCTTAAGTATAATGCTTGGGATACCATCCGGTCCGGCTGATTTGTTCGTGTTTTGTCTTTCAAGCTCTTTCTTTACCATTATCTCAGTCACTTCAATATTTTCTATGGTATTATCTGCATCCACCCTGGCATGACATAGTGGAATTGCATCTCCAGGTTCTGTTACAAACACTGATGTAAAGTATTTTTGAAGAACATCTGCTGTTTCCTTCTCGGTTTCAGTAAGTCCCCTTTCACTTTTTAGTGCTTGTATTACAGGTCTTGTTGTATGCTGCATGCGAATATACTTGTGCAGTTTCTTGGGGTCTTCTTTGATGCTGCTTAGCAATGATCTTTCATATTTATACCTTGTCTCTCTTATCAAGGTCGTTGTCTTATTCCTCTGTGTGGCATACCTCTTATAGTCCTCCTCTGATCTTGTTTCACAATATTTCTTGAATGTTTTGTGCTTGAGTTTGATTGACTTGATTATCTGCTTGCTCCACCATGGTGCTGTCTTTCTGTTGGTTCTCTTTTTGTGCAATGGTACATTTGCCTTCAGGCTTGTCTCTAGTGCATTTTTAATACCGCTCCACATGACTTCTACCCCAGCAGATTCCAGAAATCCCCAGTCTACTTCTCTTAGTGACTCCTTAATTTTCTCAAAGTTAGCTTTGGCAAAGTTCCGTTTGGTACAAGTTTCAAATGTCTTGTCTGCATCAGAAAATTGGTAGTTCCAAGTCAGAACTGCGTGGTCACTTTTTCCAAGTGGATCTTCTGTGTTAACTACATCAATTGCATTTGAGTCATTTGTGAAAACTAAATCTAGTCTGGATGGAACCTGACCCATTCTGAAGCGTGTAGGGCCACTGACATGTTGACATAAGTACAAGTCATTCATGGTTCTCATGAACTGGGATTGGTCAGAGTCATCTGGGCCTTCCACCGTCCCATTTTCCCAATCTATGTGAGCGAAGTTAAAGTCTCCCAGAATCATTACTTTCCTGGCATGTACTTGAGGAACAGCCTTCAACGTCTCCAAAAGTTTTTCATTATCTTCATGGGTATTACTCGGGGACCTGTAAATTAGCCCGACAAGTAGGTTATCATGCTTGCCCAATCTGATGGTGCACCAGACAGCTTCAACATCTCCATGCTTTGTTTCACTAAGTTCCTTACACTCTTGGACTTCCCAACTCTCCTTAACCAAGATCATCACACCTCCTCCTTTCTGTAATCCTTTTCTGTTTTTGCGGAACGCTTCATGGTAACCTGGAAAGGCTATATCTTCTTTTTGCCAGATTTCTGTTATGCCAACAATGTCAGGCTTTGCACTGTCAATTTTCACCCTCAGCTCACCCAGCTTATTCCTTAAACTGTTTGCATTTGTATACATGCATGATAGGTGACCTGTTTTCCTACTTGAGTTAATACCTGTCCCGAGGGACAACCTTTCCCCGAAAGATTCGATGAGTTTCTCTTCCTTTCTCTGCCAGTTCTTCCCTTAGTTTTCTCTGTATTTCCCTTTCTTCTGGGGTCTGGTCTCGTGAGAGATAAATGTTGCTGAAGCCAACTTTAGACAGATCCCATCTTTTCCTCATAAGGGCTTCAACCTCTTCCTTCTTCTTCAGGCCCACAAGCATTAGCCTCGGTCTTGGTTCTGCAGCTCCATCCTCCGAGATCTTCTTCTTTCCCAGCCTGTAAACCTTTTCGATCTCCATCTGCACATTGTCACCCAGGAGAGCTTCCACTATGTTGTGGAAACTATCTGAGTCATATTTCTTCCGCTCTGACGGCTCTTTTGCCTGACTCTCGGGTACATTGTGGATAATCAAGTTCAACTCCCTGCCTTCTTTATCTTCCTTCTTTTCTACAATTCTTTTGAGCTCTTGGGTGCTCTTTTGTAGCTCTAGCTGAATCTTTGGCATTGACTGCACAATTTCACTGTGCTCTTTGAGAGCCTTCTCAACCCCAACCTTTTGGTCACTGAGCTTCGATGTTACTATCTTTTCTACTGAGCTGATTTTTTCCTCTACCATCTTGCTTCGCTCTACTTCCGAACTGACAGTCTCTAGGACTCCCATGATTTTTCCCTCCATCTTGTCGATCTTTGCTTCAATTTTTTTGCTCATTTTCAGAGTGTCCATGAAGTTTGGCCTGCAGTTTTCACATAGCCAAATGAAGTCGTAGTTTGTCAGAGCTAGAAAAGCCTCTACTGTTAGCCCCTGGCACTTTGGATGATACCATTCCTCACAGAGGTCACAACTCACTGAGTCCTCCCCATCCATGATAATAACCCCACATACCTTTTTTCCACCCTTGCAGACAAACTTCGTTGGCTTTACCTTTGGCGCCTTCCCTCTTTGCACTCCCACTTCACTGTCTTGCTTTTCTTGATTTTCCTTCTCATCTTGCTTCAATTGTGACGCAGTGGAGCCAGTCCTGGCTCGCGTAGCCTTTGCACTAGACATGTTTACAGAAGTAAATCTGCCTCTATGTTTGGTCTTAGATTTGTCTCTACTGTTTCAATATTGACAAGCTGATCTCAAAATTCAAAATTTTGTGAACCTTTTTATAGTTTCAATACTTCATCATTCTGTCAATACACTTCTTGCTAAATACTTCTCAGTACTTGGTGTTCAACACTGCTACTGGGACCACAGCGTGGCGAATTCGGCGCACGTCCGGACTGGGCGAGGAGGGGAGAGGAAGTGGAAGAGGAAGTTTATCAATATGAAGTTTTAATTTTTGTTGCAACGGATTGAGAATAATTATTTCAGCCAATTTCAGCCTCAACTCCTATCACTATACACACGCGCACAAGCCACAACACCCGCGCGAAAAAAAAAAAATAACATCCTTGAATTATATACATTCTGCTTAAAAGAGGTCACGTGATGCTACCAGATTGTGCTCGGACAGCATTTTCTTAAACTTCGATTTTGAGTACTTTTCACCTTCATTGAGTCCTAATAACGGACGTTTTTAGTTATAAAATGAAGCAATGAATCTATTGAGGGCAAAATTTAATCATTTTTGCACTTTCAAGCCGGGCTATCCTGGCATGAACTTCGGCCGGTTTGTGTGTGAAGCCTATGGTGAAGGGAAAACTTCACGCCCGGCTGACGTCACAGACCTCGGCTACCAAATCGTGTCCGGTGGGGGTCGGTGTTTCTTTCCCTCAAAACATCATATCGGATGGCGCCACTTTCGTCGACAGTTACTTATCTGCACGCAAATCGAGGAAAACGTGAATTGATTGACGTTTACGTGTTTCCAAATTTAAAATCACAGCATATTCAAACTTTTTAGTGTACCTTTTAATATCTAAATATAACTAAAACGATAAAAACTTACCTTCAACACAAGGACGACGACAACCACGCGACCGGAGACGTCGCGACGAAATAAACAAAACGGCGCCGCCAAATGAAAAATATTCTCCGATATGGGTGATGTGAAACAAGATCAGTAGGCGGAACTATGGTCATGAGTACCCAAATATAGGAACGTCCCCATTTTTGGGAACGGAGTTCCCAAATATGGGAACGGGCGTTCCCATTTATGAGAACGGAAGGCAATTTTTCGGCCGTTCGCCCACTAAAACTCAAAAGTGCATCACGTCTCAAAAAAGTGCACGCTGATTTAAGTATCTACTAAATCTCCATAAAGTTATCTTTAATCTGACCGTGGAACAAGGAAATTGACCGTGGAATGATATTTTTAATGATTTTTTTAAAAATGACAGAATGGTGGAAATATGGGTTATACGACATTTAACATGCAATTTTAAGGAAAATGAAGCATTTTTTACATTTTGAGGTCAAGTTCAATAATTTTCGCCTGGTTATGAAGTTTCATTCTAGCGACACCAGATGCTGACATATGCAAGCGAACACGCGGACAGTCCCGAGGTAATATTGTTGACTTTTGGTGTCGGGGCGATCGACCGCGTGGAACGTCAGTGATTTTACCGAACTACTGTTGTAAACTCAGTTTCAGTGGTTTAAAATCATTCAGCTGTATTTTATCAGCCCTGAAAGACATATTTTATTTGGATGCTAGCTGTTTAGCGTTGTTTTATAAGCAGCGTCATGAGCGTGGTTTTTGTCTTCGGCGTTTCTAAGCATGATCGTTTGGGGGGATTTTCTCTGATATAGGTCGCTCTGTGTGGCTTATTTATAATTTTCATGATGATTTCGATCATACCTCGTGCCCATCCTACCAGGCCTTTTGCCACTTAAACTCATTAAGAAAGGAAAAAACTAGATTTTCATTGGGACTAGGTGTTTTGAGGGTGTAACATATTCAGCGTTCCCATTTTTGGATACTTCTTGTGCTCGTCAACTCTCGGTGATTAGCAGACAGGTGCTTGACATGTCTCCACCCTCGGCGCGGACGGTGGATATAGGTATGGAAGACCTTGTTGAACATCGCTGAGCGTTGTGGATTACGTAATCCTGCAGAGGGGGGCGTGCCCGCTGCGAGATCGACGGGAATAAAAGCGCAGAAGACCGGGCGAAACATGCAACGGTCTTGCCGGAAAGGTCATCTGATGATTGTTGCGTTAACAATAATTTGCGGCGTTGGACGTGATGCTTGTTAATGAAAAGAGCCCCTGAAAGGCGTCGGTGAAATCGTTCCCAATTTTGGGTACGCCGTTCCCATAATAAGGAACGCTTGCAGCGCCAGTGTACGAGAGCGTTCCCAAATTTGGGCTCGCGGCCCGGGTGATGGACTGCTTTAGAAATAGGGTAACGATTTGAAACTACGATGGGCCTTACAATATCAAACTCTTTCCCAACAATATTGAGACAACTATCAGGCGGTTCACGATCGTTTTATATTTTTTGGACGTCATTTAACAGTTCTTTTTCTTGTTTAAAATAATGCCTACATGGCGTTCCCATATTTGGGTTTATCGTTCCCAAACATGGGAACGAAAATGCGTTCCCGAAAATGGGTACGCTTGACCATAGTTCCGCCTACTGAGATACCTATAAGAAACATGTGAAATTGAGTCGCAATCATTTTGGGTAGTATGAAAAATGCTCTTTCCAACAGAACCCTAGTAAAAAACGTGAATGGACAAAAAATAACTTTTATTTCGACATAAATATTGGCCTGTTTTTAAGGCATCCTGGTATGCCGTAAGATTTCGACCTAGAAATTGGTGTTCCCCCAATCATTGAAGCTTGAGCAGTGAAAAATATGAAAGCCTAATCTGTTTTGCATCATTAGTGATTCTCCTAGGGTGTTGCCATTTCTCCCTAGGTGTTGCGAGTTGCTTTTGCAAAACGTGTTCCTGAAACGGCTCAATTTTTTGAGCCCTCAGCATTACGCCTATGGGAGCCTCTGACGTCACACGCTCAATAACCGAAGGTTTGTTGTCAATAGTTAAAACACTATTCTTTAGAATTGTGTTTTTCTATTGAAAAACAAATCTGAGTTCCCTGACAATTTGGCAAAAGCTGCCTGAGATCAGTACAACTTGATGCTCTTGAAAACGGCTGGTCCAAAAATTCTGATTTTTTCAGGATTTCTAGTGGGCCAGGTGATCTACGTTCTGGTATGGGTCTCCCCTCCGCGGACCATCTGGTGCACGTGCCACGTGACTTTAAAAATTCCCGTGTTAAGCCAATGGGGAAAATGAAAAAATGCGTTCCACGGCAGATTGCTCGAAAACGATCCAAACGACCCCCCATTTTCTTACATGCGGATCAACCACCATTCGGTGCACTACCCATGGGTATGTCGCAAAGTGGCCGGAAAAGTCCAGAACCACGTGCCACGTGCCGTTGAAAATGACCCTGCACACCGGAAATTGGGACTTTTGGTCATTTCGGCGCACCCATGATGCATACTATGGCGTGGGTGACCAAACAATGGGTGTCATCCGGTCGGCAACTGTTTAAGGTGTCGTCCAGTGGGCCAAAGTGGTAGTTTCAAACTTTTGGGATCCACCATTCTGGGGATTCTTTTTGACAATATACTTACGTTTCTTGGCGCAATGTTCATTCCACCCAGCCGGTCGTCAATGCGTTAGATGACCCAAATGACGATTGACCTGAAGGAAGTTGGGGGCGAGGAACACGCACGTGCCATCCGTTTTTTAATCGGGCGCTTTCATCTAGGAGATTTTTGCAGATACGTCAATGCGTTAGATGACCCAAATGACGATTGACCTGAAGGAAGTTGGGGGCGAGGAACACGCACGTGCCATCCGTTTTTTAATCGGGCGCTTTCATCTAGGAGATTTTTGCAGATATCTTTTTGATTTGTGAAAATGACCAGCCTAGCGGTATGCCAGCCGCTGATAAATTATTATCTTGCTGCGGCCGGGCGCTTATTTGCGGTGTTTGCGTTTGGCGGCTGGCGGGCGACTTTTAGTCGTTTTCGGTTAGCAGTTAGCGTCGGTGCGGTGCGGGCGGTTTTATTTTTTCGGCGTTTCGGCGTTTTTTTCTGTGTGGTTTGCGGCGGTCGGGTGATTTTTTTGCCGTTTGCGTTGGCTTTTCGGGCGTGCGTTTTACACGTTTTGCGGTGTTTACGTTTTGCGGCGGGCGGGCGTTTTGTGTTTTTTGCGGTGTTTGTCTTTGGCGGCGGGCGGGCGGGCGGGCGATGCGGGCGGTTTTCTTTTTTTGCGTCGTTTGCGGTGTTAAATTTGTTTGCGGTTGGCGGCCGCTTTTTCGTTTTTTTGCGGTGCTTTTTTTTGGCGGCGGGCGGGCGATTTTCAGGCGTTTTCGGTTGGCGGTTAGCGGGCGTGCGATGCGGGCGGTTTTATTGTTTTGCGGCGTTTTTGCGTTTTTTTATTTGCGGTTTGCGGCGGGCGTTTGTTTATTTTTTGCGACCTTTGCGTTGGCGTTTCGGGCGTGCGTTTTGCGGTGTTTGCGTTTTGCGGCGGGCGGGCGTTTTTCACAATTCAAAGTTCAAACCTTCGGGCCACAGCGCTCCTCGAAAAGCGCTGCCCTCGTATTTTGAGCGCTCAATAATTTGAGCTTTTCCCCCTTGTGCGTGGGACTGATATAGGTACCGTGAGTCACCCCAAAGTTTTGAACATCAGAGTAATGTGCTCAAGTAGCTCAATGAAACGTTCTTGTCAAAACTGTTCTAATTCATTATCATTATTGATAAGTGATAACTGCTCCCTAGTACCTACCATAACTTAAGGTAGTTGTAAGAGCATCCACGCACCTTTATGCCTTTTGACTTAGGCATATGACTGTGACTATTAAGTTTCTGTTTCTGTCGTTTCTGTCATAGTTGGATTGGTATTACCATTAACAATAAATAGGCACATTATCATCAATTGAGGGCAAATTAATTGCTTCCAAAATCTAAAAGAAAGACACTGGCATTGGTTACTGAAACCACCCTCTGAAAGCATCCTGTGATTGTAATAACTTAAACTGTGGTCTGTGAATTATATACACAGCAGCTTTAGCTTTGTCAGATTTCGTAAGTTATCCAAAGAACAGTGGTTAGGAAGCCATATTTTTCATTTACTGCTTGTTGCCAGTAATGCTAGACAATATATATAAAAATCAATATGGCAGGTCCCTTGGCCACTGCATACTCCAGAAGATGTAGGTAATTCATAATTACTTCAGGTAACAGGGGACCAAGAAAGGTGCTGCCCAAGTACCTACTTCCTTAGTTTTGTTGAAATCAAATCCTTCGTGTTAAGCCACATAGTTCCCTTTTGCTGAACTGCGTGAACCTATGACAGAGCTGGGCAGTGGGCAATAGGTATAATGCAATTCCAAATCCAGCTTACCAAGTAAAAGCTGTACAGTCAGAAATTTTCATTCATTGCCAGCTTGAACAGTGTGATGATGATGAGTCAGGTTGAACAAGGGTGAACCCTGATATAATGTTTATATTTCAGTTGTAAACGCAACATTCAATGCTCAAGACATTATGGGAGCCAAGCCAAAAAAGTTCTCCAACTCTGCCACAAAATGGGACAAGCATGCTTGGTTGGCAACATCTCAGCACAAAGATACAAGTCTGGCAACCTTTGTGTCTCCAATATGTGATATAAAAATAGCTGCTTGTAAAGCTGGGCTGCATAGTATTTCTTGGGAGATGGGAGACCCCTGTGATGAGTTAAAGGCGAGGTAAGTCTACTTGCAGGTCTGGTTTTTATACTAAATCACATTTTATTTTTGAGGGATTGTTTTGACTACTTATCTATCCTAGTGCTAATGTAGTCCACGAACTGAATTGTGTTTGTTAGAGATTTTAATGCTTAGCGTGATGATGGTACCGAACTAAACTCTAGGATATGTGATACAATATGCGAGGATAATGACCAGAACTAAAGTACGGCTGAATTTTTATTAATTCAATGCCGTCAAAGCGGTCATTTTATTTATATGCCGCCCAATGCCCTTGGCCGACATAGATAAGGCATTGTGTTAAATGTGTACCTTGTAAGTGTTGACAACATTCTTGCTGCTGGTCACTTCTGGGAAGGCCATTTGATCTGTTTGGCCAGGGATGGGTCCGGTATTATGTGTAATTGGCAGGTTCCCCCGAATAAGTATGTTCTGGATTGCAGGGAAGTCTGGGGAGACGTGACCAGCCACAGCGGACCGAACTGCCAGCACATCGAGGAGGCCGCACAGTGGCTGAGGTCGTTCTTCAGGAACCCCCACCAACGGACGCCGGCGCCGAAGCTTTGCTATGGTCAAGTTAAAGGTAATGAAGTTCCATGGCTTACCGTGTCGTGTTGTTTTAAAGGGCCTCGTTTCCTCCTTCCAAAATGAAGTCTCAGGAATCCACGTTGTCTCGAGAGGGGATTGCCAACCTGGTAGATCGGTTAATCTAAGGAATGGTCAAACTGTAGAGGTGTTCTCGATATTCAGGAGCAGAATATTGAAAAGCATTAGTAGCAGAAAAAAGGTATGGTCAACACTAATAAAAATATTTTCACTTTCCGTAGCGGTGTCGTGTATCCCAATATGGGAAAAATTAAAGGATGAAGTTGGTCTCGGTGAAACCATCTCCTATGGTCAACTGGCCGCGCTGTGTGGAAATCCAAGTAAGTACGGACCACATGTTTAATTTTGAAAGAAAGTCTAGTATCTATGATACGAGTAAAGCTTGATAAGTTCAAGAGGGTATCAAGGTAAATCGGTCACATTCACGCCCATTGAAGTACCTACATAGTCCAACATAATTTGATGGATTGTGAACTGACTATAACTCCATTCTAAGAAGCTATACCAAAGTTTATCATAATCGACCTAGCCACCAGGCTACGTGCGCATTAACTGTAGACTTCGCATTACATCTCCGCGACCGGGTCGCGTTAAACTAATCCCAGGGGATTGTAAGTTGAGGAGGAATTAGTCGGGACTCTCCAGTGCCGGACGGGGGCAGGGGCGCGGCGCCTTTCGGGTTAAATGAAACCTTGGAGCCTGCACCCGACACCCGTTCCCTGGATCACGAGCTGCTGACAGAGCGCCGCGTTACAGAAGCCAGCCGGCACGTCGGCTACGCGATGGGCCACAACAGCTTCGGACTGGTGGTGCCGTGCCACCGCGTGGTGACGGCCGGAGGGGCGCTGGGCAACTACTGCCGCGGCCGCAAGAACCCGCTCAAGGTGTGGCTGCACGAGCACGAGCGGGCGCCGCCGTCAGCCGAGCCGGCCAAACGGTGAACGCCGGCGAGCGGGATACTGGTCTCGGTCAGAGGCAAATCGTCACCCATCAGACACGCCGATTGGACCCGAAGGCACACAATGTGTTGGTCCGCTAACGTGAAGCGATGTGTGCTGTGGAACGTGTATTATTGTGATATTCACGTGTATTGTGTGCGCTGTGACCAGATGTGCCATTGCTGCTGCTCTTGTAAAGGCTAAGATACAACGTGTTTCACTTTTGAAAGAAGGCTTTTGTTTAATACATAATTTTATGAAACCATCTTGTAAACATCAACTCAATTATGTACATTATATGGCATGTCAGAACACTGCGCAGCAACCGTGCGCAAAGTACCCATCAAGACCTAGCCAGCAAACGCCACTTCTGTGCCATCCGTCAGACACGGAGACGGCGAGTCAACATGGCTGAAATGCATTCCTCTCTCTCTCAATTCGGCGGATTCACAGGCAAGTTGGAACACTCAAAGAGTCTCTGGAGAAAACTCATAGCCGTCGTCCAGATCATCGGCTACTCGGAGCGGGGTTTTGAACAAGCTCGATAACCAAATCGTCAATTCATCAGTCGCCAGGCGAGCTCATCCATACTATTAAATAAGGGATGGCGATGCAAAACAAATCAGACCTAGAATAGATGAGATGAGATGATCTGCGGATGAAATGCCAAGATCGCAGATGGAAGGAAACACGACCGGTGGCATCAGCTCGAGATCCACCAACACAAAATAATGACGAGAAGCGATATCAACACTCGGCGGCACCCGATTCTGCGCGGACCACAGACAGAAGCGTAGGGAGTCTCTCCGCACCAGTCAGGACGGAGACAGTTTAGCCGACCAGTGAAGCTGCGAATGGCGTCCAACCAACACGACGCGTCCCACGTCAGCGCCGACACCCCGGTCGGCAGAGCGGCCACTCCATAGCGACACACGCACAGCCCGGTCCGCTCCTCGCGACGACCCCGTCCTGAGAGCTGATCACACATAGTACCTCCGTCATAAGCACACGATACAGAGCAGCGGTGGCGCGCAGCTCTAACCCCGCGCCGGCCGGGCCGCCGCCACAGCCGACTACTTCACCATCATGAAGCCGCGGATCTCGACGAGAAACTCCTTGAAGGCGTCGCGGAACTTGAGCCGGTTGGCGCGGTCCAGACTGCGGTCCACCGACTGGGTCAGACCCGTGAACGCCTTGGCCAGCCGCTGGCTGCGCTCGCCCTCTCCCTGGCTGTTGATCAGCGCCATCGCCAATTGGCTGTACTCGTCCTGGAAACGAAAAACACGAGTCACTCTCCAGACTGCGCGTTCCGCGTCTCAAATAACGTGCATTTATAAAATCCAGCTGGGCGAAGGGGTGTCATTTGATCGGCGGCAAGAAGCAAGAGCAGGTTCAAGCGAAAACAGTAAGACTTACACGTGAATGTACAGTGTACACAGAAATAAACATTGATCTGAGCTTGTCTGGAGACAAACGGAGCCAAGGCTCACCTGGAAGCAGCAGATGAGCGCGAATAGCGCGCCGCTGGAGCCCTGCAGCACCTCGGAGTTGACGCCGTTCGAGAGGATCAGGTCGAGCAGGTGTTTGACGAAGGGCCGCAGCGCCTGGGGCACCCGGTGGTCGGGCGGCAGCTGGTGCAGCACCACGTGGCTGGTGAGCTGGTGCAGGAAGTCGAGCGCCAGCGCGCTGGCCTCCGGGCCGTACTCGGTCAGACCGAGCCGCACCGAGCTCAGTAGGTTGTCCAGCAGGCTCTCCGGCAGCTCCAGTATCTGAGGAAAATACCACAACGTTACATCTCACAACCATGACAGTGGATGTACAAACTGGAAATACCGAGTCTCAGGGTGATCTCACAAAGGAAGGTTTTACCCTGGTCGAAGTGATGTTACAACGCAAGGTCTTGCCCCGGACGTCAGGGTGAGGAATAGGTCTTCCGTCTTACCCTTACCGTGGTCAATATAATCCCGCGGGCAGGTCTGCCTTACCCTGGTCGGTGTGATCTCGCAGAGGAAGGTGATGAGTTTGAAGTATCGGCTGCAGAGCGCCGGGAAGCGCAGCAGCTCGGCGCTCATCAGCGGCATTATGGTGTTGAGGCCGTACAGACAGACGTCTGCAGCAGCCACGTCCTCGCCGTCACTGCCGCCTGCAAACGGCAAACATATTCGATTACTGACGATGCACCTTTAAGGACAATGTATGGTTGAGAATGGGTCATAAAGAAAATAAAGACAATACTTTAGGAGAAGTGGACTACCCAACGAGGACAGTGCAGATACCTACTCAAAGAAGCATAAAACTAGGGAAAACAGACGCGCTAACGGTCGGCCGTCGGCGTACCGTCGTGCCCGCCCAGGTCGATGATGTCCTTGGTCAGCATGTTGGTGAGCAGCTCCATGAGCAGCAGGAGGTCCGAGTAGCTGTCTTCCTCGGCCGACGAGTCGGAGGTTGCGGCGCGCAGACTGCTCTGGTGGCGCGCGTACGTGGCGATCATCTTCAGACAGCAGTCGTAGAAGGCGCGGCTCTCCGTCTGAGGGGATGGAGGAAGAAATCAGTGGACGGACGCGGTCATGGGAGGAGCGTGTTCGAGCTGTTTCAGTTAATGATTTTGTTTACTTTTAATATTTTGACGTACTTAGCCACCACAGTGACGTTTATTGGTGTTAGTTGTAGTCAATATCAAATTTTACGAACTCCTTTATGTCGGTTGTTGGAACAAATTTGCGGTTAGCACAAGCATAGGAAAAACAACCCTGTCTAGTATCAATCACAAGCCTCAAGCAATCTGAAACCCCAACTCACCCAGCATATAACCAGCGACTGTCACATCAGCCACCTCACCCGAACCCCACTGTCTACATTGCCGCTCGACCTCGCGACCACCTCTCACCGTCTTCAGGAAGCACAGCATCCGCTTGGCGGTCTCTGCGTACAGCTGCATGATGAGCTCGAAGATCTGTCGGTAGTTTTTGTAGATGTCCATCAGCTGCAGTGTGTCGGAGAGTGTCTCGGACAGCACGGGGAACACGTGCTGAGAGTTCTGCACCTGGGCTCCCTGAGACACACCTGGGGAGGAGCAGACAAAGAGTCAACGCACGGCGCCAGGGCATGACGGATGCTGAAAGGGATCACGTAACTCCTGTCCCGTACTTTTGAGCACATCTACAACTATGCGAGTAAATCCACCGAGGCGTAGTCCGCACGTTCTATAGAAGTCAGAAACAATTTGGGCAAGCTCAACTGCGGGAACAAAGAAACACAAATCATCGAGCGATTAAACCGCCAAGTGCTCGCCCCTAGTAAAGAAAACAAGCCGCTGAAACCGATGTGCACCACGCCGACTCAGAGTGACCAGTGTCTGCGTTATAAAAGAACTCGTGCCATGCCGGGTAGCGTCTCTTTCCATCCCTCCTGGCCGTCTCTCCATCTCCACGGCTCCCTGACTGACCGATGAAGGCCTCGATGAGTCCGAGGACCTTGAGTCGCACGCCGTCCTCCTGGTAGAGCTGACGGAAGTCTGGCGCAGACAGCACCGACACGAAGGAAGCGCGCAGCGGCGCCAACAGCCTGGAGCAGACAGAGACGGGGTTACAATAGTGAGAACCGCCTCCGACAACAGTGACTGTGTCCGTTACAACGGAAGCAGTTTGACAGCCAGCGACACTCGAAAGAGAAATGTAATCACAGGTTATATAAAAAGGCGTCATCACTTCACGGTGGGGCAGAAAACAAAATGCATAGTGCAAGTTACGAAACATACGAAACACTGAGAACAATCAACAACCGCGTTCCCAGTGGCAAGTTACGTTGTGAGATCCGACACCGGTCTTCACATATACGCCACATTAAATAGTGGCCCTTTGTTCCGTTGATCCGTTCGTACCTGGTCAGGTAGTCGGCAGTGAGGGCCGGCTCCGGCGCCGTGGACGCCACGCTGACGAGCGCCTTGAGCAAGCCGCGGCGGGCGGCGGAGGGCAGCTGGAGGTCCCCGGACACCAGGCTGACTAGAGCGCCCAGCTGCTCACACCGGATCACCACGCGGCCACTGCGAAAACGGTGAACGGGTTCAGATAGGTCACAAAAACACTGGAGCACCACTCGGACCCTAGTGTGAGGCGGTCAAATTGTAAGACTAACTAGTCAGAGGGTCGCACATGAAACATTGAGTCATCGAACGGCCCTCGTGACAACGCGACAGGGCCACAGAGACAGGTCGCAGAATGTCACCATACGGCACGGTAAGGTCAGTGGACAGACGCTGGGTACTCACCGCTCTTTAGACTCGCAGAGGGTGTCCAGCAGCTGTACAGTCTCAGACACCACACTCACTCACCGTTCCTTGGACTCGCAGAGGGTGTCCAGCAGCTGTACAGTCTCAGACATCACACTCACTCACCGTTCCTTGGACTCGCAGAGGGTGTCCAGCAGCTGTACGGTCTCTGACGCCACACTCACTCACCGCTCCTTGGACTCGCAGAGGGTGTCCAGCAGCTGTACAGTCTCAGACACCACGTCCGGCTCGGCGGCCATAGTTGTCAGCATCTGGCGCACCGCCGAGAGGATGAACCCGACCAGCCAGCGGCTCGAGTCGGTGTCGATGCCGAACGCGCTCAGAAGACTGTCGGAGAGCTGAAAATAGGTGAAGGAGGGTTCGTCATACGGGACTCATTCACACGGGCGTCAGTCATACGACAGTCAGGACAACACAAAAATAAAAACAGTTAACATTGCCCAATAATGCCCCAGTCACAATAACAATTTATCGACGACAAATCAATATTCCAGAGTGAAATAAATCAATATACCGGGTGGCCCAGAAAAAACGTTCCGAACTTTGGAGGCCTATATATCAAATACGAGTACAAATAACGAGCCAAAATTTTCATCAAGTTTGCGTCATTTCATTGCGCATTGGTATGCCAAATTATAACACTATACCATCATTTTCAAGCTGGCAATCTTGAGTTGAATTAAGGAAGACGTTTTTTTTTTTTTTTTTTGGCGATGTCAAACGATAGTGATGATTGGGTTAGACGTCCCATGTTATAAAATAGAATAAAAAAATAGAGCACGTGAACAGGGTTGTGCTTGACTCATGAGTCGAGTCAGAAACTTGACTCAACTCTGACTCAAATGAGTCAGATTTGAGTCGAGTCGGATAAAATGTTGAGCTGTTGAGTTGAGTCAGAGTTGAGTCGGACAAAAATATTAAGGTGTTGAGTTGAGTCAGAGTTGAGTCAGTAAAATAACTTTTGACATTGAGTTGAGTCAAGAACATTTAGGAACATGAGTCAGCTGACTCAACTTTTTTAGAAACAATATATAGTATAAGTTTTTCATTCTCCCCCCGCTTAACAACTTAGGCCTGGCCCTGCTGCCATATTTTTTTACCCCCCCCCCGCTCAACAATTTTTTTATCTGAGTCAATTTTGAGTCAACACATTTGACTCAACAAAAAATTTGAGTCAAGTTTGAGTCAACTCATATTTTCATTGAGCCGCTTGAGTCATGAGTCGAGTCAAGGGAAAAATCAGCTCCTTGTTTGAGTCAGAGTTGAGTCAGGGCATTCCGAAGTTGAATGATGAGTCGAGTCGGCAAATTTTTTTGAGTCGAGCACAACCCTGCACGTGAATGAAACCAACACATGTGTTCTTATTTTAAATATTTTTGTCTCACTTATGTGCCAAATATTCAAATACTGAGCCAAAATGGTGCTCATGGATGTCATTCGTTTCAACACCAAATCATGTTTCGAGCAGGAGTGACACGGTGCATGGATTACTGCTGATTACCCTCCTTTCAGTAGATCAAACAGTAAATCGACCGGATAAGGAAAACAAACTAAAGCAGACTGGTTCCTGTGCCAGAAGACCACAGAATAGCTTATGAAAAACAACATTGCCAGCGGATGACAAAAAAAAACTGGTTGAAAAGCTACCTTTTCCCAGGAATGTCAGCCAGGAAAGCATTTGAGCCACAAGATGGTTAGAAAACTGGAAACGTCTTCCGATGCCGCTGGCACAGAGCCATAGTGGTTGCCTGAGGGAATGTGTCATCCTGAGACCCGAACCATCAATGAGACTAGCTGCCAGTAGAAGTCATGGCTCTAGGCCGCGGTGCCGCGGGGTGAAAGTGACCCGTGCACTCACATTTTTTTAGTAAACATCGGAGCAAAAAAGTAATTTTTACATGACATGCTTGAAAGTCACGAACCGTTTAAAAAGTTATTTACCGAGCACCATGAAAATCACACCATTTACTGAAAATGTGTGCCGCATTAACTAATCGAAGTTTCAATGTTGTATCTTTATCTCTTTCTGAGAAATATTGATTTAAAGTTGGGAACGTTTTTTCTGGGCCACCCGGTATGTATGGATGATCGTATATATTCTCACCACGGTGTAGTAGTTTTCGTTGGGCATCAGGTAGGTGAGTGTGACGCGCTGCATAAACCACAGCGTGGTACAGGTGACCTCCGGGCTGATGGCGTCGCTGAGACGCGACTGGGCGGCCGTCTCGAGCATCCGCAGGATACGCACGCCGCAACACACCAGCCTGTGGGCGGAACCACCGAGTCAGTAACGCCGAACATCACAGCACAACGGAACAAATTACAGAGACCGCTGCCATACAATATTTACACACCACCCCAGCGTCCACTCTATGAGAACCTGACAGAAGTAGACCGTCGTGATCCAATACCCCAGCCTGCCACCGGTCATTCGTCCCCAGACACCTACAGAGCGCGCTCGGCTCACCTGACGATGGGGTCCACGGAGTCGGCCTGCTCGGCGCTGGGCGGCGGCGCGTCGGTGCCGGCCGCTCGCAGTGCCGCGCCGCTGGCGGCCACCACCGCCGCGCGGCGCGCCGGGTCGCTGCCGCCGGCCGCCGCCGAGTACTGGTTCAGCCGCGGCGAGATGAGAGACGTCTCACTGCGCAGGTCCAGCGCCAACACGTGACCTGGGAGCGTAACGGGGCGACAACCGTTAACGGGAGGGGACATAAAGGTACAGGGTGTCCCATAAGTTCGTTCTCACCTAAATTTTACGTTTATAGGCTCTCTTGCTTAAAGGCACGCTGAAATTGGTTCGTAACTGATCTTACGTGGTTGCCATGGCTGGTAGCAATATGCTCCACAGTAACTAATTTCTGTAGACAAAATCGCTTTTGCTAGAGAGCCCGCTTCCTACAGAGACGGCTAACGCCGCAACATTAAGGTCTCCGATACGGGTACGTCTCGGTATTTAGTCAGCACGTGACCATTCTCGACGATTGAGGGTGATTGAGGCCTACCAGTCTGTAGCCAATGTCCATCGCTAACTGGACGCACAGTCAGCAAGTGGCGCCGATGATTTGAAGGGAGTCAATCACTGCAAGTTTATTCTCTTTCCAGTCAGCCCTCAGGAGTGAGCCATGTGGCCAAAACTGTGTGGCGCCAAAGTGGCCATCAAAAAGGTCAAAGGGCTAGAAAGTTGGTAAGCAGACTTTTCAGGATGGATTACCAGCTGTCTAAGAGTATTCTTTCGGGGTACATAACTCAAGGGTACTTATGCTTTGCTTACCGGAGGGCTCAAAACAGGCAAAAACGTCTTAAAATGGCCAAACATGAGTTTCGTTATGCCTGAGGCTAAAAAAACTAGAGGGCTGAGGACATCAATCAGGTCATCTGGACTAACAAGTCCACGTTCGAGATGAAACACCCGTCCAAACCCGAAAACAACCCCATAAGGGCGAAGGAGGAGGCCTCCGTTCCGTCCCGTTATGTTCATATGCAAAAGGCCAGGGTCACGGTATTGTGAGGTTATAGGCGTCCAGACGCTGACCAGGTTCCGATTGGTGTCCCAGAAACAGTTTTGGGAAGCAGAATGCTTTCCCAAGAACATCTAGGAGGAGTTTCAGCCTTCAAGCTGAGCTCGAACCGCGAGTATGAACACATTTATAGAGGAGAAAATGGCATCCGGAAGGTCGTAGGCCCAGCTTCAGGCAAGACAGTGCATCAGTGCACAGGTCAAGCAAAACTTAAAAGCAGTGCAAGGTGACTGTGACAGGCGTTTGTGGCAAGATCACATGCCAGGCAACTCATCGGATGAAAATTTCATAAAAATTCGTTGGTTATACTGAACTTGAGGCTCGTCGAAGCGAAGCGCTGTTCCAGCCTCGAGGAGCTCACGGCGCACGTCAATTCAGTCTGGGCTAACTTCAAGCCTGCTAAGCAGCCAAACCTGCCAGTTGGCATGCCGCAGCATGTATTCATGTGTTTGCCTATTAACTGGGGAGCACAATGAGGGGTCATAAATATATCAAAACGCAATGTACTCTGTTTCACATGCAAATATAATGTGAGAACGAACTTATGGGACACCCTGTACATACAAAGTGGAACAGCAGATAGGAGCTGCTGGGATGCTTCCCTAATATTTACCACTGCCCTAACATCGACTCTTCATGAAAAACCAATCCCTGAAAGTAAAAATTGGCGTCTTGTATACTTGTATGGCGTATGTATATAGCAAGAGCCCGAGCAGGGGTCTAATTACGTCACTCCACCGAAACCCAGGCGCGGCTGGCGTCTCTCCTTTGTGTGCATGTCTGCACAACAGTCGCACCTGCGATCATGAGCGTCCAGTGGAGATCCTCGTGGAGCGCGATCAGCTGGTGCCGGTCGGCCAGCGGGGAGGCCTGCTGGTAGACCCGCTGGAGGTGGTGCTGCAGCCGCTCCGTCTGCGCCTCCAGCAGGCCCGTCACCAGCGGCACCGACCGCTCCGGGATCTGAGGCAGACAGGTTGCTGATGGCCCGGATATATCACGTTCAGCAGGAAAACACAACTGATCTAACCGTACTGTGCTTCGGAGCCTTGTCTTTACCTGAAGCTGGTCAAGGAAGTTTTTCAGTGACATGCAACTGTGACCTAATAGCTGGTGTTGAAAACAGCTATCCACCCCCTCGCTCCCATCTACTCGTCTGCGCCCGCCGCCCCACACCCTGTCAGCTGTAAGCTCACCTTCCTGCCGAACGCGCCGATGGCGGCCAGCTGGTCTCGGTACGCCACCCGGTCACTCTCCTCCGTCTCGTCAATGTCGTCACACGAGTCAGACACCTGTCAGCGGGTAGGACAGACGGCGGTCAGTGGGTGAAGTGGCACTTCGACTGCGAGGTCATAGTGCGCGAATAAGACGGCATTCTTTAACGTGCCAGCTGGAAAGCCCGACCACTTCTGCACTTACCTCGCAAAAAAAAATCATGCGAAACATACCACCAGACCTAATCTAGAAAACCATAAATCTAAAAACTCTCATACAAAACCCAAACATTCAATCACGTTTCTCACATCGCGGTGTGACAAATATGTAAGGTCACGTGTCTCACAGGTCACGTGTCCTACACCCAGTGCACCGGGTCGCTCGGCACTCCAGTCATGAGCACCGCGCAATGACGTCCGATCCCGTCCGCCCTCAGGTCCTCACCTGGCCACGCGCTCCGTCCGGCGCCGCCAGGTGCACCTGCAGGTAGGTCTCGAAGATCTGCGTGGCCGACATGTGGTACAGGTCCGAGGGGAAGCTGTCACCCTCCTGCAGCAGCATCATCCACGCCTCGAGAAGCTTCCCGAACGCTTCCCGATACATCTGGTCATCGACGTGCAGCTGTTGGACAGGGAACAAGGGCGTCAGATGGGAAACAAACGCATCAGCAAACGCTGGACAAGCTGGGTGGACAAGCAATAAGGATAACTGGGCTAAAGAGATAAACGCAATCGGCAAATTGATAGGCACCCATGACCCATCCGGAAACTTTTCAACTTCTAGGAAAGCACGTCTAAGCAATATGAAAAGTTACAAACTTGGAACAATCCAGCTCACACCGTTGCAATATCATAAAGTAACAAGATTGCTAACTGAACCGAACGAACCCTCAATCCCCAGCCGTTCAGCCACCGCATCTATCCGCCCGTTCGTGGTGAGCGCGGTGCGGCCGTCTCACCTCCTCCTGCCTGGCGGCGGCGCGCGCGAACCGACACGTAACCCGGGTGAGCTCTTGCAGCAGACTGCCGACCAGCTCCTCCGGCAGGTGAATCAGGATCGGTGTGGGGAAGAACAGCACGAACCGCAGCACGATGCCGGCCACACCCAGACACTGGCTGTCCGGCAGCTGCTCACTGAGGGTAGAGGGCCAAAACGGGGAGTCGGGGCTCTGTACAACCACAGACAGATGGACAGACGGATGGATAGACTTAAGACACCTAGACACTGGCTGTCTGACAGTTGCTCACTGGGAATGGAGAGGGGCATAGTAGGGAGAACAGATAGGTGCGTATTTATCCACTGGGTGGCATTTATCACTGGAAAAGGACACAGGGGGTCAGTCAGGAGATACACAGCGAACCATTGCCGCCTGGCAGCAGGCTGCCTAATGCCATACGCAATCAAATCTCATAACATTAAAGCAAAACCATTATGACTATTGACTATAAACCAAACGTCATAATTAGCAGGCAGCCCGCGCATACGCCCGTCTCCACGCCGCCATCACCCCGTTCCACTCACAAGCCCAGGATGTTGAGCAGGTTTTGTGCGAAGTGTGACGCGTAGGTGACTCGCGGCTCCCGTGAGCCGATGACGGTTCCGTTCAGTGACGCCAGCTGGTTCAGGCAGTTGAGACAGGTGTGCGCCAACTGGTCCTCCTGGTGTACCTTCCAGTACATCTGACCGGGAGAAAACAGACAGAGGGTCAGACGGGGCGAGGACAGACACCACAGACTGAGCGGAAGGGCAGGAGGTAAATATACAATATACATATTATTTTTACACAATTAAAATCTAACTAGATGTCACTACTCACTACTGTCGAGGTAAAAAGAACATTGGCGTGAGTTACGAACATATATCATTTGATTTCTAGGGCACCGTTTAACACTTTCATCAACCGTCACACGGTCGAATCGTCAGGCGGGTGGTCGGTGGATGGGGATCACTGGCTGCCGGGAGCCCCCTCACAAAACTCACCTTGAAGAAGAGGCTGACCACGTCTGGATTGAGCATCAGCTGCCGCCATTGGACGCCGGGCCGCAGCGAGGGGTTCTGCTCCGACTCGAACACGGCTATCAGACGCTGCGACTGTGCACAGCGGTCAAGGAGACCAACAACGGAGGCACGACGGGCGGACGGAGACACAGCGAGACGAGAGACTGACACAATAAGACGAGAGACGGACACACGAGACGCGAGACGGATACACGAAGAGAGACGAAAGGCGGACGGACATACATGGGGACGCAAAAGGAACGAACACACGAACATACTGAACAATGAGACTTAATACTAGTTCAGTTAAACACACCAACCATGTATGCAGACGTTCACATTGATTCGTCAGACCCTGCTGCGTGAAAAGGATATTGATATTGAAGTTTGTGAAGCTCCAGGAGAGGATGCTCTCGGTGATGCGCAGTAGCCGGTCAACTAACGTCATCTGCTGCGGCGTGTTAAGAGCCGGTAGCTTCTCCGCCTCTGCCAGCGTGCTCAGACAGAACTCGAATATTCGCCGCAGGTCCGACACCTGCCAGGGTAACGGGAGAGGCACGGGTCAGTGACCCAGCCGAACACTGAGGTCGGACTGGGTGAACGACTCTTCCACCCACGGTACACAGCCTAAACGTTTTTTTTTTTTTACTTGAACAAAAACTGCACTTCTAAACAAAGCGGGCTATGTAAATATGTCGTTGGATATCAAAAGCAACATAATATTTCCATGATAGTAAAGAGCATGCATATTGCATATAAACTTGTAACAGAACTGCATATTACCAAAACATAAGATAATCCCCGCAGATGATTTCGAACTATGTGTGTGACGTACAATGGGTCTCGATTGTGACAATTTACCTCGAACTGCTTTTTGGCCATGAAGTGCTGTTCCCACGTGAGAAGCACGTCTGCCGACTTGAGTGTGTTGGCGTGCTCCTGGAGGAGAGCCGCTATCAGGCTGCAGCCCAACAGTTGCTGAAGCACACGCCAACCAGTGCCAGGTCAGGTCAGGTCGGGTCGGGTGGGGTGACGAGGTTAGGCCAATACCAAAGGGAGGGATTCGATTGTATATTCAGGTAACGTGCAGTGAATTGTACGTGTACCTACGTGTGAAACAGACTGGGGTCTAAAATCAAAAGAAGTTACTAAACTGAACTGAACTTTGTCAACAAATGTATAGATATTTTGAGCATTTGTGCACAAGCATAAAATATCACCGACATAGTCATGGTCACATATTCTGAGATAGACAACAATAACAACACCTAGCTAAGATAAAATGTGTAAAAACTCGGCATACGACTTCACAGAGCGACCGAGGGGTCCGCCGGGCGGTTTCTGCGAGTGACGATCTACTTAAATGCGGTGAGTGGGTATTACGGGTAGGATATGATGCGTATTACGGGAGTGTACGGTAGCCTGGTATCACAGTATGTAACACTCGAGACGCGTTCACAAACCATGTTGATGTCTGGGGAGCGGATGAGCTGCTGTAGGTTGGAGAGCAGCTCTGATCGCTGGGCACCCTCGTCGTCCACACTCCGGCGCTTCACCAGGATAGCCACAGTCTGGCGGTCAGAGCAACGGGAAATACATTATACACCTAACTAGACACAATAGTACACTTTTATCAGTTTGACAGTCCCAAGTAGGCTTACAGTAGCCCTTTTCATCGATATGCAATAAATTTCTAGACAAATTACAACAAAATTATCAGCATAATTACTCCAACAGGAGGTCTGGCTGAGTATTTAATTTTTGCCAGTTCAATCCACACAGAGTGCTGTCATACGAATGGTATACCACGTCCGCCGTCTCGCCGACAAACCCACCCACCTGAACGAGCCGCTCGCGCAGGAAGCCGGGCGCCGACGTGTGTGCCACCAGGTAGTTGAGCAGGTAGTTTTTCAGCTCGGTGGTGGCCTCGGGCGGCAGCTGCTTCCACTCGCGCAGCAGTCCGTCCCGCAGCAGGTTGGCCGCCTCGAACTGGACGTACGAGTTCTGACAGGTCTCTGCGGACCGGGAGAGGGGTGAGAGTTAATACACCTAGGGAGACGCGATGACGACCGAGCGACGTGCTTGTGCTTAGTTCCGACTGATTTATCTGAGAAAAAAAGACTAATAACAGAGGTCAGAGGTGACAGTTGACACAATATCTACGAGCTTCACGCAACAAAAGCGGACTTACCCAAAATTTCACGACATAACGCAAAAGGACTTGCAGTCTTCCGAAACTCGAGAAAGAACAGCTCTGCCTGATGTCGCTCCTCTGCGGAAACGCTCGTTGGTGGGGACTGAAATAGTGGACATTTTCGTCAGCTCGCCCACAAAGTACAGATGGTAGCAATCGCCCGGTCTGGGCGCGTCTTTATAGAACAAATGCCAGATGCCCGGGGAGGGGGTTCAGACTCACGCCAAAAACCCATCAATGCTAAGCCAGTGTTCTCACTAAATCAAGAAAACAATAGCTGCATCAATGTTTTTGTTTTACATTAGGAACTTGTTTCTGTTTTACTGGACCGTGCCAGCCGACACGGTGCAGTTCTAAGCCGTGCTCGTAATGGACGCATTCTTCAGTCGCGGAAATAGCGCCTGCGTCACGGTCGTCGGGGCATCGTTATCCAAGCTTGCTATTGACACAAATAAATGACAGACAGATTCGAATTTAGATGCCTGATGAATTCACAGGGACATGTGCAGCGGACTGCATGACACACTGAGTCACACACAGGGCGTTCCTAGATCATCTCAGATCATTTTGACTCATGAGACAGACATGCTGAAATGATGATGGAAAATTACAATTACAAATGATGATGAAAAATGGCAAGCATTCACATTCAAGAGTGATAATTCAGTCAGCCACCCTATATGACACAATGTTTACAATTTCGTGAAATATCACTCTGTGTCTCAGATAACCTCAGTGACCTGACCTAGTGACATTAAAATTGTCAGAAGCTAAGGCAAAGATGCCCAAACTTGAAAAGGCACTAAAAACTTCAGCTTGATAAAAATACCTAACAAATGATTTGGTGTGAATCACAAACAAAATATCAGGGCATAGCCTGCTATTCCTACACATGCAATAAATTACACAAGCAATCAAGAAAAATCATGGTCTTACTTGGTACACATCTTGATCTCTGCCAATGCATGGGATATCTATTATGGACCATCTTAACAGGATGTCATTCAGTTTAATAATGAATAGAGCCAAGATGTGTTTGATTCCTCCAAAACAAAAAGAAAACCATGGAGATGGTAACCTACCTATTAGGTTTGAATAATCTGAGCTATATAAGTCAATAGGCATCACTGCAACATGTGGGGATCTCTCACATTGGCATACAAACAGTAGTTATAGATAAACCATAAAAATCAAGAAGTACTTACCAAGAAGATTTTGGCAGCAGCATCTAGCTGCATTATAATGTTGTCACCCATGATGGCAAGCCTGAAACAGGAAAAGATGCCAGATGACCAGAGAACAAGGAAAATAAATTCACAGGTTCCATAAAAGCTTTGCCAGCATTTTGTGATATCCATTATCAGCAGTAGGTATGCACCAAGTACCTAATATGTAAGTATTCCATTTTCATTGTTATCAAGCCCAAAAGGCACAATAACATAGCAGTAAAAGACTTTTCATAAAAGTTTTATGAACAGGTTAAAAATCAATATTAATCTTATTCTAGGCAACTTTAAATTTTGAACTGAAGAAGGAATGTCTTCAAAATAAAATCATTCATTTTAGGCTAAGTTTAGAATTCTAAAGGCAGTGAGCATATGATTGTTCCTCTAGGATATTCATATCCTAGCTTATATATTTTATTTTGCTGTCATATGCTTTTAGCATGACATTGTTCCGCATCAACCAAGCTCAGAGCAAAAGCTTTCTGCACGAGAACAAACTTGCCACTTCATTTTCACATATTTACCATTAAATTTTAAAAGGGTCACTGAAATCAGCTTGAGCTAACGGAAAAACATTACTTCCTAACTATCTATGAAAATCAATATTGATATGAGAAAAAATCATATTTTGGATAATAATTTGATTGTATATAAATTGACAAATAAAGCTAACGTTTTGTAAGTGCTAGAAAAGGCATGAGCTGCGAGGTAACAATTGTGCAAGGATGTTAAGTTAACTATGCACGCCATTGATTTCGTAAGCTGAGAGCATACCTCTAGTCTCTACACACTAAAGTTACGAAAATTACACGAAAATCACACAAAACTTCGAACGTTTCACACTCTGGCTCTTTTTTATCTGTGAGCGTGGAGTGCGAGAGAATGCGTCCGCTCCGTCCGCTATTTTCGACAAGTTTGGGAAAAGGAGGCGGAGAAGCATTCATTATTTTGATGACGTCATAAAACTTTTATTTCTAACTCTGGCTCTGTCAATGGTTGCATTCAAATCTTATTCCTAAGTGGTATGTTACATAAATTGAGTGTGAAAATTAAAAATTTCTCCATTTTTTGTAGACCAATGTCCAAAAATTTTAAAATAGAATGCAACACTGAGCGATCATTGGCTCTTTGGCTTATTACGTAGAAAAACTGATCACTTAGTTTTTCTAGAGAAAGCTACAATTAGCTTGAGACCAAATTGGCGCATAACAAAAAAAAATATTTCTCTTCATACGCTTACAGCAAAGCGACGAAGTAAAAATATGGAATAGTTAGGTATTCTGTCCAAGGATTCTGTCGAGCCCTTCTTAGGCAATGAAGATAGCATGTATAACTCGCTCCAGAAGGTAGCTTGACAGCCTTCGGATATTTTATCGGTGAGTGCGGACCGTATATGTGCCTACTGCCTAGTCGTCATTTTTTTTTTTTGAACATCAACATTAACATGCTCATCTTGATCTTGTTTCCTGGCACGTAGGTATGACCCTTTTGAAGCATTTTTAGGTACAGAGCTAAACATAAATAAATGGCGAGCTTATGAAGTAAAGGATAAGAGTTAGGTGTTTTGTGGTGGCACTTATTCTTTCATGTTGTAGGTCTAGGAAACAAACTAGTGAACATGGGTGTCAATTTCCGCCAAATATGGGTGCCCAAGCACTCCAAATTCCACGTCGGTTCAGCCGGCCTGGCTTTGGAGCCGTAACAGATGGCACCAGTCAATGATTCAAGGTTGCCGCTAGGGCAGCTGCAGATTTGCCGCCCCTGGGCACCCCCAACTCAGCGGTAATTGACACCCATACTAGTGACTGTGTTGTCATTTGAAATGGTGTCTGTACTTTACTCCTATTTCATATGTTTTCATAAACTTGTTTCCAGAATGGCACCATGAGCAGCAGAGATGTGGCTGAGCCATCAGGGACTCCTGCCAGTAATGCTCAGGCAGCACCTGAGTCTCCTGCAACTGATGCTGCTCAGCCACAGCCATCTGCAGCAGGAAGGACAGCTTCTGCAGGGGCAGCGTTAAGGCGCAGCAGCTCACCGGGCCTGGTGGCCACAGGCTCAGACCACTCCCACCACCCTCCAGCGGTGAGGGTGCTCAGTGAGGGCCAGATTTTGGCCAGTGGTGGCGCTCAGCCTTCCGGGAGTCATCTGAGCGTTGGCGAGCAGCCGACCCCCAGTGTGCTCAGTCTGGGCCAGCACAGCGTCGGAGAGGATGTCAGCGTGGAGCGGCGCCGCGCCGAGGAGGGCGAGGTGCCGGGGACCGCGGACGCGGCCGGCGCTCGGCCGCCGCCTCCGTGCTGTCAGTGCGCCGTGTGCGTGACCCGCACGGGCGGCGAGGACAGCCCGGTGGCGGGGCCGAGCGGCGCGGCGGCCGCCGACCCGCAGCTGGAGCGGCTCTGCCGGCACACGGTCGAGATGATGAAACTGGACGGCGCCACTGAGGAGCAGAAGCAGCAGCTGGTGAAGCAGCTGCAGGTGATGGTGCCGTCCGGCGCGCAGTCGCCGCCGCCGCCGCAGGAGCCGTTCCCGTTCGAGGGGCTGCCGCCGGAGCTGCAGGTGCTGGTCTTCTCCAACCTGACGGCGCGGGAACTGTGCACCAGCGTGCTGCCCGTCTGTCGGCACTGGTACCAGCTGGGGCGCGACCCCGTCCTGTGGCAGCACCTCTCCTTTGACGCCGACAACCTCGTACCGACCAGCACCGTCGTCAACATCCTCTCCTTCAGCACGCTGCTGAAATCACTGCGGCTCGAGGCCCGCCGCCAGGTGGATAAGATCCTGTTCCAAGTGGCCGACACTTGCAAACAGCTGCGCTCTCTGACGGCCAGATTCTGCGATGGTCTCAACTCACTACTGCTCGAGGTGCTTGTCAAACACTGCCCGCTTCTCGAGCGTGTCAACTTCGAGGGCTCTCGGTTTGACGACGCCGACTGCACGGCGGCGCTGACTGGTCTGGAGCACCTGCGCGCGCTGAACGTTTCGCACTGTCTGCGCCTGGAGGACGCGGAGCTGGTCCAGATGGCGCGCCGTTGCCGCCACCTGGAGGAACTCAACGTGGACGGCATCGGCTACCTCACCGACGCCGCCATCCAGGAGCTGGTGGACCAGGCCGGCGACCGGCTCCTCTCCCTGGTGCTCGACGGAGAGAACCTCACCGACGCCGGGTTCCGCGCGCTGGGCCGCTGCCGGAACCTGCAGGAGCTGTGCATCTCGTTCGCCGACGGCATGACGGACTCCAGCCTGCCGGCCCTCGGATCGCTGCACGACCTGATGCGGCTCAAGATCCGGCGCGGGAACCAGCTGAGCGCCGCGGCGCTGGGCCGCCTGTTCACCGGGCAGAACATGCCGCACCTGCTGCACCTGGACCTGAGCGAGTGCTCGAACCTGGACGACAGCACGGTGGAGGCGCTGACGGCCAACTGTCCGCTGCTCACCTTCCTGGCGCTCAGCTGGTGCTGGGACGTCACCGACGCCGGCCTGGAGCGGATCGTGACGCGGCTGCGCTTCATGCGCGTCATGGACCTGATCGGACTGGTACGCATCACGGGCCAGTGCTTCCGGCTGATCCCGGAGCGTCTGCCCGAGCTACGCTACCTGAACCTGGAGCAGTGCTCGGACGTGCAGGACGTGGTGGTGGAGCGCGTGGTGCGCCAGCGGCCGCAGCTGCAGGCGCTCGACTACTACGGTGACCGCGTCGTGCCGCGGCCCGTCGAGATGGAGTCGTGGGCCGACGAGGTGGGCGAGCACGCGCGCGACATCCACCTGCCCATCACCATCAACTTCCTGCTGCTGCGCGAGGATGGCGCCGCGTGACGGGCCGTCACGAGCCGGCCCGCCGACGCGACCGCTCGCCGCTACGGCCGACAATGGTAAATTAGCGCCGCGCACGGCAGGCCACCGGCCGGGCACGACCGGCCGCTCGGTGTGCTTATTGACGGTACGCTTGTATAGAGCTTTCAATAACGTCATTTGCGGACAATTTTTAACAAAGCTGTGCTGCAACGAGTACAATGTGCTTCGTAAATGCAATTACTGGGGAATCTCATCGCGTTTGGCTGTCTCTGATTTGTTTTAACAGTGTCTGTGATATCAAGATAAAGTTAAGTTTTTGCTGCAAGGATCAGCGTTCGATTATCCACTGTTTGCTCGAACTAATTGCAGTATATTACAAGTTCGTCATCTGTTGAACGAAATCCATGCATTTGATCATCTTTTTTGTGCATTCATTTTGTGTCCATTCAAAAGTTTATTGTGTCCTAATTATATTTTTCTTACGAAGCCGCTTTCTAACTTGGTTTTTGGAATACAACTCCTTTTTGAACGATGTCTATGCACGTGTGTGGGTCTCAAAAGTCATCGATTTATGCACCATGTTCGCAGTGCACACCACGAATTATTCTTATTTGTATTTTATCGTGCCCCCACTCAGCGCGTGAAGTATTAGCTATTTCGTCTATTCTCTTCCCAGTTTTGGTAGACCGGGGCCGAGTTGGTCATTCCTTCTCTGCCGCGAACCCAGCATCTGAAGTCCCGGGACCCCCGGTATCATTTCATTCATTTCGTTTTGTACACTGCCACAAGTGTGCCGCGTCGGGACTGTATTTGTCCGATTCCTATCGATTCATTTTGTTTGAATCTACAGTTGTTAAATGAACGTAGCTAACTCCATTGGATGCCGCCGTCGGCTTGTGCTAAAATATTTGGGTAATATTTCTGTCAAGCTATTGCTGCATTTCAGCTGCGGCCCATGGTACTCGAAAGTTTGCTAGAGAAATGAGTCATGAGATAATAGGGCACCCAAAATTTGCATTGCTTTGATGAGTTTTATCGAATTACCGAGAACATTCCTCGGGAATTTTGTTCGTATCCATGCCCCAAACCGATGCAGAGTTCCGTTCGCAGTGACCGTCACCGGCCAGCGGAACCGACGTGCCTCGTTATTTTCCTCCAAGACTCCGACGATTGAATCCGACATACAATTGTAGTCGACTGACCGCTGGGACGCAATGTTGCAGAGTCGTCGGGCCTGGTTACGGTGCGGAGCTGCGGCCGCCGGGCTCCGGTGTGTCGGTGCCACTGCCGTCGGTCGGTCGATGGACCGTCCGTCGGCGGCGGCGCGGCGGTGCGGCCGGATCCGCGCCCGCCGCCGCCGTGCTGCGCCGAGCACGGCGGCGCGCCGGCCGCTCCGTCAGACGTTAGTGGTGCGCCGCGCCGACCGGACCACCACGCGCCGCACCGCACCGCACCGCCGCCCGCGCCGCCGCCACCATGGACTCGTGTCTGAGCCCCGGCCTGGACGTGGTGATGAGTCCCACAGGAGACGAGGAGGTGAGTGTGTGCGCTGCCCGGGCGCCGGGCGGGCCGTCCGCCGGCCGCCGGCGGTCCCAGGTGAGCGCCGCGGCCGTATTGATCACCGGGCGGGAATGCAGCGACGCTCAGCTGGCGGCCGCCGCCGGCACCGGCGAGCCGGTGGCGTTTTTCCGTGCGGCCCCCGACCGCGATCGACCCCCGCCACCCCGCCGGGAAGCCGCACAGACACTGATTAGAGGGTTCGGAGACGGGCGCCCCGCTCGGCCCCCCTCCCTCCACACACGCACCGGCGCGCGGCCCTCGGAACCCGCCGGCACGGCCGCTGGGCCCGCTCCTGTCTGACACTCCGTCAATCATTTCATAGGCATGCGCTGCCGTTCTGTCCCGCCTTGTGATAATGTAATGATCGTTGATCGTGACTGTTTGATAAGACAACTAACTTCAGCGTGGGACTGGAAACCCGTTTCTCGAGTATGCTCTATTGTTCTCCAAATCATACTACCTATGCCTTACTATAATATTATCTCTGTTCAACTATGGTCCCGGTATGAGGCTATATCGGACGACCCGGGAGCGTGCCGTGTCCCCACGGAGGTCGGTGTGAGCGGCGGCGCCGGTCGGTGACCGTGGGCCGGGTGTGGTCAGCCGGCCCGGCCGGCACCGCCCGACCGACACACCGGGCTGCCACCGGAACCGACCGTCCGGCGCACCGGAACGGCCCCCTTCCGCCGGCAGCGGGCCGTGGAGAGGCCTCCGCGCGCACCGGGCGGCCGGTCAGACCCACACCCCGCCCGGTCAGTCGCACGGCCAGCCGGCTGCCCGGGGTAAAAAGGTGCCGGCCGCCGCCGTGCCGCGCCGACCCCGAAGCCGTAGGACGGCGCGGTCGGCGATCGATGGTGCCCCGGTAGAGCTTCCCGTCCCTGCTGACGGTGACGATGGCGTGACCGGCCCTGACGGCCCGCCGTGGATCCGCCGTGTCCCGCCGCGTTCTGGGTAAAGGTACCGCGTCCACTCCGAGTCGGGCTGCAATGGTGTGCCTGCCACGACTTTTTCACTTTGGTCGCACCTTGGTCGCCGGCATGTGCTACCTTTTTTCATCTGTTTTTCCTTCCACGTAAACTTATATCTATCTCCCCTTACTCCTCATTTATGCTGGGCAATTATTGTACCGTCTATCTGTCCTTCCAAAACCACCCTTTTCCATCTAATAACTATTACATATCGTAGATATTTCTGGCATTCCAGACCCTCTACGACCTGTATGTCATGACACCAACTCCACCCAATTCATGACATTACTCGAGTTAATTAAGGCACTTGGTCCATCTCACCTTATTGCTCCCCCCCCATCCGATCACAATGCTCACTGTCCCCCATTTGACCCTAACGCTCACCTACATCCGATCCTAATGCTCACCTCATCACATGTCGCACCGGCCCGGCTGGACCAGCCATGGCCGGGGTATATCCGGTGCCGGCGGCGCGGCGGCCCGCTCGGATCTGATGACGGAAACTGCCGACCGCGCTGGTACAGTGGGACCTGTGACCGAACGACCCGTCCCGGCGGTCCCCGCTATAAACCCACATCAAACGGTGGCTCTGGAGCGCTGTTCCCTGCCAGCCCACAGCGCTCGGTGCCTGCGTTCTACGATAGCCTCAGCTGGGCGGTCTGAAGCAGAGCTTTAACATCTTCCTACTGCGATCTTGTTCAAACGACATTTGTAAAATATTAATGCATTGGAAGTTGAAATTGTCTTGTGTTTTAGCATCAGTAGGGGACTTGTGGTAGATGGCCAGGTCGGGAAGCAGAGTGAAGCTATAGCTGCGGCAAAGCCAGGGTGTGACACGGGTTGACCGAGTGAGGCGGGGTCCACCCCCCCTCCCCCCCCAACCCACCCCTTCGGAGCTCGTAGAGGGCTGAGCTGTGGTGGATTGGACGTTGACAGGTAGGGCCGAGTAAGCCGGGTAGCTCCGCGGTCGTAGCTCACAGAGAGCTCTGAGCTGTGGCGCAGCTGGGAGGGGCGGCTCCGCGGACCGTGGTCGACACTCACGGCCCGGTCCCGCCGGTGTCGTCGACGCCATCCGAGCGGCCGCCCCGTGCTCTCCGCGGGTGGCCAGCCGACGGATAAATGATGGCGGAGCCACGGGGCACGGGCCAGAGACCGCCGGGGAGCTGGTCAGATACTGGCTCCGATGAAGCACGCTAAGAGCCGAAACTGCACCCTTAGTGTAGATTTAGCTCACGGAGCTGCGGAAGAGTTGTCCTGATATTTGGCCAGATGCTGGCTCTGATACAGCTCACTTGAGTTAGATACGGCTCAAGTTCTACGAAGTCACGGACTATCGTGAGTTGCCGGAGGTGCGGTCGACTTACTGTTAGGCACAGCTCACATAGCTCAGTTATAGTTCACGGACCAGAGGCCGCCTGCCCTGTGATCTGGCGAGATTCTCGCTCAGATGCAGCTCACTGAGTTGTAGATAAGATATCGCTCTGGAATCTAGTCAGATGCTGGCTCTAATAGACGTAGTTAATCACTGATCATTGACGCCGCACAATGTAGAAGAATCATTGATGACTACAGCGTTCGTGGTCTAAGCCTCTGCTACGACCTGCCTCAGAAGTCAGTGTGGGACCTTTGCACGGCATATCCTTCTGTCATCAAGGCGGCCATTGTATCGGAGTCGTCTCGCCTACGGCCGATGCAGCCTCTGCCCCCAGTCGATCACCGGGCTCCTGAGCCGTCCACCGTTTGAGCCCGGCCGCTGCTGAGCTGACAATCGGTCGGGAAGTCAGTCCCGTCCCACAGCTCTCTGAGAAACACCTCCAGCCGACCAGAAAACCAGCGGCGGCGCGCTCCGACCGAGCGGCGACTCCCGGCCGGGATCCAAGCGGCGGTGTCCGGTGGGCCGAGTGGCGCTGATGACGCGGGTTATCGGCGGAAACCGAGCTGGTAACCCTATATATCGGCGGCTACAGGACAGAGCGGCACGGCGCCCGATCGCGCCCGCCTCGGCTGGGATGTGATGATGGTATGATGGTTAGACTGGGTGGGACGGGGGCGACGATGTTTATCCATTGAAGCTGAGATATGTTTGAACTGGAGCTGGATTAGGAGTGAACTGAAGCTGAAATGGAGCGAATTTGAAACGGATGCTACTGCAGAACACTGCTTGCAGTATACCCTGGGCCTTTGGTTGAACTCTGACTGAGTAATACCACGGGCTGTAATACCTGTTCATATTCCCACACAGAAATATGCGTAGACGGTCGATCGAGATACAGTTGAATGAGAACTTTGTCTGGGAGGCCAGCTTGCTGCAGCTCGAGTCATGTTCCGTCTCCGGGGTATGATTTCATCCATCAGCGAGTCAGCGTCGCTCTCTGTCTGCCGTGTCGTGACGCGGCGTCACAGAGAGTGACGGCGTGACTGTCGGCTGTGACGGGCTGCCGAGTGCAGCGCTGCACGTGCACTGCTGACCTGTCACCCTGCGCCCCTCCCCTCCCCTCCCCGGGCGCTGACGGAGTGGGCTGGGGCCGGCGCGCCGGACACTGGCTTGCAGACCCAGACTGGGGGCAGTCCCGCTCCGCCGGCTCTGGCCGAGCCGCCCCCCTCAGATGGGAGGGGAGGACAGGCACGACCCAGCCGGGGAGGCGGGCCCGTCCCAGCTGCAGGGTCACCCCGCGACACCGATCTAATTTCACGCACCATTGGCCGCCGTTTCTGCCCGGTCGTGATCTGGGATGTCCCCACTCAGCGTCGCTGAAAAAGCAACACGTGGGGACGAACCAACTTCGCCACAGGGAGCAGTTGAGCAGCAGAGACTTTTTCAAAACGCCGGCATGACGGTTGCGCTGTATACCCGGGGCTAACAGAAGCAGGGCTGCGGAGTCGATGGATTTTCGGCTACTCCGTCTCCGACTCCGACTCCGGCTTCCAAAAACCAGCTCCGACTCCGACTCCGACTCCGAGCAGAATTGTCGACTCCGACCGACTCCAACTCCCGACTCCGACTCCGCAGACCTAGCAGGGCTGCGGAGTCGACAGATTTTCGGTGACTCCGACTCCGACTCCGGCTCGGGTTTCTAAAATCGACTCCGACTCCGACTCCGGTCACAACTGTCGACTCCGACCGACTCCGACTCCGACTCCGACTCCGACTCCGCAGCCCTGAACAGAAGTTCCTTCGTTTTCGAAGTCGCCTTTCTGGCAAGACACAATAGTCTCCCCAGTCCCCTGTCAGTCTGTCCCTGTCCCCCTCCCCGATCTACCGTTACCGCGCCGTGGTCATGTGTCGGACCGTGGGCGGCCAGTCACCGGCACCCGACATGTCCGAACCCCGGACTGTCACACCTCTGTGTCCGTCACGTGCTGACCGGCCGCTGTCGGTGACAGTTGACACGTGACGTGACGGCACCGCCGCAGATAGAGCCCACGTGAAACGTGACGTCTGGTGGGGCAGGTATGATGCGTCACTTTAGGTGAGGTTAGGTGGAGTGGACAGTCTCCTGCTAGGGAACACGGCAGCATACCCTATAGAGAGCATAATGGATTGATGGAGTAAATTGACGCATAGAAGATCGACATATAGATCAGTCTTGTAGAGCACGCCACATATTGTGTTTGTTGTCTTTTGCCTAGTGGCTAGTGCTCTGACTCTCTTATCTTTTTGGCAATGACTACTTTAACACATATCTCATTCTCATCATGGATCGCTACGCTTCTCGTGCACAAGGAACTTGTAGTTCCATACAGTGCACCCATGGACGCTTTGTTGAATAACATTTTGCACACATGCTGCAGATTCATAATAGAGGCAAGCCGGAGCCTGCGACACCGCTGATGACCTGGATGACATTACTACACATTGAAAATTACCGAAACAGCGAGAGCGCTCTTTATTTTCTCGGTGCCGGGATTTCTTGGTTGCGTAGAGAAAAATTGCAACCAAGGCATCACAATAGACTCGTTCTGTGTCGTCACCTGTAAAAAGAAACAAGCCTCTGTGATGTAAATGTAATAAATATCTCCAAATGCCATGGCTGCAAACCTCCCGCATGCGTGCTATCCCGTATGATTTAATTCCTAACAGATGTCGCCATAGGCGCGGGAGCCGGGGGGGCAGTGGGGGCAGCTTGCCCCCCCCAACTCTGGGGCCGTGGGGGCGGTGCCCCCACAGCTTGGAGACGGAATACCACACTTTTTTTGCAAATGTTTTCTTTTTTTGTTGAAAAAGCCGAGGGGTGAAAAATAAGTGGCCTAAAACCGGTGAGAAAACTAGATTTGGGGGTACCCTAGGTTGATCTCTATTATGGTGTGCCCCCCCAGTCGGAAAGTAGTTCCCGCGCCCCTGGATGTCGCTAGTGTGAAACGCCTGCATCTATGCTGTTCCGCATAGCTTTAAATTCCAGTAACAGATGTCGCTAGTATAAACGCCTGCAAGCTATGCTGTGCCGCATTGCCGTGGGCGGCGCTTTTCTGTAATTTGCACGCGTGAAGGCCGCAAGATGATGAATGATGAGGTCAGGAGTACTTTTGGACGACGGTGGGGCTCCTCAAATTTGCGGCTATGAATACCAGCCCAGTTTGACTCCATCCCCTGTGCGTTTGATTCACCAGTCCTGCGTAGGCCCTCGGTCTCAACCGAATATCGTCCGTCCCGTCTGTGTGCCGTCTCCGTAGTCCGTACCGTCCGTCTCCGTCCCTTGGTTCCGGCACCGGCGGCGGCGCCGGACGTCGCTCGTGCCGCTCGGTGCCGGACCGATACAGACGGCCGCTCATGCCGAACTAACCGCGCCGTGCCGGTAACGGCGCGACGCCAGCGTCTGTGACGCTTCCGGCGCGCGCCACCGGTGGGCGGTGTCCTCCCCCGCGCTACTGATGGACGGTGTCCTCCCCCGCGAGCTGGTGAGCGGCGGTGTCCTCCCCCCAAGCCTCCGATGAGCGGTGTCCTCCCTGCGCTGGTGAGGTACGTTGTCCTCCCCCAAGCCAGTGGGGGAGGAGGGTGTCCTCCCCCAAGCCACCGATGGGCGGTGTCCTCCCCCACGAGCTGATGAGCGACGGTGTCCTCCCCCAAGCCACCGATGGGCGGTGTCCTCCCTGCGCCAGTGAGGGGACGTTTGGGTATGCATTTCGGGTCAGTGAGCAGCTGAGAATTGCCAACTGCCCTCCGTGCCATACTACTACACCATTCTCCCTCCCATCTCCCCACCACCCGTTCCTATCCCTCACTGCACGGCAGTGGCGGTCCTTTGACGGCCACTGCCGACTGTTGTGTGCAGACCCGTATGGAGCCGTCAATTACCCATGGCACTCGGACGGCCGTAACGGCGAACAAATAGGACGGCGGCGCGGCGCGAGTGACTCAGAACAATGACAGCGCACGGCCGGCTGTCTGTCATGTCTGTGTCGATTGGCCGTAAACCGATGATGAACAAACTGACCGCCGGGGATGGGGGAGGGGCGCAGGTGCCGGACGGACAGGAGTGGGCTGGTGGCATACCTATTGTGGGCGATTGGATATTGATTGGCGAATGGGCTCGTAGTTCCGAATATTGTTGAACTTTTTGTGAATATGGGATGCACGTTGCACATTGCGTTAGCGGCATGCGTTGAAAGTTTTCGTTCAGCTAAAGTGATGAGCGCTGGTCTATGGAAGTGGTAGACCAGGCCTTACCCATAATACATAATGTTTTGAGCGTACCTAGGCCTGAGGTCATCAAATGCTTATCGAACATGGCATCTACCCATCAGGCTATTCCGTTCTCTCCAATGCATATAAAATTGCGCATGTCGAGCTCAGAAGAAAGCAGGCGTGGACAATGCCACATTTTGGTAATTTATTTGCGAAAGTGTAACTGAGCAAATTTCGCGATTTCTGAGCAGGTCGCGCTCCAAGTCGTTGCAGATAGGTAAGCAATTGATTGCAAACTGCGTAGGCGTGTGCCTGAAGTTGAACCTCCCGAAAATTACACTTGCTCCCCACGCACATGGACTGGCTTGAATCGCTCGGCCACCAGGTGCACGTGGTGTCGGGTTAGGCTCGCCGACGGATTTTGCCGTCTGGCATGGAGCTCCGATGCCGATATCGACGACTTTGTTGTAGCAACCGACGGAGGGTGGTTGGATTTAGCTGCACCGGGTGGTCACGCACGGGGTGGTCTGCATCCAGCCGCAACCGATGGCATCGATATCGCTCATAGAAGGTCAATGATAGGATCACATCGATGTGATCCTATCATTGACTCTAATCATGATACCGTGTATAACAGCAATTAGCTTTGAGAATGACCGTTTCTATTGCCTTTGCTTGAGTAATATCGAATGCGTTGAGACGTTACTCTTGGGAGCAAACTAAGCCGTCAACTCCGACCATAAACTTCAAAGCCTGTTTGCCCCACGCCATTTACGACCGTTGTGCGTCCGTGTGCCGCAGGTTCGTACCCTGTTCGTGTCTGGCCTGCCTATGGACGCCAAACCCCGCGAGCTCTACCTTCTCTTCAGGGAGTACGAGGTAAGTAGGCGTCACGTTACGAGGTCTATTCGTGTGACCGCTACAACTATTGGGGAGGTACACAGAATTGGAGTGTCGAGAGCTGTATCTGATGTTCATGGAATATTGAGAAATAGGTATGCCCATTACTCCATGCAGAGTAATCAGTGTAGGGATGTATTTTGTTCGCTCACTCCGCCGAGTCCCCCTGACGCCGACCGCCCCGTTCCAGGGCTACGAGGGCTCGTCTCTGAACGTTACCAGCAAAAACGGCAAGACCTCGTCGCCGGTGGGCTTCGTCAAATTCAACACACGGGACGAGGCGGAGATCGCTAAGAACAGGGCCCAGGTGGGTGTCGACGGGCCGGGCTGCTCTCGACGAGCACTGCTCACCAGTCACCACCAGGCACACCTGCAGACACCGACACCACCATCACCATCACCACCGTCACTTTCACCAGCATCACCAGCAGCAAACTTATCAACAGCTGCGGCCGTTCCTATATTTAATATGATAAATGCTTTATGAAAAATGCGACCTACAACAAACATCACTACGTATTTTTGCAGCTGTCAATCATTGATCGCATTTCAGCTCGAATAGTATAAAGCTTTTCACTGAGAGTCGGAACATGCATTTTAGGTGAGGCGGTTGTATCTTGAGTCTGCTCACGGTCCTGTTCGTTCGCACTCGCTCACGGTATCAGACTAGGCGGCCACTGATCACCAGAGGTGTGCGTTGTGCTTGCATGGCCGTCGGTCGGCTGAGGTCGGGACCGGTTGACTACCACGGACAATGTGTAGCGCTTCAGCCGCCGCCGGCCGTCCGGGCCTGTATCGCTGCCGCACCTCGACACGACACCATGTTGTACCACGTGCTCTTCAGCGTCTCTCCCTCCCTCTCTGCCTCTCTCTCTCTCTCTCTCTCTCTCTCTCTCTCTCTCTCTCTCTCTCTCTCTCTCTCTCTCTCTCTCTCTCTCTCTCTCTCTCTCTCTCTCCCTCTCTTTCTCTTTCTCTCTCTCCTTCTCCACTCCTTTCTGCCTTCTTTTTACTCTTAGAAAGTCTCTCTTTCTTCCTCTTTCGTTCATCACCCCATTTCTCACAGTCTGTTCGCTCGGTCACTAACTTCCTTCACTCAGCAGCCCCCTACGCGGCTGTCTGCAGTCGCCTGCACTCATCACGTCACCGTCTGTGCCATAGGGCGCTCGCTTCGACCCCGACCTACCCCAGACCATACGGCTGGAGTTTGCCAAGAGCAACACCAAAGTGAGCAAGCCTAAGCAGCAGGTGTCGGCGGCCGCACCGCACCCAGCACTGATGCACCACGCGTTCACACCGGGACGTAAGTACTGAGCGCACCGACACCCTGGGACTGGGACCCCGGATTGACAGACTTCAGACCCAGCACCAACGGACCAGGACCCAGGACTCCTGAAATCAAAGACAGAGCCGTTGAGACCGAAATCAAATTCAACGGACTATTGTCATATCAGTTTGAAAGCTCCAAGAAAGCTCCCTAAGCACACATTTGCTCGGGGCTTCGTGCTTCATATGATTTTAGTGTAATCAGACTACCGAATTATCAGCTTCTTTTTATCACCTTTGCTTATAAATACATGCAGTGACAATATATATCTGCATTTTTGTTTGTCTCATCTCTGACCTCATTTGACACGGCCTGTGACGTTTGACCCGCTCAGTGACCTGTGACCTGAAATTTGACGCCGCCTCTCGACCTCTCAGTGACCTGTGAGCCTTCTTGTGACCCGTAACGCTCTACGTGACATTTGAGCCGCTCTTTGACCATGACTTGGTCTTTGACCTGTGACCCGCCCTGTGACCGTGTGCCTGTGTCGGTCAGCAGATGTGGGCAACTTCTACGGTCCTGGCGCGGATATCTGGCAGGCCCACCCGGCCCTGGCGTACGGCGCAGACGTACCGACGACTCTGCAGCACGCGCCACTGCTGCACCCGGCGCTGCAGGCCACCCAGCTGCCGGTGAGAGGGGTACCCGGGGAGGTACAGCGCGGGTACACAGCGGTACACAGCGGTACACAGCAGTACGTACACCCGGCGCCCAGCCACCCAGCTGCCGGTAAGAGAGGGGTACTCGGAGAGGGTACAGCGGTACACCCACCCCGGCACCCCCAGTACAGCGGCTCACACAGCTCACACCCACCTCCGAACCAAGGAGAAAGTACAGCGGTACATACACCACCGGCCAACACCGTGTGAGCTGTACACACAGTCGACGGTACATGTACCCATTGACCCTCTCGCTACTCCCGGCTCCAAGTGTATTGTATTGTATGTATTGTATTGCTTATCTTTGGAGAAACCACACAGGCACTTACACTCCAGCGTCAAGCACAATCAAAGTAAGTTAAAATATGAAGCGAGCAGATCATTGTAAGAGGTCACACAGCCACACTGACATACCTATCGGGATCATTTGGACGCCAAACAACTGCGTATGCTTCGCCTGAACTTGGCCGCCCTCGACTGCCTCACATCCGGTGGCAGGCGGTTCCAAGTCGCAATGGCTCGGTGAGGGAACGACATTTTTGTGCACTGCAGACGACACCTAGGGATTTGTAGCGTAGTATCATCAGCGGTGGAGCGCGTCGGTCTCAGCGATACCTGTGACCGAGTCTCAACGAGTGCCCTCAGCTGCCGAGATGCGTCCCTCTGCCGCATTACATGATAGATTCGCTGCACATCGCGCAGATCGATCATCGCGTCGAACGTAGGCCAGCCTAGCTCCAATCGGGCTTCCGTGACGCGGTCAAATTTACGGAGCCCTGTGACAGTTCTGACTGCGAAATTTAACACCTTCTCGATCCGTTTCCTGAGAGTCTTTGATTTGGGGGCCCAAACAGGAAGACAGTACATGAGTGTGGGGAACACCAGCGCCTGAATCAACATTTTGGTTGTCTCCCGAGGTAAATTCAATTTCCGAATAGAAACAATAGCACCACTACACTTCTGTGCCACTGAGCTAACCTGTTTTTCCCAGTTTAAGTGACAGTCGAAATGGACACCTAAGATCTTGATGCTTTCTGAGTGCTGAAGTGACACACCATCAAAGTTCATAACTAAATCTGATACGCTTGCGGTGTTTGCTGGGGTTCCAGCCAGCAGGAACTCGGTCTTGGTGGGGTTTACTTTGAGCCCGTTACAGCGAAACCACCGAGACATTTGAACTAAGTCGGACTCTATGTGACGTTTGAGCTGCGTCACATTATCAGGTCCAGCACAATGCACTAGCTGGCTGTCGTCCGCATAACTAGATAGCCAGCCGAACTGAATATGGCCCACAAGGTCATTCATGAACAGGTTGAACATGGTGGGACCCAAAGTTCCGCCTTGGACCACACCAAACGGCACCTCCTCGATGCTGGTTCCCCCCTTCACGGTCTGGGTCCGATTCGCGAAATAGCTCTCCAGCCAATGGGTCGATATCCCATACCATCCTAGCTTGGACATCAGTGCACCACGCTGGACACAATCAAACGCCTTACTGAGGTCCAGTGACGTCACCGATGTGACCATGCCACGATCGGTGTTGTGAGCTATACGGCTGGCTAGACAGAGCGCAGCATCCTCCGTCGAGTGGGCAGGGCGATAGGCGAACTGGGTAGGAGTCAGAATGTTGTTACTATTTAGATAGCTCAAAATTTGCAAATTTACAATCTTCTCGGCTAGTTTTGAGATTACATTTAGAACACTGACTGGCCGAAAGTTGGCTGGCAACGTTTTGTCTCCTGACTTATAGATCGGAACCACCGTGGCATGTTTCCATAGAGAGGGCACGACACCGGTTGAAAGCGAGTGGTTAATGACATGTAGCACAATAGGACCCACTACTTCGAAACACTCGCGTAAAAGCTGCACAGTTACACCGTCGCTTCCGGCCGCTCTGCTGCTACTCAGTCGCCGCAAGGCAGAGCTCAACTCCGGCAGTGTCACGACGTGCACACGGAAAGCTGAGCTACACACAATCGGTGGCCGTGGACGCACTGGCTCAACTCCAGTCGCTCTTAGCTCCTCAGCCACGCGGGAACCGACACGAGCGAAGAACGTGTTGAAGTCGTCTGGGCGAATCTCGTTGGCTGCCTGATCATCGGTAGCTCCCGCGCTGAGTGCGAACTTTCGCAAGTTGTTCCACGTCTCCTTAGGGTTGCCGGATCGAGATGGCATCGTGAAAAAGTCTCGACGAGCCAGGGCCAGCTGATGCTTGAACTCAGCATGCAGGCGCTTGTATTCCCGCTGGGAGTCTTCGTCGTGATGCCGGTCACGCTGACGCCTGGCGGCGTCCCTCTGTGCCTGTAGTTCCAGCAAACTGTCGTTAGAGGTCAGCCATGGGCAGCCTTGGTGGCGGAATCGCACGGTCTTGAGCGGACAGTGCTGGTCAATGTACGCATTCCACACAGTCAGGAAAGCGTCGTATTTGGTATCAGCACATGTCGCTCGGTACACCGGCTCCCAGTTCGCCATTAGAAGGTCCAATCGCAACCCGTCATAGTCCACGTTACGGAGCGACCTGACGGTGGCCGTGCGCGGTGGTCGCCGAGCTCGCGGTAGAGGCGCGTCCAGCATCACCAGGTCGTGGTCGCTGACGTGCGTCGGTATCCCGACGCGCACCGCTGGAGGCCGGCAGTGTCTGTGATGATGTGGTCGATGGCGGTTCCGGGGCCGGACGCTCCCGGGCGAGTTGGCTTGTCGATGAGTTGATGAAGATTCAGGTCACTGAGCATACGCAAGTAGCTTACTACACCAGGCTTGCTGCTGCAGCAAACATCAAAGTTCACATCTCCGAGTAAGAATAATGGTCCCTTTCTCACCATCATTAGTTCGAGCTGCCTTCTGATTTCATCAACGTCACTGGACACCGCGCCGTCCGGCGGCCGATATACGGTCCCGACCGACGCCGACCGACCCCGCGACGCCACACCCAGCCAGAGGAACTCGACTCGGCTGTCACCGGGCGGCGATACGTCCAGCTCGCACGCGCCGATGTCGCTTCTCACCAGCACGACAATGCCGCCGCCCCGCACCTGTGTGCGGCCCCGTCGCGGCACGGCACGGTCGCGTCGGTACACACCGTACGGGAACGTACGGGAACAGTAGGAGGCCGTCGCTGATGTCCGACGACAAGAATGTCTCCGTCAGACACAGGATGTCGAGATTGTGGCTGTTGAGCATTAGGCGGATCTCGTCTATCTTGTGCGCCGGCGCCAAGTGCCGCACGTTGACATGGCCGTGCGGACATGTCAACGAAGGAGCACACTGACAAGTGTGCTCCTTCGGTACTCCCACGTGCCGCGCTGCGCTCACTACTCATCCCTTCTCGGCCGCCGGCTGCAGAATGCACTATGCAGTGGATCATTTATTAGACCTCATTGGTCCAGACGCAGTCCAGTCGCCCGCCAGGGACCGCTCCGCATTGGACTGGAGCCGACTGCGGCCGCTCCCAGGGAATCTGAATTACAAGTTTGAAACTTATTGTGATTGCTAGATGCCAATAGCAGTTATATTCTAGTGGGGTCAAAGAATATCCGAATCAATGTTGTCGACACCACCAACGCTTTTGTTTGGTGCTGCACCATTATGTAAACAGTCACTAAAGCGATCTAAAGCCACTCAATAACGACAACAGTTACGATTTTCAAGTGCATGCGTATGACTTTCGAGCTGTTGCCACTGGAGCTCAGTTATTTGCTTCAAGTCTGGTAAGAAGAGGAAATTAAATTGTTGGTGGCGTTAGTAGCCGTTTTAATGGCTCAGAATGGACCTGGTTCACTTATGGCAGCTGACATTGTTTCTGCCTTCTGCTGACATTGTATCCCCGCACCGTCCGGTCGGTCGGCGACTGGCACTGGGTGACCCGTGACCCGCCCAGCCGCGTCAGCTCTCTGCCTCTCTCTCTCTCTCTCTCTCTCTCTCTCTCTCTCTCTCTCTCTCTCTCTCTCTCTCTCTCTCTCTCTCTCTCTCTCTCTCTCTCTCTCTCTCTCTCTCTCTCCCCTCTCTCTCTCTCTCTCTCTCTCTCTCTCTCTCCTCTCTCTCGCTCGCCGCTACCTCTGCGCTGGTGAGCCGTGCCCTCCGTTGAATCGACACCCGATATTCTGTGGCACGGGTGGCGGGTAGCTGGCGGTATGACCCGGCACGCACAGGGCGATCTCGTGCCGGGCCGCCGGGCCGGTGCTCCGCGGGGCGCCCAGCGTCCAGCGCTCAGTGGTGCTACACCGCCCGGGTCGGCTTACCAGTCAGTTATTTTGGACACGGGTGCTTAGTGTGTGGCACGACTGTGAATTAGGTTATGAGTGGTCGTCTTACCTCTCCTAGAGCTTGGCAGAGCAATGAAATATGGTCATATAGTGACTTCGGCGGTAATTATACGACAAAGATAGCCCAGTCCAGTTTCCGCTAATTTTGGGTGAAATACGATGGGATGATTCGTCTATCGTTCCCATGCATCCATGCGCATATGTTCAGCAACGTTTCTAAAACTGCTAACGAAAGTAGCCCACTTACGCACCTGAACCATAGCTCACCTGCATTACGCCCTCTGTGGTTAAAGGTAGACTGCCACCTTTTTTCCACAAAACGGTTTTCACTAGAGCTGAGCCACCTATGTCCCAGACTGAAGTCGGTTTTCCGAAATTCGAACCCGTTTGCGAGAAATCGGAGACCAAAGTTCAGTTTGATGCCATTTTTTTAGTCCCAGAAAACCGACATCTCTACTGTTTATCGATAACTTTGAAACATGAATTTTCTTATCTTTTGGTAAATATATGTCAAAACTTTGATTGTTTAGAGATCAGAGAAGAATTTTGGAGTGTCAAAATAAAAGTTAAACTTATATATTCAGTAGTTCATTTTTTCAAAAAAGTGTGGGAAATGGGGTTTAACATGGGCCAGACCCATTCCAAATGAGCCATGATTTTTAAATGTTTTACGAACTTAAATGCAAAATAAATTAAACATGGCCAATTTCTTATGAAATCATATATTAGTAAATCATAAAATACCTTACTTTTTCAAATAAAATGTAATAATCTTATGACCTTGAAGTCTAGTGATGTGTAAACATTGTCGCTAGACATTAACCGATTGATAATTGTATGATAATCGACAATTTTTTCGCGATTCACGTGATGATACTTTGTCAGGTGAATTCTAAAATTTTGTTTTGTCCAGGGAATAAATCATAGGCCGATCTGAGAAAACTTTTTGAAGATGGCAGTCTTCCTTTAAGATTTCTGACTCTGCCCTGCCCCTCTGTGGGGCTATGATTTTTTACTGTGTCCCCATGTAACTGTGATTTCTTACTGTTGTGTCCTCTCTGTGACTGCGATTTCTGACTGTGCCCCTCTGTGACTGCGATTTCTGACTGTGCCCCCTGTGACTGTGATTTCTGACTGTGTCCCTGCGGCTGTGATTTCTGACTGTGCCCCCTGTGACTGTGATTTCTGACTGTTGTGCCCCCTCTGTGACTATGATTTCTGACTCTGTCCCTCTGTGACTGTGATTTCTTGTTGTTGCGTCCCCTCTGTGATTGCGATTTCTGACTGTCCCCCGTGACTGCGATTTCTGACTGTGCCCCCTGTGACTGTGATTTCTGACTGTGCCCCCTGCGGCTGTGATTTCTGCCCCCGCGCCGCCGGCGGCCTTGTGTGGCTTCCGTCCGCGTATCATTGATCGGTGCGCGCGTGTGCGTGACGGTGACGGGGTCCGCCGGCGGCCGCGCTGAATAGTTAATGCGGCTACCTCCGGTCAGGTACCGACCCCGGTCCGCAACGGTCAGTGAGAAGTCTGGGGTCTAACACCAGTGAGGAGCCCTGGGTCCAACACCGGCCTCTGGGTCTGATTCGGTGTGCGCAACTGGGGTAGATACCGAATTAATCTAATTTGTGCTTGCCGCTTGGTTTTCTGTTACATCGTTTGGGGTTAACTAATGAACACGGTAATTTACTCCAACGCGGATGGCTTAGTTGGATTGTTGATTAGCCAGTGGGCTTAGGAGAAGACGTGTTCTGGACCTATTAAGGGATTTAGCGAGGCTCGCAGAGCAAATGATGTGGTTTCTGCGCTCCCTGGGGGCGGTATGGGCATAATTCGCCCCGGGAGGTGACAGTTTCTCTGCCTTAAACTTTGAGATGCAGTAAGGAACATGAGGCTTATGGGAATGATAGCATAGCAGATGACCGTTTTACGATACAAAGTTAGTCTTCCTACTTCCTAGGTCATTGCTTTCAATCGAGTAGTAAAATTCTAGCATAGGTTTCGCCCCTTGAATGAACACCTTTTTTGATTCATTCTGGCCTCAAAGCCAGGGATCCGGTATACATTCACATAAAGCAAAAACAACTTGATTAAATTTGATTTTGTACCATAATTATTAGTAAAGTATAATGGCTTTAGTTAAGAGAACGGATACCTGCCTTATGGGCGACTTATAAAGAAACAAAGGTCACAATAATTGTGTGGTAGAGTACGAATCGGTCATTGCGGTCGCTCGACGGTGGGTCGGTGAATGCTGTCGCCGGTCGGTCGGTTGGTCAGTTCGTTTGCCCCGTCAGTACGGTCAGTTCACTCGTTCGTGGCCGGTCAGCTCGCCCGCCCGGTCAGTACGGTTTGTTTGGTCTCCCATCGGTCGGTCAGTGTGGTCAGTTTGCTCGCTGGTGGCCGGTCAGTTTGCCCGCTGGTGGCCGGTCAGTTTGCCCACTGGTGGCCGGTCAGTTTGCCCACTGGTGGCCGGTCAGTACGGTTAGTTTGGTCTCCCATCGGTCGGTCAGCGCGGTCAGTTTGCCCGCTGGTGGCCGGTCAGTTTGCCCGCTGGTGGCCGGTCAGTTTGCCCACTGGTGGCCGGTCAGTTTGCCCGCTGGTGGCCGGTCAGTTTGCCCGCTGGTGGCCGGTCAGTTTGCTCGCTGGTGGCCGGTCAGTTTGCTCGCTGGTGGCCGGTCAGTTTGCTCGCTGGTGGCCGGTCAGTTTGCTCCGGTTGGTGGCCGGTCAGTGCGGGGGCGGTGCACAGTGGACCGGTCGATCGATCGCAGCACACTAATGAGCGGCTCCCCTGGCTGGAGTGGGGCTTCGATCGACCGGCGGTGTCCATCAGACCGACGGCGCTGGACGCCTCACCGGGGTGGGTCAGATAGACAACATGCTGTCCTCACTGAGAGTCACTGTCCTCACCGGGGGGGGGGGGGTCAGACCACACTGTCCTCACCGGGGGGGGGGGTCAGACCACACTGTCCTCACGGGGACGGTCAGACCACACTGTCCTCACCGAGACGTTCAGACGTTCTGTCCTCACCGGGACAGATTAGACGTATGGCACTGACCACCTCAATGGACTAGCCGAATAGGAGTGGGTGACGTAGTCTGCACTGGGAGCTGGCACCTTTGTGGGAGACGGACGATAGAGCCAGACTCAGTACGGTCAGTTCAGCTGACTTACTGGAGACGGGCGGTGACCAAGGACTTGATCGGGTTTAAGACGATGGCTTAACATGTTGACTGTATGTATGTAATATGTATGTATGTATTGACACCAAAACCTTTCACATATGGCGTGGCGATTACGGCGCTGGGTGACTGATAGGAGGGTGAACTTCTGCTGATTGACCAACACAGATATGGCTGGGACATTGAGTGGCATAGGACCCGCACTAGCCGCCCTCCTGGCTGATGATTCCCCTCCCAACCCACCTATCTCCCCTTCCCGTCTGCCGTGCACCGCTGTCACCATTTCCGGCTCTGTTTGCAATAACACGCAATCTGTACAGAGGTCGGCACAGTGGTGACACGCGTTCTGCGGGGGCGGGGGCTCCGGTATGCATGCACCTGTGTGCAATATGCGAGACGGGGTAGGGGCGCGATCGGTCTGACTTGTGGGCATTGTGGTATGCTCTGTCGGTCTGGTATTGTATGTGGGAGGTGCCATATTGTTCGGTACGACAATGGATTTGCTACCATGGGTGCGATGTGGCAAAGGGTTCCCCAGAATTGGACAGTGGAAAACCCGCGGTTGTCAAAATGCCGCTTGTGCTATAGGCCGTGTCGCTGCCAACCGTGCAGTTGAACTGTTCCGCCATGTAGACCTGCCTTTGGTGTGAGTCAGTGTCTGTTGTGTTTGGTGGCCCGTGCTTTTTATATGAAGCTTTCCATTCCTGTGCTGTCACTCACTTTGCTGGTCTGCTGGAAACATTCATTTTGTCTGTTCTGTCCGAAATGACCCATTGTCCGGTCTGTTGAAACATTTTACATGTTCTTTACTGACCTGTACTGACCGCTGTCATGTCTATTGGTCTGGTTCCTGGCAGGGTCAGCTTCAGCCCTCATGTCTGTCGGGTTTGTCCATTTTGTCTGGTCTGTACTAACCGACACAGTCTGTTCTGTCCGTCCTAGAGCCAGCTCCAACTGTCGGGTCTGAGCGCCATCGGCTCTCTGCTGCTGCTGTCTGGTCTGTCTGTTCTGTTCTGTCTGTTCTGTCTAGTCAGTCTGGTCTCACTGTCTGTTCTGTCCGTTTCAGAGCCAGCTGCAGCTCTCCGGTCTGAGCGCCATCGGCTCCCTGCCGCTGCTCTCGGCCGCCGGTCTGGGTCCGTCTGCGGCCCCTCTGTCCGGTAACACGCCGTGCTCCACGCTGTTCGTGGCCAACCTGGGCCAGACCGTCACCGAACAGGTGCTCAAGGAGGTGTTCAGCACGTGAGTCCGATCCGCCGCCCGGCCCTCAACCTCAGCTCCTATTGTGGACGACAGTGGCGCCACCTACCGGGTCCATTGTTTGGTATGGCTCGTATGGTTCTTTTCTAGAATATTATAGCGAGATTCGAAAAAGTTACCCTCATGCTCGGGCCCATGAGCTCTGATAAGAATAAGCGTCCTCTTCGTCTGGACTTTGCTTTGTCTCGCTCATATTTGATCCAAGTCATGTGCGCGTGCTTTTCCCAAGCGCAAACGCGCTGCTGCCAAACAAATATTCGTGAATCGTGGACCTTAACGGCTTGAAAAAGGATGTGCCCTCGAATTTCGTAGCTGTTGCTTATTGGTATCTTGAGATCAGCCGTTTGCCCGATGGGCTCCTCAGTCCTTTGTCTCTGAAGCGTCAGTTTACCAGTGTATGTATTAGTAAGGTAATCTTGCTGCCATTTACCTTCCTCCATCCTCTCTAACGCACCACGCCGCTTAATGACAACCGACACAGGCGGCCTCTGACCTCCCCTCCCTCCGCAGTGTGGCCGGGTTCACTCGGCTGCGGATGCTCACCAAGGGCGGCTCGCCAGTGTCGTTTGTCGAGTACCAGGACACCACCCAGGCGGCTCTGGCTATGGCGCGTCTCCAGGGCATCGTGCTTTGCCCGGAGCGGGGCGGCATACGCATCGAGTACGCCAAGACGAAAATGGTGGACAATGGTGAGTAGTGTTCGGCTCGAGAAAGGAAGGTGGATGGTTGTGAAGTTTGTTTGTTTGTTTTTTGTTTGTTTTGCTGGGTCAGGCCCTTTCTGTCTGACAAGACCATTTCAGAGCCGAAAGGATTATAGGAACTAGGGGAGACGTTGGTCAGGGCAGGCACCCTAGAGAGTCACCGGGGCTGAGCCCGTCCAGATGGGCAGGCCGCCCAGCCCCCCAAGTACTCTCTTCACCCGGCTACGGGTGTATGTATGTATGTATGTATGTATTCATCTAAAATCCGTCCACATGATGGCTTTTCGGGATTTGCGTCAATACAAGATAGCACACTCATAAAACGACAGAATAAAACGTGACATTAGAGCAGACACTCGCCATATTCATAAAATACATAAAAAGGTGAAGGTTTAAAATGTGAGGCTAAAAGCGAAGACTTCGCACATTGTGTTGCATGAAAATTAAACACAAAATGAATGCACTGAGTGACGAATAGTAGCGAGAGATCTATCGTACTTTCTATTGAATAGCGCGTTTGAACTCTCGGGCAGATCTGATGTTGGTGACAGTTGGTGACAACATGTTCCACGTTGCCGCGGCACGATAACGAAATCCGCGCTGGGTGCCGACCAGCCAGCACCGCGGCAGCTCAAGGCGGCCCGCCTCGGTGGAACGGGTGGAGCGGTGGGAGACAGCCGATCGGGCCACGAACATAGATCGGACTGCTGGTGGTCCGAGCTCCTGGGTCAGGAGCTTGTGAAGTTTGATGGCGTCCTTCATCTCGACCAACCGCTCCACCCGCTCCCATCCCAGAGCCCGGAGCGTCGGGCCAATCCTGTCCGTCCGCCGTGCCCCCGTTACCGGTGCGGTGCCGCTCCAAGGGAGCAGCCCGAATGAGATAAAGTTGCCTGTCCAGCCCGGACCGAGGGTTGCGGCGTGGAGGAGAAGGATTTGAACATCCTGAGGATGGAAACGACGGAAGGGCAATTGTTAAGTTGCACCGGGAACTGATAGGGGTCCCTGGAATTTACTCGACTTAAACACACGTAGCATGTTTACGAAGCAAAAGCCGAAAACGTAACGGGTTTCATGTCTGTAACGCTAGCAAGACCATTTATAGGACATTTTATGCTATATTTCTCGATTCCAAGTTTTATTTGAGTCTAACCTGGCTTGTTTTTTTTTTTCAGGTAACCAGGACTGAGCCTGAAGTCCACCCACAGCGACCGCTGTCGGTCAGCTCGCAGCTGGTACACGCTTCTGTCGCTGGGCGGCGCTGCGGTCGGCCGCTGCTGCTGAGCGCCACCTATGGGAGTGGTGAGGTGCCGGACCGCCCCCGCCTGCCCCGGCCGGTGAGGCAGCGCTACTGCCCCCAGGACCCGCTCGCCCGGGACCCTGCCGCCGTATCAGGTGACCCGGGCCCGTCCAGAGCTCTCCGGGCTCGGAAACTACTCACAGCATATCAACGCCAGCCTTTATCACTAGACCAGTGTCATTGTGTGTTTTCTAATGCGGTGTCTCCTCGCGAGTTTGGACGCGTCAGCTCACAGTTTGGTCAGGTGACACTATCGGCATTCTACGTTAGTGCTTTGCATTTTGCAATAGCAGTGAACAATGCCCCGATCGTCGAGCTAAAATGCTGAAACGCAGCGTTGCGGTACGCTGATTTCCATCGGATTCATGACGATTTAACTGCATCCATTCCGTATTGCTGTAAAAAGTAATGTGCTTGTGTTGATTAACCAAAGATAAGGCAGGCGTGAGCCTTGCTGTTTTATTTACCAGTACGTGCGTGGGTAGCTGTCATGCCCTAACCTATGTTCCGTGTGTGAAGCGGCAATCAGTCAGATCGGCAGCCTGAGTTTGTTGTTCGGGCGCGTTCCTATCCATAGTCCATACATGTAAGAGCCTTAGCGCGGGTCGGTCCGCGCGGGCTCAGCCGGTGTGGGCCGAGGGAGGGCTGGGTCGTGCCCGCCCGCCCCGCGGTCCGCTGGCTCTGACTGATGTGGGACGCTCCGCGGCGCTCCGTCGGCGCTGTCCCAGCAGTCAGCGGCTCGGCGGCTGCCGTCTGAATCCGTCCACTGTAGCTGTAGTATGTGACCGCGCGCTGCCGAGTATGCCCGATCTGCGCCTGTAGCGGCGGGCCGGCGGCGTCACCGACCGGGCTCGTGTATCAAACTGCGGTCCGTGCAGACCCACCCAGCCCGGCCCGGCGCTTTGGAGACTGGCGATCCGGCGGCGAGCGGGGCTGCCTCCCTGTCGAGGGCGCGGCGGTCGGCTCGTCCAGCTCTGCCCGTGGACTGACCGCCCTGTCCAGACCGCTCGGTCGGTCCCAGTCCCAACTGCGACCCTGCATTGCCTTATACCGGGACGTCGCCGTGCTACCGGCAGCTGAGACTCGTGTGTCCGTGTCCAGTGTTTGTATTTACCACGGCGGCGGCTCGCGCGGTGCTCGTACAGCCTCCGCGTGCGGTGTCCGCTCCGTGGAGCCGAGCCTTTGCGTGCGAGGTGTGGGCGCGATCCCTCCGTACCCTGAAGGAACTCAACATATCAGCGTTCCATCCGAGGCAGCCCGCGGCCAGGCGCGCTGCCCTAGTGAGCAGACTTTGTACTGTTTGTGTGCATTTAGAATCTCACGTGAACATAGCTCTGTAGATCCTGTAGAGGCAGTTATTGCTAGCTTTCAAAGTGACAGGTGTATGAGCAATACAAGGCTAGCTAGGGAAACTAAAGCTGTAGCGAGATGTGCGATCAGCAGCATCGCGGCTTTTCATAGACCTGCTCACATATTAACCCTAAACGAGGCCTTCGCTTGGGAAATGGATGCATATCAACCTGTGGGCCTGTTGGTCGGCGTGATAGGCGTTGTTTTCGTGTCTGTGTGCGAGTGTTTGTGTGTCGCAGTGTGAGTGTTTTCGGTGCATGCCGGGGCGCTGTGTCGCCTCTCACGGCCGGACTGGACCTGTGCTGGTCGGCACTCTCCGTTACCGGCGTCCTCCGCGAACGGTGTCTCTTGTATGGACAATCCTCGCTCTATCATAGCGTCTCGAGGGCGGGTGCTGGCGACAGCAGTGGTACTCCTCTCCTCTTCTGTGCCCTCAGCTACAGACAAAGAGGCGTGCTCCGCTTCGTTCAACGCTCTCGGACGAGCTGTCTGCGAATGCTGCTTTTAATGAACCGATCTGACGAGTCATCAGTGTGTGTTCCGCTGAGGCGCTGAAAAAAGCTGTCCTATCGACTCTAATGCTGACAATGTTCCGGTGGGACTCTCCCCACTTTATTTTAGGATATAGCGGTAGCTGATATTAGGTCTCGCTACCGCGCGCTCCGAGAAGCCTGTTTGCGTCAACTGACGCTGACGCGGCTCTCTCGATACCCGAGAGGCGCCCTTCTGTGGGGAGATCCGTCTGACCCCTCGTGACCCGCCTGACCCGACCTGACCGGGCCTACCGACCTCGCGCCTCGGGCGCCAGAGCCGCGGCCCTGGACACGCGAACGCTCCTGGTCAGTTGCTTATTATTTAGCGTAGGACGATATATGAAATTATCTTTATTTGCGACTATGTAATTATGTATGCTTAGCCTGTGTTGTCTGTTGCTACGATGACGTAGCTACATTGTGATTTAGTGTATAGATTTATGCGTGAGTCACAAGTGTCTCTCGGATGTGTTTTGTTCCGTTGCAATGACGTGTACCTAGGCTAGTCAGCTGCTCCGCTGTGTGCGGTGATCTGACTTGGCTCCTGTATCGATAGAATTCGGCATAGGGTCCAAGAGGATGCGAGTGCTGCCTGAATAAATATTGTTTGCCCAAAACTTCTCTTCTCAGGGGCTTTAGTAACCGTTGAAACGAACCACGGTGATACGATTAGCGGTGACGATACCAGGCTCTCGCATTCAAACTTTTATTGAATATTGCTTACCTACGTTTACGTTTGAACGTGCCTTCATTTGACCCCACGCAGAAAAACGTGAATTTCTTAATTTGATATTTTTTTCCCATTTTCGGCCACGCATTTATCCGCCTTCGCATTGACTGGCGTAACAAAGTCACACAATACACACCGTGTGAGTGGAGGGACCACGCCCCCTGACCGCCCCTCCCCCATCCCCGCGATTCCCACGCTCATGACCCGCGTCGAGTCGAATGTCCCGCTCAAATTCGAAGGCGAGCTGTCTACACGGCCGATGTTTTGAATTTTGATCAGACGGCCCGGCAACTTGAAATATGTAACCAACCCCCCCCCCCCCCCACTCCCACATGCCCCGGACTGTCCGGGGCATGTGGGAGTGGGGGGGGGGGGGTTGGTTACATATTTCAAGTTGCCGGGCCGTCTGATCAAAATTCAAAACATCGGCCGTGTAGACAGCGGCCGGACAAATTGTGATAAACAGCCGGCGTTTCGTGGGACCACTCAGCCAGTCTTCCACTGTTAGTTCCGACTCTGGCCGCCGCGCCGGTGGTGGCGCTAGCTGTCGGTCCGTTCGGGGGGGGGGGGGGACTCGTGGGAGAGCGCGCGGGAGTCGGTCGCGCGCGAGCGTAGAGGGTGGATGTGTGACGGGGGCTCCGACGTGAATCGGTGGGAACAGTGTCGCTCGTGTGAACTTTGCACGATTAGGTCTTCGCAGCAGCGCATTCAGTGCAGAAAGAAGCCAACTCCAAGTCACTGTCCCGTGTGATGCTCGCGATTGGCGGAACTATTCATCGTCTTTGAACTCTGCGGACTGCGCCGGGTGTATCTCGTCTCCTGTCTGTCAAAGTCGCCACCATGACCATCACGTCTCTCTCAGCGGAGACGCTGGACAGCCACATCCTGACGCTGATAGACAAGCTGGACCACGTGCAGGGCGAGCTGAGCCCGCCGCCGGCGCGGCTGCCCATGCACGTGGAGGTGCGCCGGCTCGAGTTCTGGCGCGCCATCATCGCCGAGTGCATGGCAACGTTCTTCTTCGTGTTCCTGATCTGCGCTGCCAACGTGCCGTGGAGCACGCACACGGTCTGGGCGGCGCAGAGTCTGTTCGCCGGCGCGTTCACGGCCGGTCTGGCGGCCGCGGCGCTCACTCAGTGCTTCTGGCGCGTCTCCGGCGCGCACATGAACCCGGCCGTGACACTGGCGCACGCCGCCACGCGCAAGGTGTCGCCGCTCAGATGTCTGCTCTACATCACGGCCCAGTGCGGCGGCGCCATCGCCGGAGCTGCGCTTCTCTACGGGTGAGTTTCGTTGTGCGGGGAATGTTTTGGGCGGGTCGGTTGGTGAACGGTCGTAAATCTGGCCACCGATCGGCGACTGAAACTCACTGGAGTTGCGGTCACCTTATATGTGTATAAAACGGCGTTGTCTATTTCGTTAACCTGATTTTGTCCTCCCGCTCTCCATCTCTCGTGAAACTAGATTTCGCTGGACCTCGAATCGTCCCGTTATCCTTGTCAGGGAGATGTCAATGTCACATATTTGTATTTGTCCCCAATTACCTAGTCTCCCTCAGCTAAGGAGGTGTCCTCTAGCCCCCCCCCCCCTTCACCCCCACAGCTCGAGACGGTCACCGTTTGCATGACGTGATGCGCTCATCCATTGCTCATTCATTCGTTCGTTCATTCATTCATCCATCCATTATTTGTTATTCATCGGTCGCCAATTGGACGTTTATAGTCGATTTGATCGTTTATTTTCGGCATTTTTGGCGTGAAAGCTGCCCTTATTGTGAGTTGTCATTGAGTGGTTTGAATTTGTACATCTTACATGAAACGGAGCGAAATGGCGTCGAATAGAATACGCGCATCGGTCAGCGACAGTTGCCATGGAGACGGTAATAGGGCCTAGGGGAGTGATTTCAAACTGAATCTGAAGTAATTTTTCCCCAGCATGCGGGCATGCGGTCGCGACGGGACTCGCATCTTACGCGAGTCGACCTTACATAACATTTAAGTCGTCATTATATTTGTTGAAGGGCGGAAACACATTTTTATTACGTTCTGAGCATCAACTCATAAACATGGCATTTGAATGGTTATGTCCAACACCAGTCGCACCATCTTCCTGTGCCGTTCCATGGCCCGCCTCCCTGTCTGCCCGTATCTCCCCCTCCAATCACAGCATCTGAGTGCCGCTCCACCCACTATCGGTCGCCGCCCCGCGCGTTGTGCGGTGTGCGGTGTGCGCACTGCGTCCGGCGGCACGCGTTCGCCGCTCGCTGCTATCGCTCTCCCGTCCCTGTAATGACCCGGGGCGGACGATCGCGCCGCCCACCTCCCGCCTCCCGGCGTGGTGGCGGTGCCGGACGCCTAATCTGGGCGCAATCAGCGGGAGCGGCGCCGGCACGCACCTGCCCCGGCCCCGCTGCGGCGCTGCCCGCCGGAAGGTGCAGCGGTCGCCGTAATGACGCCCGGAGATGAGTCCAGTGTCGGGAGCCGCTCCGGCGTCCATTTGAGAGGCTTTCGGAGTCTGTCTTGGTAACCACCGGTCACCGGGCTAACCACGGGCCTGTCTGGCGGCGGGACGGTCCGGCGCGGGGCACCTGGCGCCCGGCCGGCAGGTGCGCGGCGGACCGGCGCCAGAGGCCGGGCCGCGCGGACCAGCTGCCGCCCGGTCCGCCCACCGCGGCGGCATAGTCCCCTGCTCTCTCCAGTGCACCCGTCCTCGGACAGCGGCCACAGATGCGCCGTGCAATGAGTGCTCAGGTTGGAAGGTGGCGAGACCGGTCCTTGTTCAATGTTTTGTCTGTCTTGTGAAATTTAGTAAGATTTCAGGGGCCTTGATTCTTTCGATTCGAGGTCGTACCATGTGTTGCGGACGTCTCTGGCTTTCTTGTGTGGACTGTATAGTGTGTTTGTTACGTCTCGCAGCATTCGGGTTGGCGGCCGGGGTGAATTGTGAGAGGATGTAGGATTACTAGAGGCAGTGAACGAATAATGAAGAAGGGAAGTATCTAATCGGTAAATAAATAAACACGGATGAATAATTTACGGATCAAGGTTCAACAGCGCCCGTCTCAGAGCGCATAAGGAGCACACCTCGCGGCATGCATGTTGGGTCGTTCAACAGCGCCCGTCTCAGAGCGCATAAGGAGCACACCCCGCGGCATGCATGTTGGGTCGTTCAACAGCGCCCGTCTCAGAGCGCATAAGGAGCACACCCCGCGGCATGCATGTTGGTTCTTTCAACAGCGCCCGTCTCAGAGCGCATAAGGAGCACACCTCGCGGCATGCATATTATGTAGGATGACAGAGGATTGATAGGAATAGTGAGTAGACCCGGCCACCGTGAGAACTGTGAGCTGCGCGCCGCTCTCCTTTCCTCCACTCGCCACTTCGGTTTCACTCACACCACCACCACTTAAACACAGTCTTCCAAATAGAAGAGTTCGCTATTGACCGAAGACGGCGAGATGGCAGCAGTACAGCACAGACACAGTAGTTAGAAAAGTTAGACGTGAGCGGCAGCAGAGCGCCACCGTCCGCGTTTGAGAGCGAAGTGAACTCGTCGGCGACTAACAGTGAAGTGAGACCGAGCAGAGCCCGGTATCGGTTCAAATACGTGGCCAAAATGTCACTCGATACAGGGGTCGTGACGCAGAGCACAAAAAAGGCGGCCGGCACGCCGCGTCCCCTCACACACCCTTCCAGTTCCCAGGCCCAGGGCCCCGCCGGCCCCATTCGGAACAGGTGACAGGTCAGCCGGGTCGCAGGGTCACAGGGGGACGCCGTTCGCGGCGTCGATACGGCCCATTGCTTCTGTCTCAGAAAAAAGCTATGCGCGGCGACAGGTGGCCGCTGGGCGGGCGGCGGCCCGGCTCGGCGGCGGGACCGGCGAGGCGGGGTGACGGGCGGCGCGGCGGCGGCTCGTCTCGGCATCAGCGGCGCGACATTTGCCTAGTTTGTCGGCAACATCACTCCCCCCTGTGTTCGGTCGTACGTTCCGAACACACACAAATGACCGACAAACTTCTCACACGCTATTCCTATGACTACTCACTAGTAAGCGGCACACATGGACATCAGACATTTGCCGAGCGAATAAGCCAAGCCAGACCAGGCCGACCAACACGGCGCTCGTTCGCCATGCGTTGACTTTTCTCCTCTCGATTCGTCTCGTTCTCAGCTTCAATTCACTTGTGGTCCTCTACTTCATCGTCTTCCTCCTTCTTCGTCTTCCTTCATCTTCTCGACATCCTCCTTCTCCCCGTCTGCACAGATTCACTTGCATTCCTCTTCTCAGAAGCAGATCTTGGTGGCTGGTCGCGTGTACAGTTTCGCGATAGCCGTTTGAAGCTCGGCAGACCGGACTCTGCCACCCGCTGCCGGCAACACGCGGCAGATGCGGGCCAACGGGCATGAGCCCCGAAACATGTTTGGGTCTGCCATCAGCACTAAGTCCCCAACTTGCAGGTTTCTCTGCTCCTTGCGCCACTTGCTTCTCTGGATGAGAGTCCGCACGTACTCTCTTGTCCACTTCTTCCACACATGTTCCGCCACAGCTTGGACATGCTTCCATCGGTGTCGGCTGCACATGTCTGTCTTTCACGAGCCCTGGCGCGAGATGCCTCGAAGCGCCACCAAGCAGAAAATTATTTTGCGTCAGAACTTCTTGGTCTGGCGGCTCCGAGCTGACGTGGATCAAGGGTCGATTGTCGACCATGTGCTCAACTTCAGTGGGCACCGTCACAAGCGCTTCGTCTGTGAGCACCTGTGGACCCACCACCTTCTTCCGAGTGTTCTTCACCGATCGCACAATTCTGCCCCACACTCCCCCCATGTGGCTAGCAGCCGGGAGGTTGAAGAGCCGGTCAAGTTCGAAGACAATGAGCTTTCCTGCGATCTCCCTTTCCATGGCTTGCAGCTCCGCCTTTAGCTCGAGACAGCCTCCCACGAGGTTGGCGCCGTTATCGGAGAGTCTGACTGATGGTCTCCCTCGCCTTGCGTCGTGGTGTGGTGAGAGCGGAAGCAGATCACTCTTCCCAGGTAGCTCGTTCCCCAGCGCCCGACTGTGGGTTTCCTCCGGATAGCTTGTCCTCTGCAACCGTTTGAGTATCCAGATTCCGGCATCCCTGAGTTCTTGGGCACTGAGAGGCCCGCTGAGACGCGTTTCATCGTCTGAGGCGCATATGGCTGTGTTGTGAGTGAAACGTCTCACACAGGCCGCCGCTCGACGGTACTTGAGCCAGCACGAGCTCTTCATGGCGTCTGGTAGCACGGGCTGTCGTTGGGTTGTGAGTCCCACGAAGTTCTCTTCCTTCACTGCCTCTTGTCCTGGTCTGAGCGGGCTTGCGTCTTGCTTTGATAGCCGGTTTTCCTCATCTTGCCACAGAAGACCGCGGCCGCGGAGCCGATTGCAGTCTGGCGATAGCTCGGACGCGGCCAGCTCTCTTGAGCAGTCGTCTACAGGATTCAGCGTTCCTGACACGTGACGGCACTGCTCCTTTCTGGTCAGGTCGTCGTTGCGTTTGAGTCTTCGTTCCGTGGCTTCGAGCCGTTTCATTGCGATCCGTCCGTTGTCGGGGAGCTCCACCCGGTCTTCCTTCCGCAGCATGCCTGTTTCATACCTGTCCGGCGGCTCTTTTGTTTTGCCTTTCAGGATTGACAGCGCACGATCATCCTCCCGGGACTGTTCTACAGGCTCGTCGTACTTGGTCCCAAAGGCCTCCGTGCACCAGTCCTTCACGGTGGTTGCTAGCTCGTCGTCGCTGCTCTGGGCGTTGCGTTGCAGGAACATAACCTGGCGCAGGCTGCTTGGCTCCACTGCTGATATGGAACCAGCCAGTGCCCATCCAAACCCGGTTCTTATAGCTGCTGGCTGGTTGGAACGACCCACTCGTACTTCCTGTTGGAGAACGGCTTCCAGCACGTTCCCTCCGAGCAGCAGTTTCACTTCACCGCCATCATACTGCGGAAGTGCTAGTCCACGGAGATGTTTGCATTGCCTGAGTTGGCGGTGAGATACCGTTGGGGCAGTCACATTCAGTGATGGTACAGCCCAGGCTTCAGGGATTTCGATGTACCCTCTCTTCACACCATCGCCGAGCGCGCTGACCGTCAGGGTAACGCGTTCAGATGGTTTCTGAGCTCCGCTTCCCTCCACATTTTGGATGCAGAGCTGGCGAAGGTCCCCGGTGATGCCCAACTCCTGCAGGACGTCAGCGCTGCACAGTGACGTTTGCGCTCCGGTATCTAGCAACGCCAGCACGTCCTTTGATTTGGTCGCTCCGTGGACGCGAACCCGAACGACCTGCAGCAGTGTGTCGGTCTCATTGCTGAGGGAGGCTGCTACAAACGGCGAGTTGCATTTAGCTTGCGGATATGGTGCCGCAGCCGTTGCTGATCCGCTCGGAGAGTCTTCTTCCCTTGAGCTTCCGTCCTCGGGTCTCGCGTATCCTGAGCTTCTGTGTAGCATTGGATGATGAGTGAGCTTGCAGCCCTCCACTCCGCATTTCCGAGAGGATCTGCATCTCCTGGTCCAGTGGCCCTTCCTCAGACATGAGAAGCAAAGGCCGTTCTCGTACACCATCTCCATTCTCGCTTCCAATGTTTTCTTCTTGAATGACGGGCAGTCAGCCACCCTGTGATTATCGCCGCACACCAGACAGGGTGGCAGCGAATGTGGTTCCACTTCTCCAGCTCCATGAGTCGCTCCAGTCGCGAGCGCTGTCCTCCGCACCGCTCCTTCACGCTGCGTGCCGGCTGCATTCCGTTCCGACGTTCCAGACTGAACTGCCGAGAAGCTGAGGATGCTGACTTGCACCTGAAGCCATTCGCTGAAGGTCTTCAGAGTGGGTCGTTCTGGCCGTAGCCGAAACACTTCACGACCCCATTCTCGGGCCAGCTCATTCGGCAGCTTCTCCACCACCCTCCTGAGGTTCTCACTACTGGACAGATCGCTTGAATAGCCAAGATTCTGTAGGATGGTCACTGTGTTATGAACGATGGCGTAGAACTTTTCCATTGCTGGAAGATCCGTGAGAGCTGGTGGGTTGGAAGTGAAGATTTTCCACAACTGACTTTGGATGATGTCTTCTTCTCTCCCAAATCTTTCTTGTAGGGTTCTCAGAGCTTCCAGGTAGAGGCTGCCATTGAACAGCATGCCTTCAATAGCTTGGGCTGCCGGCCCTTCTACTGCGTTCTGCAAGTGAGCCATTCGCTCTGAGTCCGATAGAGACGGCTGGTCGTGGACGAGAGCCTTAAATAGGCCGATCCAGCGAGGCCACTCCTGAGGGCTGCCTCGGAAGGTAGGCAGCGTCAGACGTGGTATACTTTTCACGAACGCTGATGGGCCCGGGACGTCACATCGCCGCTCGGAACCCAACGCTGTCACCCAGCTGGTTGGGTCCTGGTTGGCAGTTCTCGGCTGGTTGGCTATCGAAGAGGTACTAGTAGCTTTCGGTGGCGGCGGCTCGCGCCGGAGCTCTCCCAAACCACTGATCACGCGTTCTTGCTCTTGCTCGTTTCCCTTCCCGCGGCCGCATCCGGTGTTGTTTTGACGACTAGGCGCCACTTCCACAGCGACCTCATCTTCAAAGTCGTGTCTTCGTTCCCACTCCAACTCGTTGCCAGCGGCCCTCCAGAGACGCGCCTTCAAAGTCGCACGTTCCACTTCCTCTTCTAGAGCCCTTTCTTCCAGCAAATCTTCTTGTTTTCTCATCTCTCGTTCTCTTTCTTTCCTTGCTTCTTCCATCGCTCGTTCTCTTTCTTTCCTTGCTTCTTCCAGCATATCTTCCTGTCTTCTCATCTCTCGTTCTCTTTCTTTCCTTGCTTTGAGATGCTTTAGTTCGAGAGCTTTCAATTCTGCGGTGATTTCAGCCTCCTTGAAAGTGGCTGAAGCCTTTGAGCCTCGTGATATATGAGACCCGCACACTTTGCTTCCTTCCTCAAGTTGCACCGATGGTAGGGGGAGCATTCCTGTGCGTGACGCTGAGCGGCTCGCTGATGGGCGAGTTATCGCCTCTTCAATTCTTGCGACCGTTTCGGCGTGCCGCGCTGTCATTCTTGTGGCGTACTCCTCCGCTTCTTCCAGCTCGCTCACATCTTGCAACTTCTCTACAAACTCCTCATTTGCATCCATGAAGGCGTCCAGCGTTGTGTGCAGCGTCTCGAGCCGCTTCTTCAATTCCTCCTCACTGGCTCGCCGCGCTATTTGCGCGTCAGCCCTGTTACACGAGCGTGTGAACATGGCTGCCTTGCGACCGCGATGAAGCTTTAATGCTTTCCGTTCAGCGGTGATATCTCCATCCTCTCCTCCTGCAGGGTCGCAGTTCTCTAGCATCGTCTCCCGGTTCTCCGTCTCCGTCTCCTCTTGCCCTGCAGGCTCGCAATTCTCAGGCGTCGTCTCCTGGTGCTCCGTCTCCATCGCGTCTTCCATCGGTCCACGATACTTCTCAACTCGACTGACACGGTGGGAGCAGAACTTATCGACGTCACGGACGGTTGTTCACGCACAGTATCGACTTATTGTACATTCTCTTCTAGACTTCTTACTTTCTTAGCTGATACCATCCGGCCCGGAGGACCAGCGAATGTTGCGGACGTCTCTGGCTTTCTTGTGTGGACTGTATAGTGTGTTTGTTACGTCTCGCAGCATTCGGGTTGGCGGCCGGGGTGAATTGTGAGAGGATGTAGGATTACTAGAGGCAGTGAACGAATAATGAAGAAGGGAAGTATCTAATCGGTAAATAAATAAACACGGATGAATAATTTACGGATCAAGGTTCAACAGCGCCCGTCTCAGAGCGCATAAGGAGCACACCTCGCGGCATGCATGTTGGGTCGTTCAACAGCGCCCGTCTCAGAGCGCATAAGGAGCACACCCCGCGGCATGCATGTTGGGTCGTTCAACAGCGCCCGTCTCAGAGCGCATAAGGAGCACACCCCGCGGCATGCATGTTGGTTCTTTCAACAGCGCCCGTCTCAGAGCGCATAAGGAGCACACCTCGCGGCATGCATATTATGTAGGATGACAGAGGATTGATAGGAATAGTGAGTAGACCCGGCCACCGTGAGAACTGTGAGCTGCGCGCCGCTCTCCTTTCCTCCACTCGCCACTTCGGTTTCACTCACACCACCACCACTTAAACACAGTCTTCCAAATAGAAGAGTTCGCTATTGACCGAAGACGGCGAGATGGCAGCAGTACAGCACAGACACAGTAGTTAGAAAAGTTAGACGTGAGCGGCAGCAGAGCGCCACCGTCCGCGTTTGAGAGCGAAGTGAACTCGTCGGCGACTAACAGTGAAGTGAGACCGAGCAGAGCCCGGTATCGGTTCAAATACGTGGCCAAAATGTCACTCGATACAGGGGTCGTGACGCAGAGCACAAAAAAGGCGGCCGGCACGCCGCGTCCCCTCACACACCCTTCCAGTTCCCAGGCCCAGGGCCCCGCCGGCCCCATTCGGAACAGGTGACAGGTCAGCCGGGTCGCAGGGTCACAGGGGGACGCCGTTCGCGGCGTCGATACGGCCCATTGCTTCTGTCTCAGAAAAAAGCTATGCGCGGCGACAGGTGGCCGCTGGGCGGGCGGCGGCCCGGCTCGGCGGCGGGACCGGCGAGGCGGGGTGACGGGCGGCGCGGCGGCGGCTCGTCTCGGCATCAGCGGCGCGACATTTGCCTAGTTTGTCGGCAACACCATGCATCACTTTAATTAAAACGGATCTTGCCTTGAAATATTTTTACCCTATAAACCTATTGTTCATAGAAAAGAACGGAGAAACAACTAACATTAGCGTCCATACGTCATCTTGTCGGAATTCTCGTTGTCCTTGTTTTGTTCTTTTCAGTGAAGAAAATGGGCCTTCATGAAGTGTTTTTTTTCAAGGGGCGGTTCCGAGTCTTTCGGGATAATTGGGGCCTTTTTGTCCCGCTGTTCGCGCTGGTAGCCTCTGAAGTACCGACAGGGCCAGCAGGAGAAAGGGGTTCGGACCGGTGCGGGCGGAAGGGACGGAGGGGTGGTGTTCGTGACCCCCTTCTGTCGCGTGGTTGAACTGGAACCACCGCCGAGCCGGACCGGTGGGTCCAGAAGTGGATCTCATCTCCAGCCGCCGTGAATCGGGTCCTACGTCAGTAAGATGCTGTTAGTGTGAGAGGGACAGCGTGTAGCGGTCCAGGAGTGTATGTGCTGTGGCGGCTCGGGGAGGGAAATGTCCCCCTGTTTTGATCCTGTTTTGGTGGAAAGCAGCTGGTCTCTGAACGGGCAGCTGCATGAAAACCCAAAGGGTTGATACGAGCCCTGGGAGCGCGAGCCTAAGGGACGGATCGACGGCATGCGATGAGCACTGGAGGAGCACCTAATTGTATCCGTTATGCAACGTTTCGATGCCCTAATAAGATCATGGCATTGCGATATACCTACGGCCCAGGTCCCTAGCGTATTGCATACTGAACCCTCGGCCTCTGGTGACCTAAGAAGTCTAGCTGCCTGGATGGATCGATGAGCCATTAAAGGGACCCTCCCACCTTAACATTATATTTGAGTTGAGATAGCCAAAATGGGGTCCCTGGCTAACAATTACCGGTTTCGGCACTCACAACATCGAGAAATGTCTTAAATCGGAAATATTGAATTTCAAAATTGCAGCATTTTGATTCAGAGGAGCTAATGCTTAGGAATACCCCTCTGAATGTGTGACGTCAGCGCAGATATCTAACGATTTTTAAATGTTTGACTAAAACGTTTTGTAGCACGCGGTGGTATATGCTATTTGCGCGCAACATCTGCCGCAAACGCCGCACTTCTAAAATAAAGTCGCTAGAAACAGCGGAGATCCCAAAAAAGTAAACAAAAGTAAAAGTCTAATATCTTGAAAACCGGTGAATATTTTTCGGTGAAATTTGGTAGATATTCGTTTTCGCTCTTTCTGAACCGAGCGACATCACTTTCATGCCAATTCATAAACTTTTTTGAAGGTGGGAGGGTCCCTTTAAGCTCGTAGTCACCGCTGCAGTTCGTATGCTAAATGCTTCTCGTGGTCCGTGCTACACTCTCACTACGAAAGCCGTCCTCTCGGGACAGTGACCGGCACCTCCCCGGTTGGGTCCGAGGGGCCGGCTGCAGTTTCGCCCGCGTACCGCGCCGGCCACCACCTGCTGCCGACCCGGCTCCCCGTGACAAAACACACCGGGATCGCTGCCGAGTCTCACGAGGCCAGAGCCAGCACGAATGGCAGTTCTGAGGCAGTCCAGTCCCATAGTCACAGAACCAGTGTTATAATGAGTGCAGAGCAAGTAAGCGTGACGTTGCATTGCCGTCTCGTTGTGACCTTATCGTTTCTTGCTTCGTGAAATCCACGATGTCGTGACGTCAGGCTGTCGTTTTTTCGGTTCACGCTGGTCGTTCGTGTCAACGTTCTCTTGATCTGCTCTGTTCCTGGACGTTGTAATCTTCATGTTCCTGCAGTGAGCAACATGACTGCAGACCTCACCCGGACAGGAATTGCAGATGTCAATGTTTGAGAGCGACTCGGATTCGTTGGCAGGCAGGCGTCGTGAACTGATTTTTTGTCGAGTTAGGCACGCTGGGTACTGGATTCGTGGCTCTTCTAATAACGAGGACTGTCAACTTTTGTAGCAATTATGCCTTTTAGGCTCTGCTTTTTGAAATTTTCTTTTATTACATATCAATGGGAGCTGGGATGCGTAAATAATCGCGCTGTCCAGAGGGCGCCGACCTCGCCTTCAGTTGGCTCCATTCACCACCGTTCGGTGGCCGTTTGGGTCCTGGCGGCGGTGAATTGGCGGCGTCGGTTCTCGCCGCTCGTGGTGTCAGCTGCTGCCGGCGGGTGAAGATGGCCTGCTTCCGGTCCCGTGGGGTGACACGGGGACGCCGGGCGGGCGGGGGACGCCGTCGACCGGCCGGCCCGCGGCCGACGACACCCGACACCGCTCGGCCCTGGATCTGAGCCCCGTCTCCGGCTCGACCCTGGAGCGTCGCACAGGCAGTCGAGTCTGGGCTCGAGGACATACGACGGTGGTGGACTACGTATAAGTAGTCCGTCGCTGTTATTTCAGGGCGAAGTGAAGGCGATGAGATTGGTAATGCATCAGGCTCTATTGTCCGGTTATGCTGGTGCCTAGACTTAGGTATGCCGGGGTCTATGATTGGTGTTGGGCCGTCCTACCCTACAAACGAGCCGACGCGAGTGGTTTCGGCCGCTGACAGCCAACTGAGGCGAACGCTTGGTGATAGTGGCGCGGGCAACGGGGGCCTAATCAACTCATAGCGGCGACGCGGCTATGGAAGGTTAGGACCCTGCCCGGGCGCCACTGAACGTGACCGGAGCAAAGGGAGACGGGGGTCGGAGACAGATAAATCACCCCGCCGACAGACGCGGGGCAGACCCTGACTAGGGGTGGTGCGAAGGGGAGTGTAAGAACGGGCGCGCCGCTGGCAGCAGAGCCGAGAGGCGCGAACGGCAGTCGTCGACTGCGACGGACAGCGAGTGGAGCAGAGAGTGGGCGAGAAGTTTCCCACCCACCCTCACCTATTTAATAGATGCGACTTCGAGATTCGTCAAACCTGCATATCCTTAATCCCGACCATATACCTCGTCGTTATCACTCCGTCGGTGCGTTTTTTAGGGGCCGTCCTACCCTACAAACGAGCCGACGCGAGTGGTTTCGGCCGCTGACAGCCAACTGAGGCGAACGCTTGGTGATAGTGGCGCGGGCAACGGGGGCCTAATTGGTGTTATGTATTTGTCTACATGTTTCCAGAGCATTTCCACGGGTTCGTGCGCCGGGCTGGTGAGCGGTCGTCTTGCCGTCTCCCCCATATGTCTCGCTGCGTGTTTGTCTTAGTCGCGTGTTGATTGTTGACTCGCGAGTCGGCTGCGTGGCCTGGCGTCAGACTGATGCGACAAAACGGGCAGCAGCAGCGGCCTGGGTCCGCCTCACAGGTCCCGCGTGACTGATCGAACGGTAACGCTGGCCCACTGGCCAATGGCTTCACTATAATAGTGCTACGTCATGTCCATGCTTCCTTCTTACGTTTCTTTGTTGCGTTGTTCTTTTGTTTCATCATCGTGATGCATTCCTTGGTTTCGTTAAGTTTGTACTTCCACTTCATCCGCGACGGGGTGGGGTCATAGATTCATAGATGTTTATCAGCTCCAGTTTTTGGTCATGGAGCAGTTAATTTACTGTGACACCTCCCAGGTCAAACCGGTATCACCAGCCTCTGATGTCTCGGCGCCGCCACTTAATTAGAACCCAGCCCACGGGACCGGCCTTGGTTCAGAGCGGCGGTCCGGCACTCGGCGCGGTTTGGGACAGAGCTTCTGTAAAGTGCTGACAAAATTTTCACATTACGTGGGCCTGATCGGCTGATACGGTCCCAGCGATGTCGTCAGGCTGCCGAAACCACCGTGCTGGGTGTTTGAGGTCAAAGTCCAATGCCGTATACTGGTGCCCATCTTAAGAATGGGTCATATACCATGTGAAATTGAACACATTTGGATGGCTGTTTGTCTCAGCAGTCAGCATAGCACTCTACTGTAATCTGATGCTGACCCGATCCTCAAGAAATTGACAGCCAACAGCGATAGTTGAGCCAGTAACTTGACACCACTTTATAATGTCGCATCCCGCTCCTTCCGGGAAGTGACGGACATCCCCGACTGTCGGTAGCCGTCGGCATGTAATGCCACACCGGTGGATTGTGCTGACGCGGTGCCTCAAAGGTCACCCCCCGGCTGCAGTGAAGTCGTCATGTGACACCGGGCCGAGCACGGTTCCCCAGGGCTCTTCAGACAATGGACGACCATTGTGAGCTTCCGGTGACCTCACCCTCACCCTCCCTCTGCCGGGGCACTGAGCCGTCACCCGACCTCTGTATGTCCAGGAAACTGACAACAGTGACCGCCGGGCGCTGACCATTGGCCAGTCACTGACCTGTGAATGCTGACCAGTGACCACTGACTTATCATCAGCGACCCAAGACCAATGGCCGACGTTGTTCAGCGACTGTTTTTCACTGTCTAAACAGGCTTGACAGGTAGCTGTGATAGTGACAGATCGGTGTGGGCAGCTGTTTAGTGATCGGTGGCACTTCAGGTGTTCGTTTCTGGTTTTTATCTAAGGCAAAAAAGTGTTTTCTGACTGTAAATGAGATTAGATAGGCAACATTGGTGGTGTTTGGGCAAATAACGCCGGTAAAACCACCTCAAACACACTACGACCCGTGCGGCCAAGATTTCGTTACCTACTTTAGCTTGAACGAACGCCCAAGGCTTGGAGAAACTTAAAAAAAGCATCGGCTGGTATGTTGTAGCGTCAAGGTTACATTGGCTAACGCACTTTCTGCCCGGGCCGATCAGCGAATTCCTTCATCAGTGCCCGTCAAACGGGTTCGTCCCGTCATTGTAGCCGAAGTTTTTGTTATGGCCGTTATCACGATTCACGGCCACTGGCCCACTGGCGACAGAGAGTTATAATGAGACCATCTCTCTCCCTCTCTCCCTGTCCCTCTCGCCTCTGCCTCTACCTGCTTCCCGTCCTCGGCTCCCTTTCGCCTCTTTTGGTCATATTTCTTTCGTATCTGCGACCGTAACCAATCAGCCATGAAAAAGGGCTGACGTGGGGCCGAGCCGGCTTATTTCGACCGGCTGCTCTCTGAATCGGCGAGCTCCGAGCGCCACAGAGACCGTTGTGGGGCGCCTTAGTCGCAGCCGCGCCCTTTGCGACGCACAGTCGACGAGCGGCGGCGCGGCGCGGCGATTTAACTGGCCGGCGCATTGTGTCGACCGTCGGACTGAATGCGTCGCGCCGGCTCTCCTATCGCCCGGCTCAGGTGACCTGAATGGTCCGACACACAGATACGCAGACACGGAGCGGGGCGACATTCCTGGACGCCAGGTGCTCTGCGCCGCTCGTGGGCCGTCCGTCCCCTCCCCCTCCCTCGGCCGACCGGCGCGGCGGCGATAAGGAGGGGAGGGGACTCGGCACAGGGGAGGGGAGGGGAAGCGAGAGGTCCCGAGATCACGACAAGACGCCGGCTCACACCGCGGAGCCGCCGACGGCAGGTGGTGGCTGTGACGACCATTGACGAGCCGTGACTCGCCCCTGCAGCCTTGAGACGGCCCACATTCAGACTGGCGAACGGGTCTGCCCGGCCGGCGGCGTCTCAGCTGCCCACTGATGTCCCCGCCGGCACATCTCGGCACATGACCGGCATGAAGCGAGCTTTCACCAACGTGCGAGCCGAGATCAGGACATACCGGGTCTTTTCAGCGTCGCACTGGCTAAACCTGTTTGTGCGACGTGAGCGGATTTTACGAAATTGTGTCGTGACATCCGGTATGTCCTCGATGGATTCCAATACTCGGGCGGGGAGATGAGGACTGGTGTGGGGACAGCGCGTGCCGACAGCCCGTCAGCACATACCAGCTCCAACTGGCGCTGGCGCCGGGGTCTTCCGGCGGGCGTCCGTCGCAAACAGGGCCGGACCCCCGCAGGCCGGCTCCCTGCATTTCAGCGCCTCGCTCGGCCCCGGCGGCTCCTTCCTCGCGCCGTCCCCTCCCCGCGTCTCCGCTGGGCCTGTGTCGCAGATCGGCGGCACATGCGACCCGCCAGGGGCGACAGCAGAGGGCTGTAAGGGGAAGGGGAGTCTCCAGTCGCCGGGACTGTCGGCCAGATGTGCCTCAGGGCGCCAGCACCCGACCCGTCTCGTGTTCCCTCCGTTTGTTGACGCTGGGGGCTGCAGTCGCGGCGGAATGCAGCCTGTGCCGGAGTTGTGACGGCGGAATGTGCTGCTGACGCCCAAATGGGCTTCGCACGCTTCTTGCGAGGGAAACAAGCAGATCTTGACTGAGGGGTGCACGAGCCATGCGCGGGACGCCATGTGTACTGACGACCGAAGCGTGCAGATTGGCCTGTAGCCGCCCGTCCTTCCTGTGTCTGACATTGTGTTTTCTCCTCCTGCCGCAGGTCGTCGACGACCAGCCTGCAGGGCTCGCTGGGTGTGACGGTGGTGACGCCGCCGCTCACCGCCTGGCAGGGCTTCGGCGTCGAGTTCGTCCTCACCTTCATCCTGGTGTTCGTCGTGTTCTCGGTCTCGGAGCCGTCGCGCCGGCCGCTGGGCAACAGCGCGGTCGTCATCGGCTTCACCTACCTGGCCGTCAGCCTCGCCGGGGTGAGTTCAGCGCCAAACGCTGCGGTGCTTGGCCCTCAACACAGGACAGATCAGGGCTCGACACTCGCAAATGATGTTCAACACTTAACAGTAACACTAGCCTTGGACGCTAGAACTTCAGGCGGCTTCTGCACTCAACAATGGCTTGCTACAATGACAGACGACAAAGAAAGACGGTAATTTATGCTGCAGTTAGCCGTTCTGCTCGCTGGACATCTACTCCCTATTGCCCTACAGGATGAGTAATGAGAATGACTTAGGTGTGGGGGACGCTGTCCACACTCCAACTCGAACTCGGTGAGGTGCCAGAGGTCTGTAAGGTGCACCAGCTGGCGTCCGGATGGACCAGGGACTGCCGGACGCACCACCACCTGGTCCGCAGGGGACCGGGTAGGGGAGGGTTGGCTCCAGGGCACTGGCTGCTCGGACCGACCCAGGGGGTGAGGGGTGGGACTCTGGTGATGGATATGGGCCACCCGGCCACCAACACTGCCTCGGCTAGAAGAACAAAACAGGACCGGGAACCGGGCTCTACCAGCAGCACTGTGCTGATTTCCATAGGGCCGGTGGCACGGCGTGTGTCCTGTCCGTCCGGCCGTACCGAGAACCAGCTAGGGGAGGAAGGGTGGCGTGCGACCCTCCGCCGCCCGCATGCACAGGCCACAGAGGAAGTGGTTACCTGGCAGCGGTGGGTGGGGAGTTGTTCAAGGTCAGACCCCGCTCCGCGGAGTGAGGGTAACAGACGGCCGGCCGAGGGACCACATAGACGGGAACATCCCCGCGCTGGCGATGTCACGACACAGCCTACGTAGAGACAGAGGTCATGTCGTGCCGGCTGTCAGCTGTCAGGGGTCGGTCGGATCGGGTGTCAAGGGTCGGGTCAGGTCGTGTCAGGGGTCCCGGTCGGGCGTGTGTCGTGACACAGCGGTTTGTCGCCCGTCTCGCCCCGTCGCTGATTGTGATGAGTTGGCCTCTCGTCGTGTCCGACCTTGGTCCCCTATAGCCGCGGGGTGCACCGAATGGGACATCAGGCCAGGGGAGTCAGCTGTGGGCCGAGACCCGCCAGCCCGAAATGGGCCATGAACTGAACCGTTGGGCCGCGTTACTGACGGGCTACGACGCAATGCGCACGCCTGGTGTAGGACATTTACATAGATTACGATCGTTTCGCATTTCAATTGCTCTGCTCGTTCAGGTAATTACTTGGAAGTGTGTATTTCATATTCAAACTTACAAATACACTTGAAGGCTTTTGCCAAGAGATTTTTTAGGTGAAGCATTTAGAAGACCCAAAAGCTTCTGATTCTCCTGGTTTCTAGAGCGCAATTTTCTGGCATGGCAATATAAACTCTGTAGAGCATACCCATCACACCAAAGATGGACATTGTGAGGTTACGTTTCTGTGCACGCGCTAAACCTCCTCCAATCCCGGTACACAGTATTTACCGACTCGACCCCACCCATCATCTGCGGCCAGCCTGTGATCCCGACCGACCCGGGGCGGATGAACCGCTACTGGAGCACAGCCCGGCGGCGGGCGACAGCCGTGCAGCGCGTGCTAATTGCAGGTGAAAGCTGCAGAACGACGGCGGCATCACAATGCCGACCGGATGGCAGCCGCTGCCATTTCGCTGTAAACGCCGGCCTCGAGATTTATCGTGTCTAATTGCGGGAGACACGGCGTTGGTCCCAGGCGGCACTGTGCCCGGTGCCGTCGTGTGGGGCAACTGGTTGCTACATTCGGATTGGATGGTATAGGATCGACTGCCGACGCTGGTAGAAGTGCCGCTCGCTTATGAGCGTGCTCAAGCGATTACGGAGCACAAAGTTGAGGCGAGATGTCTGCAATGTTCATGCTGAGGTAGTGTTCCTGTTGCTTTAGGTATTGCTAAGCTACCCGAATTGCCAAGACAGGCATCAGTAACACGAAGTTACTCAAAAGTCAAAACGGCACCTACCTATTTCTTTCAAAAGAGTTGCTGAACACATTTTGTTTTTACCATGGCTTATGGAACAATGACTATACATGTTACATAATGTGCCGTCATTCGGTACTCCCGTCCCCCCACGCCGATGTATCACCACCTGCCTATTGCAGTGCTGACCGTGTATCTCTGTCTGTTTGTTGTAGATCCGCTGCACAGGAGCCTCAGTGAACCCGGCCCGCTCCCTGGGCCCGGCCTTCGTCATGAACATCTGGAAGGACCACTGGGTAAGAGTCAATGGCGTATACGTGCCTCATACATATGCATATGCAATGCATGTTTCTAACTATGTTATAGAGCTCATTACATGTAGCTATATACCTATTACCTATGGTCCGTGGAAAATGTTTCAAGCGACGTACTCATAGGTCGGCTAATGGCTTCGGCTGTCAGCACTCAACTGTAGTTTGACAGTGGATATGCGGATTAAAATGTTCCAAACGACCCAGCGCATTTTCTGTGGTCTGGAGGTGAACATGCGGTACTACCGGCTAATAATCTGACCACCATGGTAGCTGACTGACGTCAGTATCGCCGAGCGGAGTTCGATACGGGTGCGGAAGACTGGTCCGATCGCCTGTTGGACGCTACAAGTAGACCCACCGTAGTCGTCGCCGGTCCCTGCCCGCCCTGGTGGCCCGCACTAGCCTCCGCTCTAATCGCCGGCTACTGGCCCAGCCCGGCCCGGCCACCGGCCTTTATTACCGTAATAGCCGTGAGACGCCGGGCCGCGACCGGCACCGCCTTTGTCCCTGAGCTAGCGTCCCGCCGCCGCCGCCCCCGGCTCAGCGGACGCGTCACACTTGTCCCCTGCGAGCCGCACACGCCGCGCGGCAGGTCGCCAGATGCAGGCAATCATCATTAAAACGCATTGAGCCCGCTCCCATGGCTGAGAAAGGCTCCACCTCACCCCTGCCCCGCTGGTCACGTGTGAGGGCCGATTGACAGCCTGCCGGCCAGACGGGAGGGGGAGTGTGAAGTGGCGAGCGGCCGCGGTTTACTGCGGGATGTCGTCCGGACCGCAGGCGGTGGAGCCGGCTGTTTGGGGCGCGGCTCGACGAGTCTTTGTCCCGGTGGTCGCGGCTGACAGACGGGTCCGTGGGGTGTTCTGTGAACGGAGCACGCCGCACCGGGGACGGTTTGGAGACAGAGGGAGGGCGCAGATGGCTGTCCTCTGCCGCCCCTCTCCCTCGCCCAGCTGCGCCCGCCGGCCGCCGGCCGCCGCTCGGTCGCTCAGTGTTTTCACGCGCTCAGTGATGCTCAGTGTGGCGAGTCCCCGCCATCTGTCGCCGGGTCCGGACTGAAACTGTGGCCTCCGCAGCGGGAGGGGCCCGCCGCGCAGATAATGTTACCACACAGACCGCCGGATGGCTTTTGATAGGGCTCAGCAGATGTCATAACCAGAATGTCGTTCGCCGAATCGAACAGATGGCAGTGCACGAGCGACGCGGGCTGTTCGATTTTCCCACGGCTCGGTTTGAAAAGCACGCAACAGTATCATGTGCTGTTTAAATGCTGGGAAGTGAGATGGATCTAATCGATTGTTGAAAGCTATGGCGGTTTAAACTCTACATAATGACCTTCATATGGCTACGTAAATTTACAAAACAATAATGAATAAAATTGGGAAAGGCAATTTTCCTTTGAATGCAAATGCTTCAAGTGGAAGACGTAGGTACCTATTTGTACTCTTTCAAGCTGCGTTTTTAACAAACAAGCACATTACAGCGTTGTCGCTTCAGCTTGTATCTATGTTGCTGATTGTGGCCACTGGCCTCTTATGTTCCAGGTCTACTGGTTCTCGCCCCTTACCGCCGCTGTGGTGGCCTCCTACGTGCACGAGTACATCTTCAACCCCAACCGACGCTACCGGCTCAAGGACACCATGGATACAGGTATGGGCACTACAGTGGCTACGTTAATAGCTTCCTTCTCATGTAGTTAAATCGCCGGTCTTTTTGCATTCTTATGCTAAAGTAAATTCATCGGTGACCGGTGTAGTCCTTCGCTTTTCAAGGGAAGTTACTTTTCACGACGATTTGATGTTGTAGTTTGTTCTGTTCGCAAAGTGCGGTCCCTCAGTTTTTTTCAATTGATCATCACTGCGTTACACCTGGACCAAAGCATGCCAACTTCTTACAACGTATCTTTGACCAGTGACCCAAGACAATGTCCGTCTGTCCCGTCTTCTGCTGCCACCTGGTGGCGAGCCGTTTGAAGTGACCGCTAGATGTCAGAATGACGGCCAGGCCCTGGCAGATCACTGATTCTCTCCCCCTTCCCACCACAGAATCTCTGGGCGGCCAGAGCGATGACGAGGTGTTCGAGGAGGACCGGCCCAAGCTCTCCTCGGCCGACTACAACACGCTGCGCTCGCAGTCGTACGCCATCTACGGCGCCGGCTCCAAGCCCAGCCCGGCCGGCGGCGCGCGCTCCGTGTTCTCTGTACCGGCGTACCGCGGCGTACACCGGGCCGAGTCGGTGTACGGCGGTACCAAGTCGCTGTACGCCTGCTCGCCGCCGCCCAGCCGCGCGCACCTCGCCAGGTACGGGGCGGAGGGGAGATGCGGGGAGGGTTGGCCGCTTATTGTATTGTATTGTATTACCTTCATGGACAATCCACGCGGGGCGTGGCGATTACAGTCCAGAGTCTGAGTCGGGCACAAACAAAAACATGCGGGGACAAGAAACACAGGCATACAGATTCAATCGCTGGACATTCGCTCTCTCTATATACAAACGGACGATTCAAGACAGCACACCGCATACGGATGTCGCACCTCCTTCCCCTGACACGGGTCATCGTCGGGCGGTCGCCATCGCCGGACAGACTGCAGCCTTGGCCGCACGGGCGAATGGGGCGGGGCGCTGTTCGATGACACCGGGAGGCAGACTGTTTAGTAGCGCCGCGGCCCGGTAGCCGAATCGTCGCTTGCCAGTCTCGAGCCGCGAGCGTGGAAGGTGGAAAAGGTGGTCCTGCCGGGTGGACCTCTCTCGCGCGTCACTGTTATTCGTGAAGATGGCAGCTAGTGCTTCGGGCTCGCCGTTGCTTATTATTTTCTGCGCAGTTACCATGGTTTTAACATCGGCCATAGCTTTCGGAGGCATCCATCCGAGTGAATCGCGGAGGCCAGAGACGTGATCGAATTTCCGGCGGCCGAATATGACCCGTGCTGCAAAGTTTAGAATTTTTTGAAGTCGGTCGAAGTTTTTCTGGGAACCATTTCCATATACAGTGAGGCAGTACTGGACGCGCGAGATGACGAGTGCAGTCACGATCGTTTTGAGGATACCGTCTGGGAGGCAGTGTCGTGCGTGGGAGAGGCCGATCAGTACGCCCATGCAGCGACGGCTCAGCTCGGCCACGTGTGCTTCCCAGGTGAGTGCGCCGTCGAATACAACACCCAGGTTTCCCACCTGCGCGCACGGCAGGAGCTCAGCGTCACGGAAAGAGATTTTGAAGCGAGGCAGGTTACGTAGGTTTTGTCGGCTACCGAATACCATCAGTTGAGTTTTAGAAGCGTTGACTTTCAGGGCGTGTGCGCAGAACCATGCGTTAAGTGACTATAGCGATGCCTCCATGCGCGAGATGAGACTCCTGATGTCGTTGCGTGGGCCGCTCACCAATATCTGGGTGTCGTCTGCGTACTGATAAGCGGTGGCGTCTCCGGCAAATAGTGAGAGGTCGTTGGAGAATATAGTGAAGAGGAGGGGACCCAAAGCCGAACCCTGGAAAACTCCTACGGTGTTTGGGAGCGGTCGAGAGGTTATCTTACGGCCGGTTTTGTCTTTCAGGGATACACTCTGCGTGTGTCCCTGAAGATAAGCGGAAAACCAGGAGGTCTCAATACCGTAGATTTGGAGCTTTTTGACAAGGAGTTCATGGTCAATGACGTCAAAACATTTGCTAAGGTCTATGAGGCATAGCATTGAGATCTCACCCCTATCGGTGGCGGCAAGGATGCTATCTGTGACTGACAGCAGTGCAGTCTCAGTGGAGTGTCGGGGGCGGAATCCGTGTTGGGTAGACGAAAGAAGGTGGTTATGGGTGAGATAGTGATAGAGCTGCTGATGGATTACACGCTCGATGATTTTCATGATTACGGGAACTAGGGAGATCGGTCTGAAATTGCTGGGGTCAGATGGGTTGCCCGACTTGAAGATCGGTTGAACGATAGAGTGTTTCCAGGGGTCAGGAATGTCGGAACGGGTGATTGAGACGTTAATGATGTGTAAAATGATGTCGCCAATAGTTTGGAAGCATACTTTTAACATGCGGATGCATATACCGTCAGTGCCACGCGCGGCAGAGTTTCGCATGCTGAACACTGTGAGTCCGAGTTCCCCGAGAGTGATGGCCCTCGGCCTAAAGCTGCATGCGCCGACACGGGGTAGACGTACATTTAGATCAGTATCGTTGTTTTGGGTACTCAGTTCGGTGGCAATGCGGGGCCCGACAGAGACGAAGAAGGAGTTCAGATCGTCGGGAGATAGATCGGGCTGAATATTTGGACCATCTTTCTTTCCAGCGATCACTGATTTGATGCTTTGCCAGACTTTGTTTACCCCACGCTCGCTGATCTCGTTTTGGAGGACGTGACGGCGGTCTCGGCGTAAGGCGGCACGGACGGAGCGGTTAAGAGCCTTATACTCGGGAGACTCGCGGCCTAGCCGACGTAACGCGGAGCGACGCCTGGACATAATGTCGCGGGTGGCGGCAGATACAGGGGGCGCTGTAGGATTTCTTATCAGCACATTTTTGAGGGGGGCATGGTCGTCGAAGACAGGTAGAAAGTTGTCTAAAAAGACCTGCCACTTGTCAGCAACAGACGTCGAGTTATAAACTTCCTGCCAATCGACACTCAGCAGCTCTTGGTTGATAGAGTGAACGTCCACTTGGTTAAGTGATCTAGATTGGATGACAGTTGGTTTGAGGCGCTGCTTAGGCACGTCGACGGTCACGTGGATGAGTTTGTGTGGGTTAGATAAGCACGTGGAGGATGTGGGGGTGTTGGCTAAATTTCATCGCACGTATTGTAACAAGTCCAGTGTAGAGTATTGCATATGAATCTCCATTCGCTTGATCCTTTCTCCTGTGTTTCAAAGAGCTTCTCACACGGATTCTGAGAGTAAAGGTTTAAGAAAATGGTACCCAGTAATGTAACATCATTGCAACGTGATCGCATTTATTTTGTCCACATTGTAACGTTCCACCCTTCACGTCCTGTCCACACTGCGATATGTGCCGGGCACCCGGTCTGACGGTCGGTTCCTGGTCGACAGGTCCCAGTCGGTGTACACCAAGGACCGCCGCTGTGCCCAGGAGGGGGGCCGCGCCGGCATCACAGCCGCTCAGAGCGTGTACCCTCGGATCGGCGGCGGCGGCGGCCTGGCGCAGACAGAGTCCATGTACGCCACCCGCAGCTGCGCGCGCCAGGAGCCCACCTACGCCGACCGCCGCGCCGCCGCCGCCGAGCAGGCCGAGGCGCACAAGCCGCTGTATTCTACCAAGGAGGACGCGCTGTCCTACAGCACTGCCACCACCCAGTTCACGGCCAGCTCACGGGCCGACGACTACGGCCATTACCCGGCGGTGTCACGGCACGACGACTACGCCGTCTACGGCAAACAACCAGAGCTGTACTCCAAGCCGCAGTACCCGAGTTACCAGTCGGCGGCCGCTGAGAACGCGCACAACCAGCGCAGTGCCGCCGGCCGGTCGCACGGCTCCGCGCCCGGCGCCGGCGGCCTGCCGTCCTACGGCGCCTACTCGGGCCGCTCGGGGCCGCCGCCGCCGCCCCCGCCGCCGAGGAACGGAGACATGATGTCCCCGCGGTCCGTGGCCGGGTCGGAGACGACCTCCGGGCTCACCACGCCCAACTCGGTGAGCTCCTACCGCTGAGCCAAAGGTGAGCTCAGCGGGTCGAAAAACAGGGGGCCAAGCTGAGCGAGCGAGGTGGGCTGAGTGGACTGCTCCGCTGCCGCTTGCGTACGAGAGACTGACAGGGCTGGTCCCTGAGGTGGTAGCCTGGCTGTAGTCATCACACTGACTCATCCGATGCTTCATTTGATACTCGAGATCGGTCCGGCCTCCTCCGAAGCCCCAACAAGTGCGGTGAGTCGAGCACGGGAACCTGATCCTGGTTGGATACGTGTTATTCCGTGCAGTCCAGCGCCGTGCTCATAGCGATCTTTGTGATGATTCTAACACGTGCCACGTAGTCACGTGCGGAAGCGTTCCACGTGTAATACTGGATACGCCGCTGCGGTAAAGACAACCTGTGTGAAGCGGCGCGTCAGACTTGAGGTAGCGTCAAGCGCCATCTATCGCACGTTTCCACAAAACAAGGTTCGCACCGTCAGCGCCAGAAGTACAGAACGGGAGGGTCAGTGGCTTCTCCTCTGCCGCCGCCTTGCAGCCTGGACTGTAGTGACCAAGCAACCGGAGTGAGGTCTACAAGTGGATTGTGTGCCACCTTCCAGAAGCAAGAGCAAGAGCAGACTCGCTTCAGTAGAAGATCGGGTATTTATTTCATACCTGACCGTTTCATTGTCATGTGTGGCAGTGTCATGCCGATTTGTCATGCGTCATGTCGATGTGTCATGTGTCATGCTGTTGTGTCATGTGTGTTGCAGTATGCCTTGATGTCATGTATCATTTGTTGATACTGGTATGTAGGTGAGTTAACCCGCGACCCAGCTCAGCTCACTGGTCCTGGCACGGCTGCCAGCACGCTCTGAGCGCGTTCACATGACACCCTCTTCCGGTCAGCGGATACGGCTCAGATCCTCCGTTTGTCGCGGCTGGCTGTGCTCGCACGCTGACTGAGTGTCAGTGTAACCGGCGGATATGCTTCCTTCGTCTCGGATCGTACCGAGACTGAGAGGAGGTAACTAGTCGCCGGACTGGCTACGGCGCCCGATTCGAGCGATTAACGGAGAGCCCGACGGGCAGGCTCCACCGAGGCAACGAGTCTTTTTTAATCGTGTTCAGCACAGATGTCCGTTTCATTGTACCACGTGTTTTAGTTCCCTGTACTGATGTGCCAAGTCATGTGTTCGTTGTACATTTGTGTTTTTGTTTGTCAAGGGCAGAGTTGGCAGACAAAGCGTTGTAAAGACCGTAGAGATGAACCATTGCTGACGCACGGTACATGTGTAATGTTCGTGGCGGTTGATGTTTGCATCGACAGTATTGTATTGCATAGGCTGAAGAGCGAATACACTTGATAATTATTTATTGCAGTCTTTATTATTGTACATGGTGATAACTACGATGTTCTCTATATTTTTTTTCTGTATCTACGAGCTACTTGTTGACTAATAATTGAAACGGGCGAGTCAATTCAATTCATGTATTTAGCAACTTTCCACTTTACAGTGGCTGTTTAAAAGTTACACGTCTTACAGTCAGTCGTTAGGAAATTGGTATGCCGGCCCCGTTGCAGCATCATAATCAGGCCTTGGCCTGGCATGCCCGGCTGAATTGGAGCGATAAACATTAGCGCCGCGCCGGCCCACTGCACTGCTGGTTAGGTGCCGCTGGATGCTGTGATGACTAATGACACATTCGCTGGCTGTGTGGTATCGTGTGGTATAGCCAGCGGTCTGGAACAGCTATAACAGACGGTATGTGCTGGGTCACTGAACTTTATAGGCTCTTGCTCTGGCCATGGCACCTAAATGAGGGTTTCGTATAGCGCAATGCGACGTTAATGTCGTGTGCAATGTGGCATGTGAAAGTTTATACGAGAAAGGCAAAAACGACCGAAAATATTCGCTACGAATCACCGAGAGCAGGACGCCTTGTTCACATTTTCTTGATTTGCCATAGACATGCATTACAATCCATATAAGTTCGCTAAGGGCTGCAGAACCGGTCCAAGCACAAAGGGCGCATGGGCTGCACGCTGCTTGGTTCGGGGTGCGGGAGGCGGCGCTATCCACCGGCGACTATGGGGCGGATGTTATGTAAATGTATCGGGTCTGACGGATGTTCCAGCTCTGATAGCGCGCCGTCAGCCCGTTGATCGCGCGCAGTCGGGCGCCGAAGCCCCGCGGGAGACGGTCCCGGCGTGACGGGCGGCCGTTTCGACACCGGCCGGCACGCGAGACCTTGACGGGGCGGTAGGCGGGGTAGCGGGGGCGCTCTGCACCCTGCAGTGCACGCCGGCAGCCGGCAGTGCGGCGCAGTCCGCCCGGCCGCGCAGACATGCTGTTGGCGCTCGCCGCGCTAGTGTTCCTGGTGCTACTGCTGGTGGTGTGGCCGCGCCGGCCGGCCGGCGGCCCGCCCGGTCCCACGCCGGTGCCCGTGCTCGGCACATTGGCATTCCTAGGCGCGCGCACCCGCACCGAGCTGTTCAACACGCTGCAGACTCTCTCGGAGCGCTACGGCCACGTGGTGGGGTTTTTCGCCGGCGCCACGTACCACGTGTATGTGGAGGGTTTGGCGGCAGCGCGGCGCGCTATGGCCGAGCCGGCGGCGCACGGACGCGCCGCGGGCTCCGCTCAGATGGCCCTGTCGTTCGGCCGGCCGCGCGGAGTGATCGTGGCCGAGGGAGACCGCTGGAGGACCAACTCGGCCTTCCTCTACGCCACCCTGGAGGAGATGATCAGCTCCGGCGAGGCAGAGCGGTTCATCTGCGAGGAGCTGACGCGGCTGTGCGACCGGCTGCGACTGGGCACGGGCAGCGCGGTGCCCGTCCAGTCGCTGTTCCGGCAGCCGTACGTGGCGCTCAGCTGGCGGATCGTCACCGGGTGTCGGCTGCCCGAGCAGCAGGCACAGCGGCTGACCGCCCTGCTAGCCGCCGAGCTGGCCGGACTGCAGAACGGCTGGGTGGACAGTCCGCTGCTCCGCCGGCTCGCCCCCGAGCGCAGCGGGTACGCAGATGTGCTCCGCTTCAGAGACGAGCTGCGAGCCACGTTCGCCGCCACCGTCAGCGACTCGCGCTACCGGGACGGCACGCTGGTGGCGCGACTGCGCGCTAAGCGCGGCCCCGGCTGGCGGCCGGCAGACGACCAGGACCTGGTCATGTTCCTGTTCGACTTCCTGAACGCCGGCTGCGAGACGACGAGCTCCTTCGGCGAGTGGTCGCTGCTGTACCTGCTGCGGGAGCCGGCCGAGCTGGGAGCCGTGCGCGCCGAGCTCGACACGCTGGGCTTCCTGGCGCGCGGCGCCGACATGGTCCGGCTGCCGCGCACGCGCGCCTTCCTGTCAGAGGTGATGCGGCGCTCGTCTCTGACGCCGGCCAGCGTGCCGCACCGGGCCACGGCGCCGCTCACCATCGAGGGGTTCTCGGTGCCTGAGGACGCCGTGCTGCGGTACGGCATCCAGTCCACCCACTGGGACGGCCGGCTGTGGCCGCAGCCGGAGCTGTTTCGCTCGCAGCGCTTCCTGCGGGACGGTCAGTTTGTGTCCAGCGATGACCTGGCGCCGTACGGCGTGGGCGCGCGCCGGTGCACGGGTCGCCGACTGGCCGAGCTGTACACCTTCCTCATGGTGAGCTGGCTGGTGCAGCAGCTGGACGTGATGCCGCCGCCCGGACAGATGCCGCCCGACGAGGACGCCGAGATCGCGCTCACTCGCAACTGTCTGCCGTACCGAGCCGTGTTCAGACCGCGGGCCGACGGCGGACTCGGCGGCGTGAGGACGCAGTGATGGGACATGACTGGGGATCGGGATGGCGCGCGTGACGGACTGGGCACAGTGACGGAGTGGGACGCAGACGGGATGAAACAAAACGCCCCGCAGTGAAGGGACACAAGTGTCCAGCGACGGTGTTAGTGACGTGACGCAAATATGACGACGGGTTGCAACTCAGAGTGATGAAAGACGAGGGGCACAGCTGAAGATGGATCGCAGTGAAGAGCACGACAAGCACGTCCTAGGCAGTGTCGAGGCGTCGAGCGATCTCTTTTGCTCTTGAAGAGCAGTGAAACTCGTCACGTGAGACAATGGTCACTGAATGGACATACTTTGCCCAACATCGATGGTTACGTGTGTGACTGCGTCTTAGCGGTAAAAATGTGAGATTTTTGTCACAGATGGATGTCCATCCCTAAATGTAACAACCCTCTCGGTATGGCCTAGGCGTACATACAAGTCAAATACCATGTGAAATTGAAAGTGAGACACCAAAAACTGCAAGGGGTGTATCGACGGTAATTAAGGAACCGAAACTGTCAACACACCAAGTCAGTGCATAACCAGTTGATGTCCCGATAAAATTTATGCACTGAGCCCGAAGCTCTGTAAGGGAATGAAGTTGAAATACACTGCCAGCCGTTTAACGTGCTTCACCGGCCTGAGCCTTCATCAAAGCTATCCGTTCTGGTTAGTCATGGGTAGGTAAACAATAATCATATCGTCACCGTTGTCCGTTCTTGCATCAGTCCATGGTGGTGTTACTGTCAGCCTTCTGAGTAAGCCGCACACCGCCGCAGTGAACCTCTGCGCTGCGGTAACTCGGTAAACGTAAACTCAGCCACCGCGGCACCCAGTGCCCTGAGCGGAAAGGTCAAAGACGCTGGAACTGACCATCGTGTCGATACCCGGACAGTATTGCGACTGATGTGGAGGTGAATTTCGACGAAAATAAAACATTTAGTGTTCCGGTTTGTTAGCCCCGTCGCATTTACAAACAGCTTTCAAAAAGGTGGCGTTATTATTGGTTTTTTTTTTCGAGGCATGATTGGCTTTGTCGACAAGTCACATGATTGAGGAGAATCCCCGTTCCACTGTTTTCTGTCCGGCTGGCTGGCAGTCCCAGCCGACGGTGCCTCACAGCACAGCTCAGCTCTGGCACGGCATGGCAGCTGCATGTCATTGAATCAATTGAATTGCAACGCGGTCGACCGCGACGCCGAATCGCCGGCGGCCGACACGGCAGGCTGGGGCATCAGTGGTCGTTTATAGAACCAGTTGGCGACGCTAACTCAGTGGTGGGTTCAGTGTGGAGCCAGTCCCACCACCCCACGCCACACTGGCATCCATCAAACTATCGCGCCAGGTCCAGTAACAGCGCTGATCGGACCGAGCCACCCAGGAGCTGGGGTTTGAGCGAAACAGCCGGTCCAAATGCGGCTCAAATGCGGTCCAAATGTCGCCGGTCCAAATGCGGCTCACGCTCGCTTGCTGAAGACGGTGCCTTCCGCGGGAACTTGCTTTCACTTTTGGAAAAAAAATAATGTCAATGCCTAGCTCGGCGAAAACGATCATTGCACCTGATCTAGGCCGCTCATTATGTTACCATCCTGACTGTCATCTGGTTTTCGTCGGTCATTTGAGCCATACGGTATATTGTTATTCAAATGTTTGTTATTAACAAACATGAAGGAATGATAACATATATTCTTATCTACGCCGTAACTTTTTAACGTTTCCTTTGAGAATGTCAGTTCATCTCTCGTACTAAATCTGAGCTGTGCCCTCCACTAAACCCCTCACTCAGCGGGGAGGGTGTCGCCGCCGGCACGGGCTCTCATTTGCACTGGATCGCCGGGCCGGTCCACCGGGCCGGACCGCCGCTCCATATGATAAACAGAGGCCACCGAGCACCTGCAGTCGCTGAGGAGTTCGCGCCCGGCGCCCGGCGACATCTCATGAAAACGAAATAAACAGACAGCCGAGGCCGCTCGCGACAACTAAAGGGAGCAAACGCTGCGGGACAATAAGCTAAACTCGATTGATCAATTTACTTCTATTATGTATGTTTACCACGAAACGATCAAACGATTCTTAAAATGAGATAGCGGGTCATTTCGACCTACTGTAACGGCACGCATTACTACCGTGCACATGTTTGTTACTACAAATTTATATTCATCTCCTCGTACAAGTGAGTTTGCCTGAAGGCTGTATAGACTCACGATCTTCACAAGTATCTTCCTGAGTTCACAGGCTGGGGCTGGAGTGTAGGTGTGAATTTTATGTTTTACTTTGCCAGCTTGGCTTCACGCGTGAAGTGTCTGCTGAGCAGGTCGTTTGTCTAGGAGTATGAAAGTTTTATTTTTAGCCCAACTTCTAAAGCATTCGTCCCTTTCAGATGCAAACGTTACCAACTACAAAGAATTTGCTTTGTCTTGGAACAGGTATATTACATTACAGGCTATAAAAGACATGAGATTGGATTCGAGTAAAGCAATAGCACAGTTACCAGGCAATAGGCAGACAGGCGCAATGTTACCCGCTACACGCGCAGTGAAGAAAACACTGCCGCGCCACTCGGGCTCAACAGGTCCTGACTGGACCGGTGACCCACCGGTACTCACATCGCTGCGTGGCGAGGCCGCGGAGGAGCACCGCTCCGTCCGTGACGGGGCGGACGAGTGCCAGCGAGGGCGAACAAGAGAGAGCCAGAAGCCAGCAGAGCGAGAGCCCCCCCGACCTACGCCACGCGCGCGTATTTATACCGTCACACGCAGTGTGACGTCACAACCCGCGTACTTTCACGCAATCCGAGGGCCACAGTATAACATACTAACAAGTTATAACATACTAGTTTGTGCTAACTCACAAACTAACAAGATGTCAGATTTTCATATAGAATACCAGATAGGATATAAAGTCACACACTTTTTGTTAACAGTTAATATCATTACAATAAACAATGCGACCCGGTACCTCATCGTTGTTTATTGTACCAGACGGCCCGTATTGTTTCTCGTAATGTTACATTGCCAATTTTTAAACGTACCTAATGCAACCGCCAACCGACAAACAATGCAACTAGCATTATGTTTTCTGCTTTGGAAAACCCGTGAAACCACGTAAAATAGTGAACATTCTGCGACATACTCAGTTTTGCCTCTAACGTATCTTATCTTATATGTGCAATAGACCATGCAACCGCATCAAATCGGGTGACATACATCAGCTTAGAACCTGGCATATCGAACGTTTTGAAGTACACTAAATCATGCAGTGCGTGAGAATCGGTCCTGCAATAAGTTATTACGCACGTATTCACCGTATTACGTCGTAATATATTTCACACAAGGAATAATGCGATCGATCCGTATTCCAGGTCTGCTCCTATTTATTCATTGTTAGCTATACAGAGCTACAGGAGAAAAAGCCTGTTCCAATCCATCGCAGGGCTAATTACATAAATATAAAAACTACATGTTCTAAACGTCGGAGAAACGCGTACTTCACGTGGCACGGCTGTGCGGCGTGAAAGTCGTGACCTCGCGCGCCCGCCCGGTCTCGCCAGCGCGCCCGGCCCCAGGGTCGGGCTAAAGCCATCTCCTCGCGCTCCGTCCCGGGTTCACCGTCACGTCCCGAGGGGTCGGGCGAAGGTCGGTCAGTGGCCAGTGCGTAGGTTGCGACACCGTGCCGCCTCGCCGGTGCGTGTGGGCGGTACGGTCTCACCACGGCACCGGCCGCGGTCCACGCCGCCGCTGCGTGGTGTTGCAGCGAGCCTTGCGCCACCAGAGGCAGTGATGCAGGTCACATCCACCGCGATCGTGGCACGGTCACCGAAGGTGGCGGCGCCGGTCGCGCCCACCGCGACCGTGATTTTCTCACATAGGTACTAATGGGGGAGGCCGGAGGGACCGTACCGTGAAAAGCACGCCGGAAAACAAGGACAGGGACGGCGGCGGACTGGCCGGACAGTCGCGACATCTACTCCAAACTGTAGTTTCACCGAACGTCCGCTTGTAGCGTCTCAGTCGAGCCGTGCAGTCGCAATATATCTTCGCAACCGACCCACGGCTCCATGTTTTGTCCCCGATTTAATTTAACACTGGGGACAGCAACATAATTCCTCCACTTTATCTTCATTTAGAGCTTTGTGGTTTGAGCCAGCCGAGCTGATAGAACTTGGTCGTGTTTAACAAATAGACGCGACTGTAGCAATAAACGGCTTGTATTCAATTACGGTTCCCATTTTACATTCAAGCGGATTCGACATCGGCCCAGTTTTGTCCACAGTGATGTGGAACTTTTCGGACATGGAGGCTGTTGGACTATTGCCAAGGTTGTTCATCGTAGTTGAATAATCCAGACATGGAATTTATGGCCAACAAGTAAAGCTGTTCGGGAAATAACTGAAAATTTGTCACAGCAAAGTTCCGCTAACGCCAGCCATTATTTACGCTAATGCCTAATAGAAAAAATACCGAAGACAACCAACAATGCGTTAACTGTAAACATCACAGGAGTGTTAAGATAGGTCATCGATAACTTGCAGCTATGATCGCAGTGTTTGTACGACTGATCACAGATATTCGCCTCAGCCCGGTTCAGGCGGTAAAGCTCTTCAGCTTCAACACGAACCTAATGCAAAGAGCCATGAGCAGACCCCATCAACCATCAACAAGCGACCCACCAGTACCCTTCTGATACGTGACTGGTAACCACAGGGAGCAATAGAGTACGAGACAGAGAGCTTGCTCTCCACTCCCGGCACACAGTGCGGGCCAGAGCGACTCGCCTTGACCACTGGCGGCCGACTCGGCGTCCAACTGACCCGGTGTGGTACAGAACGGTGCTGAGACGTTCCATGACTCGTAGCTCGGCGATCACTACTCGCTGTAGACCCACCAGTCGCGCTCGTAGCCCTCCAACACGTGTCCGAGAAGCACCTTTCTGCGGCTTTCACAGTACCTGCCGCCCACAGGAGTAGTCTTTTGAGACGGGACGGGGGTGACGGATCAAAGGAAGGAGGACTGGGCTATGCGAGGACGCAGCGGGCTGGAGAAGGGTGATAGCCGCAGCTCTCACCTGTACTTGTCCTGGACGGTCTGTTTGATGTCAGCTAGCAGCTGTTGGGTGATGTCCCGCTCCAGGTACTCGGAAAGCAGCTCCGTGCACCGCTCCAGGTCCTTTTGATTCTCCTGAAGGGAGGAACAGGACAGTTATCAAACAGCGCTCCAAGTCCCTCAGGTTATCCTGAGAGGAGGGGGGAGGAGGTCAGCCATCAATACCGCTTCAGAGCCCCGTGGTTTTCCTGAGCGGACGATTATTCGTTGTTCAATCATCCATGGAATATAAGCCAGTGGAAAAAAAGACAGCATCCAATCAGGACAGACTGGGGTGACGTGACACCCACCTCAAAGATGGTGGACTGGTTGTTTTTCTGCAGGTAGTAGGCGAAGACGTATGTGTACATGAGCGTTTGTCGACAGGAGCACAGCACGTCCACCGCCTTCTTCAGAAACTGCACCTGTCAATGTCACAAATAACATCAACTATCTGGCAAGCAACCAGGTATCTGACAAAGAAAAATCTCATCAGAAATTTAAGTAGGTGGATAAATCCCTGAGAGTATATCAAAGTCATCCTTCTTCCAGCTATTCTCTGAGTCTGGACCCAGCATTAGTACCTCGATCCAGCTCATGTTGTGCTGCTGCATCTCCTCCATTTTCTGCTGGACGGACGCGTACAGCCGGCTCTCGAAGCGCAGCGACTGACTGTGGTTGATGAAGCGGTTGAAGTAGAACAGGTAGCGGTTGAGGGCGGCGCGCGACAGCTCCTGGGCGTCGCGCGCCGCCCGCGCCTCGGCCTCGTCGAACCTATTACAGCTGTACCTGAGAGAGTGACGACGCCACATAAGCACTGTCATGCCCCATTCGAAGAAGCAATGCTACATCCAAGGCCCTAAAAACAGTTACATCTGTACCTGAAGATCCTGAAGGGTACCTGAAATCGGCCAATGATATATCGGAGATCTTCATTGAAATTAGTTTAGCACATAACAAAAATATGATATGGTGCGTTTCTCCTGAAAGTGGGGTTATCTTAACGCCTACAATACCTTGTCAACACAGCCGCGGTATCTGATCGATCTCTGACGCAGATCTTTTGAGGTGTCAGGAAAGGACATAAACCCAGACCAGGGTAGTGTCATGAGTCTGATATTATGGTACCGTCGCGGGCTCGTGGCCAAAGTTCGGCGGGGCAATGACCAGCCTGGGACGAGTTTGAGGGCTCGTCCATCACCGTGTCCCGAACTCGGGAAATGTGCCGCCAATGCGCCCCAAGATCGATGTGCCGGACGGTAAACTAGCGGCAGAACAGGACGACTTTACAGCCTCACAGGGCGGAGCGACCGGCTGCTCTGACCGGAGTAACAACGGTGGTTTGAAATTCGGGCGCCCGGTACGAATAGGGATGTAAAGAAACTTACGATGTGGTCGCATAGTGGAATAGCAAACCACACGGATACGGCAGTCGAGTTGGCGAAGTCAAAGTCGTCGAAACTTTTCCGGATTTCATAGAACCGAATCGATGCTGCAGTCCGACCATTGCCACCAAGGCACGCACAGTAATGGCTGGGGCACTGACAGGCTGAGTGAAGTGGCCGTGGTGGCGGGGGGGGGGGGAGGGGGCACGTGACTCACCAGGACGATCCGTGCGGCTCCCAGGGTCCGAGGCACACCCAGCAAAAGTCCGCCCGACAGCTCTGGTTCTTGCAGATCATGTGGTTGCACCCGCCGTCCTTCTCAATGGTCACCTTACACTTCGGACATTCCTGCCGGAAAACGTGACGAAAAGCCGTGCGAATGGTGCAAGTAAATTTTATTGAATGAAAATTGAAAAACTGATTGTGTAGTTGGTTTCATTCACCTAGATTTAGAAACGATTACAACCTCCATCCCTAATGGTCAAGGCTGTATCTTATGTTCCTAAATATCACAACGTCACATACCTTGGTGTTTGCGGAGAGCCAGTTGAACGTCTCCGAATCGTCGTCGCACTTCTTCCGCCACCGTTTGAGCAGGTGACACCGCACAGGCTCGTGCCACAGGTCGCCACACGCGAAACAGAAGCGGTGCCCGCAGCCGCAGAGGACTGGCCGGGCGTCCGGATAGGCTACCCGCACCGCGCGGCCGCAATCCGGGCTGGGGCACCAACACAGCCGGCGGTTACACTGCGGACAGCACAGCATAGTCGGCGGTTACACTGCAGGCAGTACAGCGCGTCAGACAACAGTTACACTGCGGACACCAGCACAGTCGGCGGTTACACTGCGAACAGCACATACGGCGGTTACTGTGACACCAGCACAGGCGGCGGTTACACTGCGGACACCAGTACAAACGGCGGTTACACTGCGAACATCACATACGGCGGTTACTGTGACACCAGCACAGGCGGCGGTTACACTGCGGACAGCACAGCATAGACAGCCGTTAACTGCGGACAGCACAGCATAGTCGGCGGTTACACTGCAGACACCGGCAGACGGCGGTTACACAGTGGACACCGGCACAGTCGGCGGTTACACAGTGGACACCAGCACAGACGGTGGTTACACTGCGGACACCAGCACAGTCGGCGGTTACACTGTGCAGTGTGCACAGGCGGAGGTTACACTGCGGACAGTACAGACGGTGGTTACAGCGCAGACGGCGGTTACAGCACAGGCGGCGGTAACACTGTGAACAGAACCGGCGGCGGTTACACTGCGGACACCAGCACAGACGGCAGTTATATAGAGCAGACGGCGGGTACTCTGCGCCTCTGCGGACACCAGCGCATACGGCGGTTACACAAATCTATCTTCTGACGTACAATCACGTTATTTTTTTCGTAGACTAGTAAGTGAAAGAAAGAGGTCGCTCCCGCAATCCCGCACCGCTATAGGCTCAAGATGTCATACCGCAAATTCTGGGTAACACATCATCGATACAAATAGTTCGACTCCGGCCTTCTTCACCACTAGCCCTATATTCTTCCAGCACGCGTGTTTTTGCTAGTTTGTAATTTCTAAAAGCGTTGCGCCGTCGAGAACGCAGCAAGTTAGACTACGTAGTCTGTTTACCTCAGCAGCGAGACGGCTGTTTGGAACGGACAAATCCGATAAACGATCAACTTACGGAGCTCTCAGTTTCCGGGAAGAGGATACAAAGGCACAACAGGCGCTACGAGTGGGCGAAGTATCCCAGCTATGGGGCGAGCGATATACTGGCTCAGCAACGAAATGAGTGAATTATCTTTTACTTGACAAGCCGTTTTATTAAAACAATTTCGTAGTAAAACGCTCTACGCATGGTTCAATTCGCCAGATTTGATAGTTCTCAATCGATATTTTGATACATTTGTACTTAAAGTACTCGATGGCTCGAAATCTGAATGACCATGAGCGTGGACTGTCATCGGGTAATCCACCCCGCGCCGGTCCCCACCTGTACGAATGTGTCGGTGATGAGGCGCTGGTAACGGGCCAGCACGCGCGGCTCCGTCACCAGTCGCAGCACCGTCTCGTCGTCGACCAGGATGTCACAGCCGTGGGCGGCGCAGGAGATGGTGCAGCCGACGCCGTCCTCCATCACCCGGGTGGTGAGGTAGCCGGACCAGCAGTCCGAGCAGAACCGGTGACCACACGCCAGGCCCGACATAGCCTGCCGAGGGAGACAGGGCGGCATGGGCTATAGATGGACTGCTCCGTGTTTACATTCTACCAGCTAAGATGACCACATGATATTGTATGCGACTTCTCATTTTCATCAGTTGGGCTCAGCCTCTCCTTACTTTACCCCGCAGCGGTAAATAAAAGTCTTACAGAATGCAAGCGATATTCATATAAGCCGGTGGTAAAATAGAAGCTCTGAGTCTGACAGATGATTCTGAAGGGCTGGACTGCGACTGACTCACCAGCGGGGACCGCTCGTAAGTTCACCCTGCAACTCACCGAAGAGGGCTGCTCGGTGAGGCAAATCTCACACTGTTCAACACCGCCCAACTGGGGTTGACCGGTCGCCTGAAACGAGCTCCCATCAGCAGCCGACAGAGCAAGTAATGTACTCGTACATGAGTATATAATTGAGCACTTGCATAAGATGAATAGCGACATGTCAACGTACACAAACATGGCATCCGGAAAAGCGAAGTGCCTTGTTCCTAATTATCTGTCGGCGTCAACATTGCACACGAGGCATGGACAAATTGAACATGCTCACATGTGTACGTTTGCTGTTTGGGATTTAGTATCGCATTTACTGCTTCTTAAGGCTAAATAAATTATTTCAAGCATTCCTTGATGTTTATTTACATAGCTTAACTAGCATACGGAAGGACGGTTAAAATTACCCAAAATAAATATACCTTACGTATCGAAGCAGACCTTGTTTGTTATGAAGGGACTGACTACATGAGCTTCCCTGAAGAGCTGTTCTTGGTCCGTATCATAAAATCTTTCCAAAAGCTTGGCCTTGTCCCAGTTGAAATGATTCAAGAGGATTCGTACCATCGTTGTTGGCAGCTGAAAAATAGAGCACTTCAGTATAAAAACTCAAACAAAATGTTGCAACATAAGATATATTGTTAGGCTTAACCCTATTCCTGGCGGGGGGGGGGGGCCTCAGGAGCCCCCCCCCCTGAGGTTTTTTGGTTATATCTCCCAAACGCGTTGAGCTAGGAAGCTCAAATTTTCTGACTTTTCCTAAAAGGCTTCTACGCAACATGTCTGAAAATTTTGAGTTGATCTGACCTCAGGTCAGGTCACCAGAGGCGGTTTGGTGACGCTACCTCAGAAAAGTTTGCAATCACGCCAGAGCTAGAGTTTTTGACCGATCAATTTCTTCTCTTCAGGGCTTAGTTAGGGTACCAGTATGTGCAATTTGTATATCTCGGAATTTTGATATCGGTGACCTAAGGTCAGGTCAATTTCGCGACCTCCCCATTATAAGTCAATGGGGGAAAAATCAACTCCCTGTTTTTACCACTAAAACGGGTCGGAATGGCCCCATATACCATACATGACTTCATATACGATCAACCTTCACTACCTTGAGGTCTGTTTTGCTGTTGGGCAGCTGTGAGGTCATGTGACGTCATCAAAGGTCACCAAAGGTTTTTGGCCAATAACTCCGTACAGGAACAAGATACAGACGCGTGGATGGTCTCATTGTGTTCAGCTCGTCAAGACGCATCGAATGATATACATGATGACCTCGAGGTCACGTGACCTGAGGTCAACCTTTGACCTTGACCTTTCGAGGTCAACATATATATCATTCGATGCGGATTGACGAGAGGATCACGATGATGCCCTTAGTTTGTTCCTATCTTGACTAATTCGAAAGTTATTCGAGAAAAACTCCCCATATCTAGTGCCGCCATTTTGACTTTTTCGACCCCTGTGACGTCATCTTTGACCTGACCTGAAAATGACCTTAGTAAAAATTGTAGATCTTGGCCGTGCGTATCCGATGCCGTTTACCGCTTGTCGCTATCTTGCTTCGTTCTCGAGATCTCAGGGGGGGGCCGAATCGGCCCCCCCCCCCCGCCAGTTTCTTGTCCCGGCGGAGCCCGCCAGGAATAGGGTTAAGAATAGTGGGCCTATTTCACGTTCCGTTTTTTCGTTTTGTCATTTTTTCATTTTGCATTTTTTCATTTACGAACGAATATTACTATCAACCAAACGATATATTATGCGCCGTGGTAGTGTTGCGCTAAAATAGCGTGATAAAGAGCCACACCACACAGACAATGCCTCATCCACGTGCAAGGGCTCAAGAATATGATATTCCAGCCACGCTCGTCTGTACGAGATGAATGTGACACTGTTTGTGCAGTGAACATATGTCCGGCTTCACTGTGGTTCCGGCTTGGAAATATACCTCAGCGAGGCCGGCGTGGTTAACACACCAACTGCAATGCCGCGCCGTTCCAGCCCATAGCACTTTAATCCACCCGCTGAGCGGGCGGCATACATATTGCACTTTCGGGGCCATCAACTGCACCCTGAGGCCGCCGCCGGGTGGACGTGAAATAGCGGCCCGGGCTGCGGTCCAGGCGCCCCGCGACCGCCTATACATGCATGCATGCAAGGCCCTCATGCAGGCACGACCCCAGTATGTATTTTCCGTGCCACCTGCTGCTCTGGGTCACGTCAGTTAACTACATGTAAGTACATCGTGGCAGCGTAGGTTACAATGGTATGGAAAAAGGAGAACGTTTTGGTTGGGGAAACACATTGCGGACGGTATGAAAATTCATGCGGGACGGGGTCACACGGCCGCCGCCGGCCGGTCACCTGGTATACATATGTATGTAGGTAGGTATCGAATCAGGGTATACGACTACAGCCATAGCGAATGCGGCCGTAGCCACTGGTCACTGAACACTGGACGGGGTGGTTACTGGATGCAGTCAGCGGGTGCGGTGGTAGTCGGTAGATACGGGATACCTACACTCTACAGTCAGTAGTTACGAGGGATACCGGATACGGTGGGAGCGCGTCAGATATTTGGTGTATGTACAATACATAGATGAGGAAGGGAGCCGACCGACCGTTCCCATTTGCATGCTCCTCTTTGACCAAAACGCAGAAAACGGGCGGAACATTTCAAGCAGGCAGCAGCGGTGGAAATGTAGTTAGAAAAAATGCATGCTATATTGATTGCTAGACATTACTTCGCAATTTGTAATGGAATTTTGATTTAAATGGCGAATGCTTAGATCGTATAACGTGCTGGAAAGGCTTTGGCATTTGCCACCCCAGTGACGTCATCTGATCGCGTTTCAACTTTCAAGTCAGCTGACAAAAATCATGCATAGGTACCAAAGCAGAGTGATTCCGAGACCCGTTTTAGCCAACAATTTTAGCGAATCCAATATGCAAATACGTGCCACTGCTTCACTTCAAACGCAATAAATTTAAAATTAGTTCGTCAATCTAACGAATATAGGTAAACAATTGCAGTTCTATCGGCAATCGAGAGACACAATCTACACTTCTACAGACAGCGCAAAGCCTTACCTTCATGATCTCGTTCACTTGATTGATCTCCGCAAGCATGAATTCTACTAATTCATCGGCAGAAAGAACATCAAAAATATATTCATCGTCTTCCTGACTTCTAGATTCAGACGTCGATGCTTGCGGCTCCGGATGATTGTTGAGATTGATCTCATCCTCGCTGGACACATTCCTAGAATCAAGCTCGCACATCGAATGTTCGTCTCCAGATCCTTCATTATAAGGAATAGACCCATTATTGAAGTTCATGACACTTTGGAGGACACCAGCACACAATGATACATTAATTTCCCTTATCTTTTCCCGCGCACTCCATCACCGCAACTCCAAAATTTTGTTTATGCCGCGGTGCCATTGTGATTGGTGAATCAGCTGATTCAGTGCTGCCACCTTTTCTAGCGGAAATTTTGCCAAAAACTTGCGAAATTTCTCAAGACATAAAAGGCTCTTCATTGGTTCTGCAATTGCTTACTTAGGTTTATTGCTAGTTGGAATGACAGTTATTTTGAATTTCAATGCCTATGCACGCTTCGATAAACTGCATAAAGGCAAGAAGTGGCAACAAAATCGGGTTCCGATGGGCTATGGCGATCTCTTTGCCCGATCTTAGGAAGATATCGTCTAAATTACTGCTAAAATAAGAATCAAGGAAGAGGGAGGTCCCAGCCCACAAAGTACCCTCCCGTGTGCGCTGCCTCTGCTCTGCCTGCCAGCTGTCGCCGCCGGCTGCTGGTCCCCGCTCTGCCCTCTCCCGTCGATCAATGGTTGGGAGTGGCGTCAGGTGCTGCCGCCTGGCGGGAGGCTGCCGAACTACGAGCGGCGGCGGCTCGCCGAGCTGGGAGTGGGGCGGAGAGCGGCGGCGGCGGTCGGCGAGGCGGCAGCGACATGCAGCGGCGCGGTGGCTCGAGTACCGCGGTCGTGCTCCTGCTCCTGGTGGCGGCACTGATCGGTGAGTACCTCGGCCAGACGGTGACCGCCCAGGACCAGAGGACGAGGTACCGACGGACGGCGCGGGTCAGACTCACCGGCTCCGGCTGCCGAGGACGGCAAACAGAACGGTTTGTTGTGATGTGCATGCATGTGCACTGCATGTGAGGCCGCAGTGAGACCATTTGGCGCATCCGCTGCGACTCTTGGTGCTCCCTTCCTTTTTGCAACCCCTCAGATGCTCTGACTTGGCTGCGAAACGTTCAGTTGGATCTGGGTCACATAACCGACCGCCGGATGCTCCCCCGCGTACCCAACGAAGCAGCAGCGACCGCTCTGAGGCAAATGGACCGTCGACGTCAGAGGTGTTGGATGGGCGCTAGTCGGGGGCTCAAAGAGTCGTTAGACTGTAAAAGGGAGTTTTAATACGCTTCATTCCGGTTACGTGCACTACTAGACGTCTCGTCATGTTCTACATAAGTCGAGCGCGACTATAGGTACTGGCCAGAGTAAATTCGTCCTTTTTATCCTTAGGACAAACTCACCATCATCCTTGATGACACTTTCTTGTTTCGGGACGACGGCTTCCAAGCTGGAACCACAGGACATGCTCCTCAGGAGTGACCGTTTCAGTGGCTGAGCGGTCTGCTCCACCGGAACATGCCCATCCCAAGGGACGAGCTCAGTCACTGTGGCTCACTCATCAGTCCATAGGCTGCCCAATGTCTTCCCTAGCTGTCTCTTGTCATTCGATGGCCCGTAAGAAATGTTAGTTAACACTGCGGAGTCGATGGATTTACGGCGACTCCGACTCCGACTCCGACTCCGGGCAGAAATGTCGACTCCGATCGACTCCAACTCCCGACTCCGACTCCGCACACCTGGCAGGGCTGCGGAGTCGACAGATTTTCGGTGACTCCGACTCCGACTCCGGCTGGGGTTCCCAATATCGACTCCGACTCCGACTCCGACTCCGGTCACAACTGTCGACTCCGACCGACTCCGACTCCGACTCCGACTCCGACTCCGCAGCCCTGGTTAACAGTAGCACCACTTACTTGCTCGTATCACCCGGGGTCGGGTCCGGGAGCGCGCTGGTCAGTGCCGGCGCGGGGCGGTGACCTGACCTGACCTCGCCGGAGGGGCCATGACGTCATCGGCGGGCGGCCGCGCGCTGGGGTGTCGGGCTCACTTCAGGCAGCGCGAGTGAGCCGGCCAGGACGGGATGGCTGTGTTTGTGACGGAGGTGATAGCAGCTCACAGCCTTTTCCACCCACCTACCCCATCCAGCAGTGCATCCCTTCCCTCAACTTTTTTCTGTTTCGCCTCAGTGCACTCCGTCGCCCGTGTCTCTCGCTCCGTTCGTCAGAATGCGAGAGGGAAGGTTAGGTGAGAGAAACGGGCGGGGGGGGATCATCAGCTAACGGTGACTGGTGAGTGACTGAAGCTGATGATGTTCACACCTTTACAGGAGTGACCTAAAGATAGCAACTGATGTGGTCTAAACGGGGCCTGCAGGAAAATAATCAACAAGCGATGCTAACATGCATAGTTCGCGTCGCGTTCTTATGCTCAGCTCGCAAAGGACCAAACTTGGGTCGATTAAAGTTTTGGAACAATTAGCTGACGTTTTATGTAATAAAGTCTTGCTGTATGAGTTGTGGCATGTATTGTTCAGTACGTCCAGGAAGTAATGTAAAAGGGCCTTATTGACCGATTCCTAATCCTGTCTGCAGAGGTGCGGAAAACCGACTGACAATTGCAAACAGCGCGTGTAATATGATAGAGGCTCGGTCACGTCCAGTGTGCGTTGCGGGCCGCGCCGCGGCTCGGTGGTGATGGTAACATACCGCTTGCTGATACTTCTGATACTTATACCAACCGGGAAGTGCCCTGTGTCATAGGTATCCGTCTTTTTGCAGCCACCAATGAGAACCGAGCTATACATTTTGTCTTACCCGATATGAGCTCATACACGTATCCAATGACCGTCTACATTTTTTGTCTTATACCTATCTTGCACACCTTGCCATAGTTATCTCAAGCGGTTTGCTGCATTCTTACGGCTAAGCTAAGGGACTGACAACCCGTCGCTGTTCGGTCCCTTAGGAAGCAAGTGTTTTGTGGACAATGAACACTCAACAGTTTGTCCTTTCCCAACGCACTGCGACGAATAATAAAACTTAACTTTCAGACGGATTTCAATTTAACCAATCATCAGGCAAAGGCTCAAAATAATTGTATCAATATCATGCCAGCTTACAGCAACAATGCTTATGTCCCCTCCCACATCCTTCATACCTCATCACCTAGACTCTTACCTCCCGAGTCACGTCATTCAACATGGCCTTATTGTGAAAGGCCAATCTTCTTTGGACTTGTTACGGAAGTCGGCACCCTCTACATGCATCTCAGACTGGTTGTTCTGGTCTTCACTCCACCCGAATGAAATATTCGGGATAGACGACAAAGTTTGGAGACGAACGCTACATTTAAACGCATCGAGTTTGGGCATCGACTAAGCTTTAGTTGCGGGATACGGACCCGTCTCGAGATTCTGCTCTCGAATTGAGTTACCACGCAATGTAGCCTCTAGCACCGACCGTTTAACCCTCGCCCGTATAGGGGGGGGGGGGTCGAACGGACCCCCCCCCCCATGGTTTTTCGCGAATAACTCGCGTAAAAAGCGGCCGATCGCGACGAAACTTTCAGTACCCTCGCGTTCATCAATTTCACACCTACCGTGAAAATTTCATGACCCTGACCCAAATGACCTTTGACCTGTGACCTACTTTTCGAGACCATGTTTGGCTGGAATCGCGATTCGGCGTATGTCGGCTCGCATTAGCCGCGCGTTTGCAGTCTTTTCGTGGTTTCAAGCGTTCAAACATGTGATATGATGTTGCCCCCATGCATTAGGGTGGGTGTCAAGGTCACCTGAAGGTCAGGTCAGGTCATTGACCTTTGATGACCTCGGTTCACTTTTTCGAGTTTTACATGTTTCTAGGCCAGTTTTTGGAGCTGAATTCGAATTTAGCAACCATATGAACATTTACGAAGTAGTTTTGGTGCCTTCGTAACATGTTACGAAGCTGTCAGAGGCGGTTGCCACCTACTACGAATACCCTTACTGGTTGACCTGACCTGACCTGACCCGACCTGGCCTAAATACATGAAGACATCATCTGTGATCAAAACTAACATGATATTCGTGATCAGCTCCCCGAAAAACCCCATGGCAGCCACACTTTACGACGTTCTAACAGGTCCCGATTTTCCCGCCTTTGGGGTCATTGACCTGACCTGCAAGGTCAACCAATGACCTAGGACCTTAAAATTGGGTATCATCGGCTTCCTCTCGTCACGGGCAACACGCTCGTTTTTTCCGCGAAGCTCTAGCTCGATCAGGGGCGAAACGGCAAGGGGGGGTCCAACGGACCCCCCCCCCCCCCCTTATACGTTCGCGGCTGGAAAAACACCAATACGGGCGAGGGTTAAACTATCTCATATCGAGCGCTTAAGCGCCTGACCACTCAGACCAGCCAGTTCATTGCTCAATATTAAACGCTCTCGTGACTCGTGAGAAGCAGTAGTCACCTACGTTATAGCAATAGCCTGCGCCTTTAGGTAACCGTTTCATATCCACTTCTATAAAACTATACCTATCTCGCATTTTTGGTTACTGGCCTTATACAGCCGATGCTCTACCTGAAACCAAAAGAAAACCGTTCTCCCGTTCTGGTGATATGTCGAGCCGAGTTATCTCACTTCTGCCGTGACGCTATCATCTACTGGAACCGATGAGAAGACCCAGCCGAGGGAGACCCTCATTATACCTGGACGCAATTTCAGCGTGCACGCGCTGATCTCACGCACACAGTGCGGTACGCAGCGATATGCTCGTTAGCTGTCGCACGGAGCGGAGACCACCGTTAAAGTGAGTGCGGTCACACCGATCAATACGAGGGCACGGGTGACCCCAATGCGACCCCTGACCTCTGCCGGGCCAGCTGTGTAGTCGGGTCACATCTCTTCTTGGAGCGGTCCCGCGGGCTGGCGACGCGACGGTTTGTGTCGGACGGATCGGGGCGTCTGGCGGACAGAGGCGGGGGAGGGGCGGGGGAGGGTGGGACGTGACGGGAAGGCCCTGGTGGTTGACGGGAGGGCGCGGCTGACGGGCTGACAGAGACCGGGACACTGCCGCTGGTGGGACCCCAATACGGCTTCATGGGGACATTGGCGGGATCGGTGGGACCATTGCGTCGGTCGGATGCCCGGTTAGACTTGATGGCACGGGAAATTGGTCGATTCTGAGACGGAGTGATGCGTTTCCGCTGGCCACTGTCACCAGAAGAGTGAGCGATAAGCGTCGCACGACTCTAATTTAGCTGAAGCAATTTTCCGCCTTTTGCTAAGATCCAGTGGCAACTGTTGCCTAAATCCGGCCATTTACTGCTGATAGTGGCACATAATCTTCCACTCCTGAATCTGAATCTCACCAGAACTCGGCAGCGGAGTCATAAGCTCGTTCACGCTCTTGTTCATTGAGTGCCGTTCGTCGAATAATCATCGGCTAGAATCAAAGTCGCATTCATTTCTATGCTCGTTATTCAGTTATTGCCTTGGCGGTATAGCCGATTCGTCCAGCTTGAGCCGATAGGATGTGTCTATTGTAGTCCGAGTGACGACTGTTGCGCGCAGGGTGTTGCGCGCGTCATCAGTTCTGTCCTTTTAAATATAGGTTTATCCTTATACAGGGTGTTTCATAATGAGTGTTCATTTTAAATGTACCATTGGAGGATCTTAAATACAACAATGATCGATAATTTTATATGAGCATTGTTGCAAAAAGATTGGCTTTTTATCTGTGCAAAAATTATCCCAAAGCATTCAGTCTCATGGCCGCCGTCTGCCGCGATATCAGCAGCACAGATGCGGTGCACTGCGTCGTTCACACAAGGAGAAGCAGTTTGGGCAGTCGCAGAATATGGTAGGCTGAGAAAGATAACTGCGGTCCGCCGTAGGTATGGGTACCATTTTAAGGAAAAGCATAACGTACCATTACGGAATTACGGCACAACCCTCCCACTACACTTCTGGAACTGCAAAACACCGTGGATGCATTTGCTCGTGGGCTGAAGCCAGAGGACGTGGCATGCGCATGATCTGCACGCTTCAGTTGTGTTTGCCGAAACTGGCAGACATCTGAGTCTGTCTGTCCCCAACTGCCGCTAAACCATACGATGTGCATGTTGATAACCCTCACTATAAACCCTAGAATGCATGGTTTTCTCTTTCCGTCCTCTGGGAAGGCTGTTGTGGCTAAGTCTGGCTGTGTTTAGCCGTCATCTCTTTACTTTTATTCATAGTTGCTTTCTTTTGAATTGATCGTTTTGTTTATTTTAGTTTTATTGGAAAGCAATGTTTGCTATTTTTAACCTGTGTTCAAGCATATTTGTTTTGTTTTTGTGTGCTGCTCGCTTTTTTCACGGTTGCCAGGTTAGTTCTATGTGCATCCCTTTCAATGATTTAGAATTCGGAATAAGGCGAACACCTCTACACCTATGTCCCGTAATTTGGCACGCCATATCATAAAATGCTCAGGAAAAAATTCAAGATTGTTAGTGGATCATCACTGATCGAAACTGACGAACCAGATGTGGAAAAGTTCAGCTAGTGGTTCTGTAATGCCATTTGCACAAAATCCTGCTCAGAGTGGCACCCATTCCACGTACACCTACTCAACCATTTGCATACTTTCGAAAGCTAATTGGTGGCAAGCCTCTAAGGTTCTCCTTCAAATTTGTCCTAATTATAGTTTGATACCTAACTTGTTACGAACTGAAAGGGTTCGCCTGATTCCGAGTTCCGAAAGATCGATTGGGATGCGCATATACCCAGCCTGCCGACCGTCTTTGTGTGCGTTATGTTTGCGCAGGTCGGCGCACCGGTTGGCTCGACTCTCGCGGAGAAGCCCCGGAGCCCCACCCGCTGGCCGTCGGCCCGCCCAATGACCCGTCTGAGCGCGTCGGTGGCGGCGTCCAGACTGGTGGTATGTATGTAACAGCTCTTGGGGTGGATATTTTGGTCACACACTGCTTTGTTTATTACTTATCTTTTTATCATTTACTCATTACAGTAAACATTTCCAAGTGGATGGCTACGACCTACGTCACCAAAACTTCGCTCACTCTCTGTCTATATCGGGTGGGATGCTCTTGACAGTCGGAGGAACGCGTTCTCAGCAGACGGTGAAATGTATTCCCGGAGGTCTAAGAGTTCATTAATTTAGGACGGACGTTCTGAGTGGCTCGTATCCTCAGTCTGAGACGACACATCGTGTCCACTGAGCTCAGTGAGCAGTCGGCACGTCAGGAACCAACGGCCGCTCGTACTACATAGACACGACAGGACTGACTCAGAACACCAGCTCTATCCATGGCTGGAATTTACACAGGCTTGGACTGGCTCTGTCACTTTCTGATCGAAGTTCTTTATCAGACAAATATGCTCCAAAGTATTTGGTTTTGAGTATCATTGGCTACATTTTCCATGCCAAAATGCCGCCGCCCCAGCACGGTCACCACAACCATGATGATATCCACGCTGATTTCCCCTCGGGATGTGTTTCACAGCAGTCGCACTGCTGTGACTGTGACTACGTGACTGGGACTGTGCGATGACTATGTGACTGTGACTACTGGCTGCGACTGTGTGAGACTGCGACTATGCGACTGTGACTGCGACTGTGGCTCTGAGACTGCGACTACCGCCTGTGCCTGTGTGTGACTGTGACGGACGTCGTCGCCCGCCCTTCACAGTGACCGGACGTAATCCATTCCACTGACGGATGGCCGGCATTGTCGGCCGCGACGGCCGGCTCGGGCGCACGCGCCACGCGTCGACGCCGTCGCTCGTCGCCGCCCCGGGGCCGCGCACTGTCCAGGGGCAGCCTGTTTGACGACGGGCAGCGCGGCGGCCGGGGCAGGCAGGGTGGGATATGGGCCTTTATGAGGGTCAGATGGAGATTGAGGATGGCCTGATGGTGGCTGTATGAGGGAGACGGAATCGCCGGGAAGTATGCGGATTATCCGGACCGGGTGCCCAGAGAGTAGCCCGAGCCATTATCATTGTTATGATCAGTATCATGGCAATCATTCCTGACATCATTATTCCCATAGCTTTGTGGAATGGCAGCTTTCATTGAGACGTCAATCTATAAAATGGCTTATTTGGAATTATTTCTGGAATTATTTCGCTTTATTCAGGGGGCTTGAATTGACTTTTCGTGAATAGTGTCCACAGATGGCATGCGCTGCTTGTCATGGAAATTCATATGCCTAATGCAATACATAGCATAAATATTTTACATTAAAAATCGGTGTGCATCATGATTAAACGCGCAGTTTACCTGAAAAGTGTTCAATTGTGTTGTCTAAAGTAGGGGAGATCCGTGTAAGACGCCCAGGGTCGGTAAGAGGCCCCATCGCTTTTTTTACCAAACCAATAATGTTATTTATTTTTTAATGTTCTTGTAAAGCAGAAGCCCTCTTGAAACAACAACTCACGAAACCTGAGGTATCAGGTGCGTCGCAGCGACTTTTGGTAAGCCTGTTTCTGTTTTTGCCCCTTTACTTGCTAGATATATGCATCTTTATCACCCTTATATATCTGAAAAAACAATGACTATCAAATGCAATCTTATCTCATCGAAATTGTCACATGTTAGCTTCAGAATAGACCATGTTCTGGTGCGCTGCAAATGTCTCATAAACCATAAATATTGTGACGTTAAAACACTGCATTTTTTTAAGAGGCCCTCCCTTCGAGGATTATAAAACGCCCCCCCCCCCCCTCCCCGATAAAAAAACGCCCCCGATGCTAAAACGCCTGCACCTGCGGCAGGCGTGGCATTCTTTTTTCAAGGAGTTTGTTTTTGTTTCTTTTTTTCTGTTTCTTTTTCTAGAGGTAATAGGTACAATTTTCGTTGGTCATCAGCGTTTGGGTTTGCTAGTTTTCGCATTGTTTGAGCGCTTTGGAAGTGTTATTGGTTTCGATAACACCGTATTTGCTTAGCTTTTCGAAATAAAAGGCCTTGCAGCTGTGTTCGCAAAACGTCTTTTACAAGTCGACTTGCCTTGTTAAACGCCCGAGGGGGGGGGGGGCGTCTTACCATACCCATAGTGTAAGAGGCCCTTTTGCAACTTTTTCCAAAATGTTAAAGTTTACGGTTTGTGTACCCCCTAGATTCATTTTGAATGCAAATATGTATGGGAAAATGATGCATGCTCACAGCGCATGCACACGTTAGCTCTTAAATATTATCAGTTGTCTAAAAATAGCAACTGAGCTTAAGGGGGGGCCTCCTGCACCACTCTCCCCTATAAAGTATCATTTATATTTCATTCCTTTGCTTCAAGTTTGCATACATACGAGTAATCTCCACACCACACCACACACTCGTAATCTCTTCATGCTTTATATACCCCGTTCTCGCAGTGTAGTTATGCCTACCGGGTACTCAGCAAGTAAGTCACATATAGCAGTAGGTACACAGCATCTTTCCTGTTTTATTTATTATTTTCTGATATCTCACTGTTTTTCGTCTGTGTCCTCTCCAGCCTTATTTCTACTGTTTTCAACCTTCCTCCTTTCCGATATCAATCTCATCCTCCATATCCCTTCTTCATCATCTCGTGGGCCTCTGGAGAAAACAGGCTTAGCGCACTCCGGCTCCATCTGCGCCCCGTCGCGTCCCACTTGGTACACAAGCTCGGCGGATTTTCGCTCGCAGCTCGTCAGGTGCCGTTTGGCGACACTCGTTCGCCGTTCATTATATCGAATGGAGCAGACCAGCGGCGAGTGACGCGGTTTTACGGCCGATTCGAGGACGGCCGTCGCTGCGTCGCCTCAGTCCGCGGGGCTCCATTCGACCCGCTATCGCGCCATTCATCTTGGCGGTCCCCAGCCGCCGCCGGTCTCGCTCCGAAGGCCAGCTGAGTCGGCACGACGCGGACCGACCGACCGACCGACCGACCGACCGTCCGACTGAACTGCACACCGACCGACCGACCGCCGACCGACCGACCGACCGACCGACCGACCGACCGACCGACCGACCGACCGACCGATCGACCGACCGACCGACCGACCGACCGAACTGCACACCGGCCGAACTGCACACCGACCGAACGGCTGACCGGTAAAGCGACTAACCGTGGAACCGACAAAACGACAGATCGACCGAACCGGAGACTTACCGAACGTCAAATCGACAGACTGACAGACCAAAGACCGACTGACCAAATGAACCACCGAACGACCGACATAAAGGCCGACCGACCGACCGTCCGACCGACAGTCAGACCATTAAATCAAAGTACTGACTGACGAACTGAAAGATCAACCGACCGACCGGCAGTTTCACCGACCGACAACCCAAACGACGGACAGACAGATCGACAGAAAGGCTGACAAGCAGGCAGACTCAACATGAACCATGTTTCACGGCATCATTACCCGGGGAGCAGGGGTGTCGTTTTCCGAAAATGATTGGTAGTGCCCAAAGGCGGCGGCTGGCCATATATGACGGGGCTTACAAGGTAGGGTACCCCCAAATCTGCCTCTCTCATCGGATTTCGGCCACTTATTTTTCGCCCTGGTCATTGACAAGACTAACCGAAATCTAAAAAAAAAACACAAAAAAAAACTTTGGAAATCTGGGTCCACACCGGACGCCATGCACAAAACGTGCAGTTATATAGGCAATAGTGTCGGAGGAATGCACGCCATTCTGAAAGAGGCCCACATCGACTTAAAAGGACGGCTGTGCTGAAAGGGGACAGGAACAGCTTTGAGGGCCCAAGCCGACTAAAAAAGACGGCTGCGGGGCCAGGAACGGTTTTGAAGACCCACGCCAATTGAAGGGTTCGACAACTAACGAGGACTGGAAACACAACGATAGTTAGAAAGACCTGCTTGCCAAAATAAAAGGATGACAGTACGAGGGGCGTTCAGAAAGCTACGGGCCCGACCATGAAGGAGCAGAGAGATACAGCATCGACTCATTAGACCAAAAAATTCATTTATTCAAATAAACACCGTTAAGACAAACACATTTCGCGCAGCGCTTCGCGAGAGCCCTCAAGGCCTCCATAACCAAGATGTCCGTGAAGTTAGCGTCAGCAACAGCAACGAATACAGCGTCGGATTCAGAATCGCTTCAAAAACTCATATCAGGTCAATTGGGGGACGGGGAGCAGGAATATGACCTTTATTTAGCCCTAGCTCTTACCCCTTACCCTTTAATCGGCCCTTAAAGGAAGGGGCGCGTCAAAAGTGCCTCAAGGGTTCGTCTCATCGCCAAAATAAGGGCGGTAATCGATTCCTCGGGTCAATGTCAATATCTACTCGTAGCCGCAGCCTCGGGTTCCAGATGTGTGCATCTTACCCCTTACCCCTTAATCGGCCCTTAAAGGAAGGGGCGCGTCAAAAGTGCCTCAAGAGTTCGTCTGATCGCCAAAATAAGGGCGGCAATCGATTCCTCGGGTCAATATCTAGCCGCAGCCTCGGGTTCCAGATGTGTGCATCTTACCCCTTACCCCTTAATCGGCCCTTAAAAGAAGGGGCGCGTCAAAAGTGCCTCAAGAGTTCGTCTGATCGCCAAAATAAGGGCGGCAATCGATTCCTCGGGTCAATATCTACCCGCAGCCTTGGGTTCCAGATGTGTGCATCTTACCCCTTACCCCTTAATCGGCCCTTAACCCGCGCCCTGGTGGGGGGGGCTATTTTTTGCCCCCCCTCCAGACTTTTCGATATATCTCCAGAACCGCTGCGCCGATCGTCACCAAACTTTCAGAACCCTCCCGGACATCAATTTTACACATTGTGACCAAAAATTTTTCCAAAGGCTATGATAGGTTGGCCGGAAATGACGTCAGAGTGACGTCATGTTCTGCCGTTTTCGACCCAAAAAAGGGTTTCGCGGGAAGAGCTGTCAGGCCTATAGCTTTGCAAATACAGAAAAATGATAAGGACATAAAAGCTGTAGATTAGACAGGGCTACAAAATTGTTATCTCGGATTTTTGAAAATTTTGGATTTTGACCCCCAAAAATAAAAAAATAGATTTTTTGGGTATACTAATCGAAAAATCCAAAAAAGTTTTTTGAATTTCGCAAAAACCGGAATATATGTGATAGTCCTTACCGCCTTCCATCCACATACCAAATTTGAGATTGATACCTCCTTTTTTGGCGAAGTTATAGCGAAAAAAACTGTTCAAAATTGATGACGTCAAATTTTCAAACTCAATTTTTAGCAATTCTAGACCCCGTAGCGCAAAACAAAGACCACCATTAGACTCCCCGTGACGAGCTGCATCGAATCAATACCCAATTTATGCAAAAATATCAACTTTAAAATTTGACCTTTTTTGGCCTGACCTTGACCTGACCTTGACCTGAACTTCACCAGAAAGTGACCTAAGCCGTACCTGATAGTCTTATAACCAACACCATTGAGTTGGAAATGAAAAATTGGCCATAAAACATGTATCACACAACCTTAGTAAAGTTGGGCTCATGTGACCTGACCTGTGACCCTTGGTGACCTGACCTGTGACCCTTGGTGACCTGACCTGTGACCTGACCTGGTATTGCTAGTGACCTCTAATAGCAACATATCTACTAGGCAACTGACGCCCTACCGTTGATTCTCGACAAAATGCGTTTTCCTCGGTGTTATAGCGCATTCCCTAGAAGACCCGTGAACGGTGAAACATTTCATCTTTGACCTGACCTGTGACGTCATCGGTGACCCCGAGGTCAATGAAATTTGGTTTCCTTCGACAAATTTGACAGGCCTTTCGAACACCGTTTGAATTTTGCGGATCCGTCCAGTAGTTTCGGAGATACGAGGGGGGGCAAAAAATAGCCCCCCCCCCCCCACCAGGTCGCGTTATAAACAGACCCCACCAGGGCGCGGGTTAAAGGAAGGGGCGCGTCAAAAGTGCCTCAAGGGTTCGTCTGATCGCCAAAATAAGGGCGGCAATCGATTCCTCGGGTCAATATCTAGCCGCAGCCTCGGGTTCCAGATGTGTGCATCTTACCCCTTACCCCTTAATCGGCCCTTAAAGGAAGGGGCGCGTCAAAAGTGCCTCAAGAGTTCGTCTGATCGCCAAAATAAGGGCGGCAATCGAATCCTCGGGTCAATATCTAGCCGCAGCCTCGGGTTCAAGATGTGTGCATCTTACCCCTTACCCCTTAATCGGCCCTTAAAGGAAGGGGCGTGTCAAAAGTGCCTCAAGGGTTCGTCTGATCGCCAAAATAAGGGCGGCAATCGATTCCTCGGGTCAATATCTAGCCGCAGCCTCGGGTTCCAGATGTGTGCATCTTACCCCTTACCCCTTAATCGGCCCTTAAAAGAAGGGGCGTGTCAAAAGTACCTCAAGGGTTCGTCTGATCGCCAAAATAAGGGCGGCAATCGATTCCTCGGGTCAATATCTAGCCGCAGCCTCGGGTTCAAAAAGGCCGATAAAGGGGTAAGGGGTAAGACGCACACATCTGGAACCCGAGGCTGCGGCTAGATATTCACCCGAGAAATCGATTGCCGCCCTTATTTTGGCGATCAGACGAACCCTTGAGGCACTTTTGACGCGCCCCTTCCTTTAAGGGCCGATAAAGGGGTAAGGGGTAAGATGCATACATCTTGAACCCGAGGCTGAGGATAGATATTGACCCGAGGAATCGATTGCGACCCTTATTTTGGCGATCATACAAACGCTTGAGGCACTTTTGACGCGCCCCTTCATTTAAGGGCTGATTAAGGGGTAAAGGGGAGGATGCACACATCTTGAACCCGAGGCTGCTGATAGATATTGACCCGAGGAATCGATTGCAACCCTTATTTTGGTGATCAGACAAACGCTTGAGGCACTTTTGACGCGCCCCTTCCTTTAAGGGCTGATTAAGGGGTAAGGGGTAGGATGCACACATCTGGAACCCACGGCTGCGGCTAGATATTGACCCGAGGAATCGATTGCCGCCCTTATTTTGGCGATCAGACGAACGCTTGAGGCACTTTTGACGCGCCCCTTCCTTTAAGGGCCGATTAAGGGGTAAGGGGTAGGATGCACACATCTTGAACCCGAGGCTGCGGATATATATTGACCCGAGGAATCGATTGCGACCCTTATTTTGGCGATCAGACAAACGCTTGAGGCACTTTTGACGCGCCCCTTCCTTTAAGGGCTGATTAAGGGGTAAGGGGTAGGATGCACACATCTGGAACCCAAGGCTGCGGCTAGATATTGACCCGAGGAATCGATTGCCGCCCTTATTTTGGCGATCAGACGAACCCTTGAGGCACTTTTGACGCGCTCCTTCCTTTAAGGGCCGATTAAGGGGTAAGGGGTAAGATGCACACATCTGGAACCCGAGGCTGCGGCTAGATATTCACCCGAGAAATCTATTGCCGCCCTTATTTTGGCGATCAGACGAACCCTTGAGGCACTATTGACGCGCCCCTTCCTTTAAGGGCCGATTAAGAGGTAAGGGGTAAGATGCACACATCTGGAACCCGACGCTGCGGCTAGATATTCACCCGAGAAATCGATTGCCGCCCTTATTTTGGCGATCAGACGAACCCTTGAGGCACTTTTGACACGCCCCTTCCTTTAAGGGCCGATAAAGGGGTAAGGGGTAAGATGCACACATCTTGAACCCGAGGCTGCGGATAGATATTGACCCGAGGAATCGATTGCGACCCTTATTTTGGCGATCAGACAAACGCTTGAGGCACTTTTGACGCGCCCCTTCCTTTAAGGGCTGATTAAGGGGTAAGGGGTAAGATGCACACATCTGGAACCCAAGGCCGCGGCTAGATATTGACCCGAGAAATCGGTTACCGCCCTTATTTTGGCGATCAGAAGAACCCTTGAGGCACTTTTGACGCGCCCCTTCCTTTAAGGGTCAATTAAAGGGTAAGGGGTAAGAGCTAGGGTTAAATAAAGGTCATATTCTTGCTCCCCGTCCCCCAATTGACCTGATATGAGTTTTTGAAGTGATTCTGAATCCGACGCTGTATTCGTTGCTGTTGCTGACGCTAACTTCACGGACATATAACCAAGTGGGTTTTGGACCCATCCTGCACGTCCAAGACGGCTGATTTCGTCTCCCTGCTGTTAGCGAGGTTGCCGCTGCTAATTTTCTTATGTTGGGGAAGAGGTGGCAACCACTAACCAGAGTGTGCAAGGTTCGGAGAGAAAAAAGTGGATGCGACAACAACTCGAAGCTCATCGCTTCACTGTTCGTCATCCCGCCCATGTACATACGCAGGTGCGTGGTCGCGGATCAGGTGCACACTTTACGTCAGCTTCCCTATAGCCTCTCCTCAATGTTTATCGAATGGACGCACATCATCAATTGTGTGCCCCTGTTTTGGAAAGTTGACGAGCGGAGGGGGGTCGCATCGACCCCTCCCCCTGCCAGGCCGTGTTATGAAAAATGCCCAGGGCGAGGGTTAACGCTTGGTGCCTTTTCTGCACTAACTACTATGAAACGAATCACTGCTCTCTTCTGGGCGTCGCCCATCCTATCCGAAATGGCGAACTATGCTACGAATAGAAGCCCGAATCAATCACAGAAGAGACTTAACCCGCGCCCTGCTGGGGGGGGGGGGGGTGTTTGAACACCCCACTTGTGGTTTTTCGCGAATATCTCAAAAACGGCGGCGCGGAGCGCCGCCGTTTTTGGTACACCTTATCATACATCAATTCTACACATGTTGTGAAAATTTCAGACCAAGGTCATTCAAGGTCAGGTCACCAGGTCACTTGAAGTGACCTCACCTCATAAAAAGTTTCAATGTCTGTCATAGCTACACCAAATGACCGATCGCTTTGAAACTTTCAGCGATTGCTAAGAGCAATAGCATGTACAAAATGTATATCTCAGAATTTTGATATCGATGACCTAAGGTCAGGTCAATTTTGCGACCTCCCCATTATAAGTCAATGGGAGAAAATTGAAATGCGCCTCTTTTGGACAAAAGACATTATAAACACTCCCAAACGCTGAATTACAAGTGGCTTAGACACACTGAACAGTGAACATGAAAATGGTGTCCGTGACCCCTGTTTATATCCTGAGGTCATCTTAGGTCACGAATGGTATGTAACCGTTTTTCGAAAATAACTTTTGATAGAGGCATGCTAGAGCGATGAAAACGACATAGATGTGTTCAGCTCGACGATACGGATCGACTGATATGCAACATGACCCTTTCCGGTCAGGTCATGACCTTGACCTGAGGTCAAATTTTGAAGCTGACCTTTCAAGGTCAAGTTATAGTTCATTCGATGCGTCTTGACGAGAGGAGCACGATGCCGGTAAAAGTAAGCTCGTACAAGGCTTGGGTCAAAAGTTATTGCAGAAAAAACTGTTTCCGAAAAAAATCGGCTATTTTTGCAGTTTTTGCCCCTGCAGGCAAAACCGTTGACGTTAGGTCAAATCTGAGAGAATTACTCAGAAAGGGCTTTAATATGGCTATCAAAGCGCTTTTCCGCGGCGCTGTAGCTCTATTGGTTCTCGAGTTATGCGTTGGCTTCTTGGAAATTTTCGACATTCGACCTGGAAATCGGCGAATATTTGCTTATCTGTTTATTAATATTTGCTTATCTGTTTATTTTGATTTTTTATCAACTGATAAGTGACAAAAGATTGGTAGGGCTCAGCGAACATTGGTAGGGCCCAAATAAACATTGGTAAGGCTCGGGCCCTACCAGGCCTATACAAAACGACGCCCCTGCCGGGGAGGGAATCACTTCACTCTCAACCACGCAGTGGTTTTCGAACACCCTCAGAAATTAAACAGGGCTGACAAGTTCCCGACACTTGGAAACGAGAAGCTTTATGATTCACTCATACAATCAATGAATATAATACGGAGCGCAAGTGTAAACTTTGGACAAAGGATCAGACGAAGTTAGTGATATTTCTCGGAAAAGGTTTATGAACGCAAGTTATTAGTTTCTAGGAGATGGACACAGACACGGGTCTCTGGCATTGACACGGACACGGACACGGGCACTGTCACGGATACGAGCTGACGATTATGGCCTGGGCCAAGGCCAGGCTCTGTCCAGTCTCCAGACGTGACGTAGTAGCTGGTCCTCCATTGGTGCTTGTGATGTCTGTCAGTCTTGTGGGCCTGTTGTTGGACCCATTGACGTCCTTATAATATCCACTTAGTGTGCTCTATCGGCTCTATTGGCTTCTACGGCCCGTGCTGAGTTCGCTGAAAGGTCGTCAGAGCCCACATCGAGTCGCTGGGGTGGGGAGCGGTGGGGGACAGCGGCTGTTCCGCCTCAGGCCCTGCGGCCGGTGACACGAGTCCTGTTTTCTCTGGCGACAGAGGGGCGGTGGAACAGGAGTGGCTGGGCGCTTCGGCAGCCGAGTGGCGTCGCAGCTCCGCCGGGGGAGGGGAGGGAGAGGGGTAGGAGCGGATGGAGGTAGTCACTGTGACCGGACCGAGAGCAAACGGAGACAGCAGAGTCAACAGACCGGCCGAGTCTGAGAGGACACGATATACCGCGGGGGATGTGTGGGGCGGTGGACGATACACCGCTCGGCTGTGTGGAGCGGTGGACGATATACCGCGGGGGATGTGTGGGGTGGTGGACGATATACCGCGGGGGATGTGTGGGGTGGTGGACGGTATACCGCGGGGGATGTGTAGGGTGGTGGACGATATACCGCGGGGGATGTGTGGGGTGGTGGACGGTATACCGCGGGGGATGTGTGGGGTGGTGGACGATATACCGCGGGGGATGTGTGGGGTGGTGGACGGTATACCGCGGGGGATGTGTGGGGTGGTGGACGGTATACCTACCGCGGCGGATGTGTGGGGTGGTGGACGATATACCGCCCGGCTGTGTGGAGCGGTGGACGGTATACCGCGGTGGATGTGTGGGGTGGTGGACGATATACCGCGGGGGATGTGTGGAGGGGTGAACGATATTCGGTCGTCGTCTGCTGAGAGGGCGACGGTCGGCTATGTCTGGCCGCTGACTGCTGCGCTCAGAGGGAGTGTCGGCTGGCTGTGGCCAATGGCCACTACGCTGAGAGGGGGAGTGTCGGCTGGCTCCCATCCCAGTCGCTCTCGTGTGAGGGGTGGTCTCTCCTCGCGCAGACACAGCCGAGGGTGTCACCAATGGAGCGTGTCCGTGGGTGACACTGATGACCTGCTGATGATTATTGATACGGTGGCTGCAGGAAGAGCTGGTACAGCAGGGAAAGAGGGTGCATCATAAAACACGCTGACTAGGCAGTGGTGCGTCTCAGAATCCTCTTGAGATATTGATCAGAATGACTATGTTTACGTCTAGGTTTCCAACTACTCCTGTTTTTAAAGACTTGTTTTCCCGGGACCGCCTCTCGAACCTCCAATATCGGCGCGCTCTGTGCTCCCGTTTGGCCACGTCTGCGACTCAGCTGGAGTTGATTTGTGGCTCGTTTCAGCCCGTTAACCCGCGCCCCGCTGGGCTATTCAGCCATACGCGCCCTGCTGGGGGGGGGGGGGGGGCAGATTCTGCCCCCCCTGTCTAACTTCCGAACCGATGGTCGTAGAAAGACGGGGAAAACGGCAATCGAAAGCTCTCAACAAGGCGGATCTTAAGAGCCCAATTTTTTTTGCTTAAGTAGGTCAGAGGTCAGGTCAAGGTCAGGTCAAGGGTACAAAATGCAAGTTTGTACAGTATCGGCCTTGCACCGTAGTTGCCGAAGAATGGACTGAGACTGATTGCCCAAAACGTGTTCTTAGACTACCAAGACAATATTCGTTGCACACAATGTCATTCAAAGGTCAAGGTCAAGGTCAGGTCAGGTCAGGTCAGGTCACCAAAAACAAAATATAGAAAAGGGCATGTGCGACACATGTTTTATGGGTCATTTTACTCATGGAATTCAATAGGCACACTCAATAAGTGATATGGACCACCTCTGGATGAATTTCAGGTCGAGGTCAGGTCAAGGTCAGGTCAAGTGAGGTCAAATTTTGAAGTTGGTTGTTAAGGCCTAAAAAGGTGTCTATCCGATGCAGTTTTTCACGGCGAATCGAATGGTGCTATTTTTGTTTCCGTACGAGGTCTAGAACTTCCAAAAAAATCATTTTTCAAAATTGTTGTGTGTCGTGACGTCATAAAATTTCGAATAACTCCCACATTTTTGAACCGATTCTTCTAAAAATTGGTATGTGGGTGCACATAGACCACTTCTTTGACATATATTCCGGTTTTTTCGATAAACTCAAAATTTTGGATTTTATAAATATTTTCCCAAAAAAGTCAGTTTTTTGGAAAATTTTTGGCCAAAATCCAAAATTTTCAAAAAACCGAGATAGCCATTTGATAGACAAAGTAGAATCACGTATAACCTTTTTTGTTACGTCTTGATTCCTTTAAAAATGAAGATGTTAGCGGCGTTTGAAATTTTGCCGTTTTTGAGGCGAAAATGGCGAACATGACGTCACTAAAACGTCAATTTCTCAAAAATTTTCCGACGGATTTCGCTCAAAGTTTCAGGGAACGTGTCAAATTGATGTATGATAAGGTACTGAAAGTTTGACGTCGCTGGCGTAACGCGTTTAGAAGTTATTGGCGAAAAACGGGAGGGGGGGCAGATTCTGCCCCCCCCCCAGCGGGGCGCGGGTTAACGCTCGTCTCGTCCATCTCTGACCCATGTTTCAGATGGCTCGGACGCCAATCCCTACGCCAAACGGCTGTACGATGACCTGCTAAGCAACTACAACCGGCTCATCCGACCCGTGGGAAACAACACCGAGAAACTCACCGTCTGGCTCAAACTCAAACTCTCGCAGCTCATCGATGTGGTAAGAACAGCTTCTCGCTTGGTGAGGCAGCTAATGAATGCATAATGCATATAAAGTGAAAAGAAATGAGGCAAAGCTGTTTTAATTACTGATATGCAAATAAAGTAAATGATAAGAATTCGGGCAGAAATGCTCTTCGTTGTGAGTAGGTATTTCGCAACGGCCAAACATAGTCTTTTCTGTAATATGCATTACAATATAAATGTGTTAAACAGCGAACAATTACGACATAATCTCCGTAATGCAAATAACTTCCTTCCTGCAATTTATTGACATCACTCTATCCATGTAGCTAAAAACGTGTTTTTCTTGTTTTAGAACCTGAAGAATCAGATTATGACGACCAACGTCTGGGTCCAACAGGTGGGTTCCTATCTGCATGCCTTCTGTGGTTTGTTTCAGTTCCTGTATGGGAAAAAGGTGATTTTTGCGGTTGAAATAAGTAGGAATCGAAAACTTATCGATGCCTATTTTTGTGTCAAATACCTATGCATGTACCATACATTATTGACTGTTTTAAAAGTGACTGTTTTAAACAGCCGTATTAAAACGTCGGAGGAGCGTCCCAATAAAAATGAAAAAGTAAACATAAGAGCCAAGAGGCCACTGTAGTCTTTCGGAAGGATGCCTGATCCGTGGGGTGCTGAAAAGCCACGGTAACTTGTCGGCCTCAGTGTATTCCTGGCGCGCGCCGCGGCTCCCTCTACGCGGCGACATATGATCAGGCCGGATCAATTATCCACCGGCGCACCCTCGGCCGCGCGCGCTGTGAGCGGCCGAGGGGAGAGGCGGCGACAAGTGTTAAATCACCTGTGGATCTGTCGGGGAAGATGTCACTCGTCCGATCGGCCTGGACGGGCGGCGGCGGCGGCGGAGTGCAGCTGAACAAACGACGACAGAGGGGCGACAACGACAGTCAGACAGACAGACAGGCGGACAGACAGACAGTCAGACAGACAGGCGGACAGACGGCTGTGTCGGACAGTGTCAGAGGGGCCGGCAGCAGTGTCAGACAGTGTCAGAGGGACCGGTAACGGTGTCAGACGGTGTCGGTCAGTGTCAGACAGCGCTGACACAAACGGCGCGGCTGTCACGCGGAAATGAAGCGACCGGCCGGACGACCGCTCCTTTGTAGCCCCGGACAGCCCGCCGGACATGGCTTCCACGTATCCAAAAACGGGTCAAACTGACTGCAGCGTGCTTATGCCACAGGTGCTAATAAAAACGTTAGAGAAAATTAGATATCAGCTGAAAAACGTCATGTGTATTGGATTATTTAACCCGCGCACCGACGGGGGGGGGCGGATATCCGCCCCCCCCCTGAGGTTTTTCGCGAATAGCGGGAAAACCGCGGCGCGTAGCGCCGCGAAATTTGGTATGACTATTCCCTTATCAATTTTACACATGGTGTGCAAGTTTGAACCTCCTACCTTTCAAGGTCAGGTCACCAGGTCACTTTGAATGACCCAACCTCAAGTCACTTTTTTGCAACTTTGTCACCGTGCCAGAGCTACAGTAGATGTCGGAGGCCTTTGAAAGTCGCAGGATGTTATTAGGTCATTAGTAGCTACAATTTGTATATCTCGGAATTTTGATATCGGTGACCTAAGGTCAGGTCAATTTCGCGACCTCCCCATTATAAGTCAATGGGGGAAAAATCAACTCCCTGTTTTTACCACTAAAACGGGTCGGAATGGCCCCATATACCATACATGACTTCATATACGATCAACCTTCACTACCTTGAGGTCTGTTTTGCTGTTGGGCAGCTGTGAGGTCATGTGACGTCATCAAAGGTCACCAAAGGTTTTTGGCCAATAACTCCGTACAGGAACAAGATACAGACGCGTGGATGGTCTCATTGTGTTCAGCTCGTCAAGACGCATCGAATGATATACATGATGACCTCGAGGTCACGTGACCTGAGGTCAACCTTTGACCTTGACCTTTCGAGGTCAACATATATATCATTCGATGCGGATTGACGAGAGGATCACGATGATGCCCTTAGTTTGTTCCTATCTTGACTAATTCGAAAGTTATTCGAGAAAAACTCCCATATTTAGCGCCGCCATTTTGACTTTTTCGACCCCTGTGACGTCATCTTTGACCTGACCTGAAAATGACCTTAGTAAAAATTGTAGATCTTGACCGTGCGTATCCGATGCCGTTTACCGCTTGTCGCTATCTTGCTTCGTTCTCGAGATCTCAGGGGGGGGGCGGTCATCCGCCCCCCCCCCCCCGTCGGTACTAAGTTGGCGCAGACCCCCGTCGGTGCGCGGGTTAAATATGACCGTCCAAACATGGCCAATATTGGTTGCAAAGCAATGAAAATAAATGATGCTGATAGAAGACACTAATAAATAAAATTGTTCTATAAGCTTCATTCTGATCCACACAAGCTCAGAATGCTACCCAGGCGACCAGCAGTTCAAATCGGAGCTGCGAGCGCTGCGCCAAACCGAGTCGGATGGATGCCGTCCCAGGCGTAATGCCTCTGAAGGTCAGATCTATAAGCGGACAAAGCAATGGTTGGGACCGAGTGCGGCACACAAGTAACTGAGTGCATGTGCACTTCGCGGAAGGAAGAAATGCTACAAGCTTTTCGGAAAAAATTATATATGCAAGCCAAACGTATTTAGAGTGGGGAGGGAGGGTAATCATCTAGATGAGTATGCTCATTGCCCAGTGGCTGTTGTCATAACAAAGCGTTCGATAAACCGAGAACTACGCATTCGTATGTTGGTCTTATAGATACAATGCTGACTCCCTCTACGTGCTGCACAGAAATGGTTCGACTACAAGCTCAGCTGGAACCCGGCCGATTACGGAGGAGTGGACAAGCTGTACGTGCCGTCCGAGCACATCTGGCTTCCCGACATCGTCCTCTTCAACAAGTCAGTATACCGTAACAGGGCCCTTCCGAGTTCCGAGAACTACACATTAAGTTTCCCCATTAAAACTCCCGAGCATCCTCGTGCTCTCAGTGGCGTTGATAAGACTCATTAATTCTGCGTATGCAAGGATACTTTAACCCAGCGAAGTCGGCAAGTACGGATATGCTCCCCAAAGTGAACCCGGTTTGAGATAATAAAAATTTGCAGGTAAATATGGAAATAACTGTTGAACAAGCATACCCATAGCTTAATAATGTTATGATGACTAAGTTCTTAACTCAATACTGACGTCACACATCACTGACCGCTCTCTGACGTCACATAACTGACCGCTCTCTGACGGCACATCACTGAACACTTTCTGACGTATCTTCAGCTCTGAACCTACCACTGATGACCATCCCCCAGCGCTGACCCAGGATACTGACGTCCCTCCCCCTGCCCTGGCCGCTCTGTGACGTGATTCCACAGCGCTGACGGCAACTACGAGGTGACGCTGATGACCAAGGCGACGTTGCGCCACGACGGCCAGGTGGTCTGGAAGCCGCCGGCCATCTACAAGTCCTCTTGCGAGATCGACGTGGAGTGGTTCCCCTTCGACGAGCAGAGCTGCGTCATGAAGTTCGGCAGCTGGACCTACGACGGCTTCCAGGTAATAACGGCGGTGCTGCTTCTGTCAACGGGACATTAGCCGTCTAAGTGGACAGTCGGAGGACCCTTGATGTAGACAGGCAATGGCCAGTATCGTTTCTGGAGCTGACTGGCTCTCAAGCTCCTATTCGTGCCTGAGATGAGATCTTCGAATAGAGCATGGCACACTCAGACATTGGTCTGGCTCTGGCAGTGTTTAGGAGGAGGTCTTTGATGACTCCGAGAGGACGGACATGGTCAATTGACCGTAAATGATAAGTCAACTGAGTGGACATAACACAATGAAAGATATTGACCGGATAGCTGACGAGATCCTAATACAAAACTTTGCAATGTAGGTACTCCAGCTATGCAACGGTATATGCACTTGCTTCTTCATATTGTTTTTAATGCTTATGTATAACCCCCTCCCCTTATTCTTGCCGCTCAATGCCAGTCGTGGACACACCATTGTTCTTAAGGACATTTGTAATCGGTGCAGAGAGCAGGAAGAGCCTGCGAGGATGGCTAAGGAGTTTGTAGGCGTGTCAGTTATGACAGCGGGAACCTCACTTCTGACTCTGCTCCATTTAATTTGGCGGCTGGAAACAAATAAGTATGCTAATGTGGATGATTAATGAGTTCAGAAAGGGTGCGGTGTGGCTTTGCTGCTCTTTAGGCTATGCTTGAAGAGGTATCGCTGTGTTGAGAAACCTCTCATGGCGTGCTGGTTATAGCTCGAATCTGCGAAGCCTATAAAATGCCTATGTTTATCTGCAATCAGACCGTCTTCAATTCCAATCAGCCATTCCTCTCCTATCGGTTTTAATATAATTTCCTACGTATCAATTTGAATAGCTTGTAGGCAGCGATTGAAAGTATTTCACAAAACTTTTCTGGTACGAGATTTGTCCGTCTATCAGCATGCAATGTATATTTTTAGACAAGACCTTTTCAACAATACATGAACAAGCATGACATTTACAACATGTCAAGCAACGTTAGGTACATATGTTGGAAGTTCTAAATTTATGCAATATCTGTTGTTAGGCTTCTCTTTACTGCTCAGCCCGCGAGAAGCATAGACCACGGGCTGGGGTGACCGGATAGAACCGTTAATCCAATTGACTACTTTAATTGGAGAGATTGGCGGAATCGTGGCGGCTAGTCCGGTGGCAGTGGCAACGCCAGACCCCACCGCCTGACCCATTCAGCGGGAGAAGCCATCTGTTTAGGTTGTCCATAGGCATCCAGCCTTCGGAACACGATTGCACCATTTTAATGCGGCTTTCAGTCTAAATAGCCTAAATGTAAGGTCCCGGCCATAGCTTTGGCTAGCCGGGACGCAATGGTAAAAAGGTAAAGTCCACATGAAGTGCTTCTCGTACGTCATTATTTATCCTAATGTTAACCGCCTTGTACTCTAAGCATGGCGTTAAAACAGGCCTGGGAATATTTTCTGAATTGTGAGACATTCAAAATTTATTTCCGGAACTTTTTTTGTTTGATCCAATCAGCATGGATGATAAAAAGCAAACACTTTTACAGGCCCGTATAGCTTGCCCGTCCATATTTGCCGATCAAAATCCTTCGCTCTTCAAAGTTTAAACCAAAGCATCTCTTTTGTGCTCCTTCTTTGAGAATTCATCGGTTCCTGCTCACGTTTTCTGGGAGATATGCGGCAGTTCATCTTCCGTGGGTGCCCATTCGGGGAGATTCAGCGGGGCGCATTGAATGACGGACCGGCTGGCTGGCGAGGCGATAACCCGCGTCTGGCGGTTAGTGAGCTCGTAACACACCGGTTCAGCCACAGCCCCTCATCCCTGTGCGTGTGTGTATCGCCGCCTAAATAGTCTAACCTGCAGCATCAGTTTGTCCGTGAAGTAGGCTTTGTAAATATAGCTGACTAGTGACTGGATGTTATTATGCCGCACAAAAATCAGTAACGGATTATTTTGTGAGCAAACTTGTCCTGCAATTATTTATAGGTTAGCAATTTTCTTCTGCCTCCCCGGCCTTATCTAGCCTGCTTTCCAAATAATATTTACGGAACTTCTCACAAGTATCTAGTCTAACACCTTTTGCATGTTCAATTAGTTTCACTTGACTTATCTTATGAATTTTAGATTACTTAAGACTACCAGAACCTACTTCTTAACCTACTCATTAACCCTCGCCCGCACATGCCATTTTCCCATCCTAGAACGCACATGGGGGGGGGGTGGTTGCCACCCCCCCCCCGCGCCATTTCGTTCCTGTTGGAGATAGAGCTTAGCAGTAAAGACCAAAAAGATTCTTTGGGAAGAGACAAATCCAATGATACCCAGTTTTACCTTCTCAGGTCAGTCATTGACCTTCCAGGTCAGGTCAAACTAAAAAATGTTGCTGTTTTGGGTCACCGTTGGATATCAAGTGCGCTGCTTAGCAAATACCGATGACGATGCTGTTTTCTGGTGCCAAGCCAGCTAGAACCTCTTTGTCACACTATCCGACCAGAATTTTGCTGCTGAGGTCATTTCAGGTCAAGTTAGGTCAAGGTCAATTATATGTGTCTGTATGTCTGTGTGTGTCTGTGTGTATACTGATGTGTGCACCGATTGTTTTTGGGTCCATATCACATGAAATCATGATCTGAGAAGCTTTTAGCAAAAATGCAGTCAAAAAACTTCACAAAAAGTAAATTCAGCTTGCCTAAAACGCAATTATCTTAGATGACCTAGGTTGACCTTGACCCTGACCTTGACCCCTGTACATCGTCGAACAACATGTTCCATGATAGGTGGGAGGTAAGACTGGTAAAAAAAGCCGAAATCAAGGTGTCAAAAGCTCACAAGGCCCATAGCCAACGCAAGATGTCGAGAATTGGCCATTTGGGTCATGACATGACCTGAAAAACAAGGTCATATCTCCGAAACCAAAAATCACAGAAACTTGAAATTTTCAGTGGACATCAAGAAAGGATAGACAAGCAGCTATACGAAAAATCAGCCTTCTAGCTCTAAAAATGTTGAGTGCAGAGCAAAAGACTGCCTGGGGGGGGGGGTGGCAACCACCCCCCCATGTGCGGGCGAGGGTTAAAACTCTTCTAACTTAACTATGTAAAATCACTATCCAAGTGGGATAGAGAAAGCACAGCAGCATACCATTGTTTTTTTTCTCTCTCTCTCTCTCTCTCTCTCTCTCTCTCTCTCTCTCTCTCTCTCTCTCTCTCTCTCTCTCTCTCTCTCTCTCTCTCTCCCTCCCTCCCCGCGTCTGTCTGGCCCGGCCCGGCCCGTTCTCGCCGCCGCGCCCGTCCGATCTCGGTGAGGTGGCAGTGGCCGCAGTGGCGGTGGCGAGCTGTCCAGAATCGATCAGTCTCGGCCGACACCCGCCGGCGGCCGGGCGTCACGGCTCCGACGGCCGGGCAATTACCCGGCGGGATATAGCACCCGACGCACCCCCCACCCCCGCCCCCACCCCGCGGGCTGCTGCCTCCTCCCGCTGACCGCCCCGCGGGCCGTCCGCCACCCGTCACCTCCGACAGCGCCAGAAGTGCCGCCCGGCCGACTGGCACAGAGGGTCCATGTCATTTTTTTTATAGATATTCGTTAAAGTTTATGAATATAGAAATAACAAAAAGTTTTACTTTGAAGGAACGGTATGCCTATTATAAAGGCTTCAGCAGCACTATCTATTGAAGCCCTGGATGAGATTATTAAAGCTTTATTAGTTTAAATTACTTGGTTGAGTCGCGTAATTTACCCTTTTTGTGTTCAACGCATTACAAACGCTAGTCTGTCATCAAAAACTGATAATCTTATTCACATATCTACCATCTATTCAGCTACTGAATTAATGAAGCGGATACTCAAAAATGCTATGGAGCCCAACTTTGTTACTATTGTTAGTTCTATTGTTATTGTTAGTTCTATTAATTCGGATGATATTATGATATTGTAAAAATGGAGCTACCTACAACTACGAAGGACGTGGTACTCCATGGAGCAGATCCGGGTGCACACTTAAGGAGAACTAAAATGCCTAAATTTTGCTGATGTACTCGTATTTTTGTACGATATATTTTTGCGTGGCAATCCAAGAAGTTTCAAAGGTGTGAGCTTGGTGTGTTCAACAGTGTCATTCACAATGATGATACGTAAGTTTGGGCGATACGTAACGCAAGCATGTTCTGCCATTTTAGACGTCCTAATGAGTACCTATATCGAATACTAAGCGTGGCAAAGTATATCATATAAACACAGCATTGAGATGTTGCCCTTTCTGTGGGTGAGCGTTTCGTCCTGTGCCTCCCAGACCCTGTCTGTTTACGGGTGACCACTGACCAGTCACGGAGAGAGAGGCCAGCGTCTACCATCATCCCCCCCCCCCCAACTCCCAAGCAGGGGACTGCAGACACAGTCGAGTGGTGTGGCGACAAAGGCAGACCAGGAGTGGCGCCAGTTGAGTGGTCTGGCGGCGAGCTGGTGTGTTTCCGGATCCAATACGTGTCCGCTCCCTGTGTTCCGCCGCCGTCTGATTGAATCAGGCCTGTGCCGCCGCCGATATCGCCACTGCCAGCCGGTCAGCCAGCAGCCGGCGACATCCCCCTGCCTCGCCGGCCAGAGCAGCGGCTTTGTCTCGTCAGTTGAAATTCTGCCCTGGATCGGATGACGCGGCTGGACCCGGAGCGATTCGGCCAGAATTCCAGGGAGGCCGCCATTGCGCCCAATCGGCTGCCGCTCCGCAGTCACGTGACAGCCCGAGGCTATATCGCCCCGTCAGTGACGTCACGCCGTGAAATGGCCGGCCAACTGTTGCCGAGGTTTTACGGTCCACATAGGATCGCCGATGTCTAATTGGAATTAGAGCTGGAATCTGTAGAGATGTATGTGGTCACTGCTCACTGGCTGCTCGATATCCGCAATACATTACGCTTAAAGTCTACTGGGATCTTTCCCAATCTGTCAAATCCCCGAGGAAATCCAGTAAAATCTCCCTTTTCAAATGCTGCAATTTCACCCGTGACATTACGCTGATTGGTGCTATGCTGTTATTTATATATGTCGTGTCTCCCTTTATCGCATTAATATGTGAAAATTATGCGCATTTGTAACTGGTTTAATCGATGCATACATGTTTTCTTTCCACTCTAAATGCCATCCACGTTGCGGATGAGACTGGGCGAATTTTCCTAAGCAAAGCATTCAGAATGTCTAGACATGTATGCGTAATCGTTCGAGAGATATACGACAAACCGGTCGCTACCGGAGAACACGGTTACTATCGCGCTGATCTCCCTCCGTCCTCAGGTGGACCTGAAGCACATGGAGCAGAAGTCGGGCAGCAATATCGTTGACATCGGGATCGACCTCACCGAGTACTACATGAGTGTCGAGTGGGACATCCTCGAGATCCCGGCCAAGCGGAACGAGGAGCTGTACGTGCAGACGCCGTATCCAGGTAGGCGCCGCTGCAGTGAGACGTTTCTGGCGCACTGCGCCGCTCGTCTCCGGGTGACTGCGCCGCCCCGAGCGGCGCTGTCGGCCGACCGCCGCGCTGGTGGATGAGATCTCAGTGGGAGTCGGCACCTGAAACTAATTGGAGACGGCTCAAACATTCCCAGAAGCGTAACCTGATACAGACTGTTCTCTCGCTGGCATTGTTCTTCTTTAGGGTTGGGCTGAGCGAAAAGACGGTGTATTTACGCTGCAGTGCTGCTGGGAAGATTAATCAAGTATCGTATTGTGAGGCATATAAGTGACTGCTGAGGATTTATTAGCTGTCAGAAGCATTGCGCCGCTGGACAGACATCCTGTACGAAGGTATTCATTCTGCTGCCAGATTTAGGACTAGACTACATATTGCGTCAACGGACAGAGCTCAGTGCTACATCTAAAGTGAATGCAATATGCCGTTAATCATTCAGCAATGCGTATTGCATCCCTCGGTGGCCTCAAATTTCGTATTGAGCCAGCCACGGATACCCATCGCCACCATTGCGCCCATATTGTAGTTTATACCCCTGTGCTATACATAGACTGAACTATTCGAGTGCCGACCCTTTTCAGTAGACGGAGGCTTATTCAAGACACGTAAATTCCTCGGATAAATAAATTGCCGAACCTGCAGTTCAATAAGGCAGCCCTTTGAAGGAGCAGGGCCACGTCTGGGTGAACTCAGGCCGGTGATTGCCCGTTGCCGCGTATTATTGCCAAGACTGCACGTGCCCAGACAGCTCATGACAATGTACTTAGGGACGGTAGACTGTGTATTGTGTAACTATAGGTATTTGGATTACTCGTAAGGAGGATGTCATTTGAGATAGTGAGGATGTTACGCCCCAACGTTTTGTACAAAGCTGGCTGACCATATCACTCACAATCGGCTTTGTTCTTCCGCAGACATCACATTCAACCTGACAATGCGGCGGAAGACGCTCTTCTACACGGTGAACCTCATCATCCCCTGCGTGGGCATCTCTTTCCTGACCATCCTGGTGTTCTACCTGCCGTCCGACTCGGGCGAGAAGGTCACCCTGTGCATCTCGATCCTGCTGTCGCTGACCGTGTTCTTCCTACTGCTGGCTGAGATCATCCCTCCGACGTCTCTGGCGGTGCCGCTGCTCGGCAAGTACCTGCTCTTCACCATGGTGCTGGTGACGCTGTCCATCTGCGTCACTGTCGGCGTGCTCAACGTCCACTTCAGGTCAGTCCTGGACACCCTGCTACATATGAAACACACTAAATATTTAGTGCCTTAAGTTTTTTTAACATAAGACGCAATTAAAACAAGCTTTGAGCGATCTAATTAATAGTCTCTTATTATTCTCTTTTGAAAGTATGTATGCAACAAACATAAAATACGATGCATTATAGGCGACCACAATAATTGTTCAAAACAACGTTGATGTGTATTTGAAATGTTGGCTATCTTGCCTTCATTCTATCAAAATATTGAGCTATTCCGATCAAGTTATCTGCTTTATGGGAGCATAACAGCTTTTCAGCAATATAATCGATTGTCTTATATCACAATCACATGCATTCACATGCATAGTTGGACGCAACAAAGAACGAAAGCTTTGTCGAAATTGGTCAGTAGAAGATCTTGGACCCCAGTGAAGCTAATCCCGAACGCTTCCCTATATCTATCGGACATTCATAAACTAAAGTGAAGGGTCTTCCGCCGGCGCATGTGAGCCATCTTTATGGGCCGTTTCGGTAATCCCGCTATCCGTTTTCACACTTGGTAGAAGGCAAGGGGTCAGCTCTAAGCCTGGGCCACATCCATAACTTTCCCAGAAAACCACCAATATATCGCCATCCAGGCAACTGATATAACGCTCTAATGAGGATCGGAATCGATTGGATTGCAATTCGTAATGAAAATCTTACTGGCTTCAATTCATTTGTTTGTTATCATCCACCATTTCGTTTTATTCAGGTGATTCGTATTCATACTTTTTATATTAGGTCGTTCAATAAGTAACGAACAATCGGTCATAACTTCTTTATTTCTTTATTATTACTGTATGCCTGGCCTATTCAAATACATTAGCAAGAGGGGTGTGGTAATAACTGGTGTAAGCAAATTGACCACGGTCAAAAATGCATTACCAGAATGCACTTAAGCCAACATTTTGGGATGGTCTCGTTCCTAAGTCGGCTAAGAGCTTCGGTCCAGAAAATAAATTTATCGTTGGCATACAGTAAAATACATACCAAACTCGGCCGGTGATAAATTTTCAAGACCTCAGTCCTTACTGATTTTTGAACTCGGCCTTCGGCCTCGTTCAAAAATCCAGTAAGGACCTCGGTCTTGAAAATTTATTTACACCGGCCTCGTTCAGTATTATATAACACTTTCAAACTTTCACAGATTATAGACTAGACATTTCTGAATGCAGCCTATGCCTCAAACCAGTCGCCGCCCGCCTGCACACACTTCTCCCAGCGTTCCGGCCAACGCCGGAATTCCGCCCGGAAAAACGCGTTTTCCGTCTTTTTCACCCAGTTCATGACAGCGCACATGACTTCAGCGTCGGTCTCGAAGTGTTCACCACGGAGGCCATCCTTCAGGGGACCAGAGGTGAAAATCTGAAGGAGCCAGGTTCGGACTGTAGGGCGGCTGGGGCATGATATTCAGCCCTGTCACGCGATCTCCTCGCGCGTGGCGTGAGACAAGTGCGGTCGGGCGTTGTCATGGTGTATGGTGAATTTAGGGTGGCACTTAAAAATCATTTTTTAATTTTTAATGCGTGCGGGTGGTTTTCCGGTTCCATTCCCGTAAAAAATAAGGGAGGCAAATTTGTATGGAAAAATATTGATGTTTAGAGGTCGCGAATCAAGGTCAAAATTGAGATTTTGGTAGCAGATTTCAATATCATTAAAATCGTTTCTGACTTTCCTATTACGCTGTAATCGGATGATAATAAGGCATTTCTTAGTAATTTTCATATTGTTTATTGACATTTCATGCAGCTTCGGTCACACCGAAACGCTGGTCTATGTACTCCACTACTCCAGTTCCTCCTCTTTAGTAGATAGATTATTGGCGCCTCATTGGAGGGAGTGGCATCATGGGCAACGGGCACCCAGATCACTTTGTGTGTAGCCTGGTTAGCAATTTGCAGTCGATCTTCGGGTGTCAGGATAGCCTTTTCTGTGATCTTTTCAACGACATGGAGGAAGAACTGGCGCTAATCTTTGTCTTTCATGAGTGCCAGTCCTACATCAGCGCCATACTGCGCCTGGTGAAGTCATTCACCATACGCAACTCCCGGACTACACGAGCTGCGGTTTGGTAGCTGCTGTCCTCCCAGTGGCCTTGGTCATTGATTATGAGCCCCGCGTCCAGGTTGTAGATCCTTGAGAGCTTTTTGAATGATGGTGTGAGGAAGCTCGCCAACGTCTCGGTCGCGAGAGCGGCGTTCATAGTGTCCACTAAGGACTTATGGGGCGGGTCCTCGTCCTCCCTCTCCTACAAGTCGATTGCCCGCACCATGTCTTGATTAAGCCCGAGGGTCGGGGTCTAAAAGCTCCAGTCACCAGCCGATCGCTCAAGTACTACAGGTGACGGCTGAAGACCGGGACTGTCGCCTTCGACAGCTCCTTTTCGGGGTAGGTGCAGAACGAGTTCACGAAGGTCAGGTCCAGAGCCGGCGCAGTGGCAGTAGAGTCCCAAACCAGGCGGCGGCGGCGGCGGCAAACTTGCAGGCAACGGACAGCGCACAGCGTCTGATGACCTGGGCCTCGGCCGCCGTCAGCCGGAGCCGCTCCCTGAAGAGGAAGGCATCCACAGTGCGGATGGTCTTTGCCATCCACCTAACTCAGTGGAGTACTCTGAGGCGGAGAAACGGATGCCGTGCTTGGAACAACTCCACCGAGAGCAATTACGCAGAGCTCCAGAAGTTTTCGGTAGTATTCCCGGAGCTAGGCATAGTCCAGCGATGGAAGCGATGGAAGCTGACCAGCAGCTCGTCCCACTCCGGAACGTCGTCGACGGCGAACGCCATCGATGTGATCCTGTTATATGAACTCCCACCCGCCTTTGAACCTCTTAAACAGCCGGATGTAGTTAGAGGCCGCTCGAGATTCTAGGGCAGGTGGAGAAGGCCTTCTCTAGGACCAGCTCTTACACGTGGTGCCGGCAGGCCAGCTGGAGGACGGGCCGATTCAGCTTCTGCTCGATAAGGGCTTAAGTACCGCTCACCAGCATGCTGTTCGCCGTCGTGGCGTCGAAGTAAAAGGCCGCAGTTCCGCTTCTCCAGTTCTTAGTCCCCCAGCGCTGTGAGCATGGCCTCCTGTGCTTGGATGGAGGGGAGGTTGGGAGCGGCGAGGAGCTTGGCCACCCCAATCCCTCCCCCCTCCCCATCACCAGGACGTAGAATCGGTCGACGCTCCTTCTCTCGCGATTCAGGATTCGCGGTTCAGCCGGAGTCGCATCCTAAGTTCCATGCCGCAGTTGATAACAGGCTCACGTGTTCTTCACACATTACGGTTGGGCAGTTTGGCCCGGTCGAGGCCAGTTCACTGTTGGGGACGTCCGCTCGCCCGCATGCGCTTGGGAGTGTGAGTCGGCGTTTCTCTCTCATGGTCGCCATCGTCAAAGACGTTCCCTCCGTGTGCGCGCCGCAGCGGCCAGGTAAGTCTGTTGCTGGCAATGACACTAGATTCGGAAGAAGCGCCCACGGAAGAACATCCCGAAAGCACAATAAACCAGTGCAGCTCAATGCACACTCTCGCCTCTGCTTTTGCCCGCCGGCTATAGACTGACTCCAACTTCTCAACATTCTCTTTGACAGAAAAGGAGCATGTCTCAAGAATCGATAGAACCGTGGGGCTCGTCCTCCCTTTGGAACAGGAGAGACCGGTCACTCCTCACACTAATCAGAGGATATGACCTCCACTGTGAGAAGGCACCGGTCGCAGGTCAAAACAGGCCTGACATGGGTAAAACAGCCCAGATCAGACCTATCTTGGCCTGACCTGGACTGGCTACGATCGGCCGGAAGTGATGGGATAAACATTAAACAATTGTTACACAAATAAAGGTCAAAATACGTCGGAAATGACGTTTAATGACCACATATGTCATTCCAAATAGGTTTAAAGTAGTTTCCAAAAAGTCGATTTTTCCCCAAAAAATGTCAACTTTGACCTCAATTCGCGACCCCTAAATATCAATATTTTTCAAAATCATTTTGCACACATTATTTTTTACGGGAATGGAACCAGAAAATTACCCGCACGCCTAAAAATCGGATAACATAAATTTCACCCTATTGCTAAGTGCCACCCTTGGTGATGTTGTTGACATCCGAGCCGCGCCTCTTCTTCAGGATTGCTTTTCTCAGTCTCCTGCAGGACTGTGATGTAGCGGCCCGCTGTCCATAGTCCGCCCAGGTTCAAGAAAGCCCACCAGGATGACACCATGACAACGCTCGTCCGCACATGTCTCACGCCACACGCGAGGAGACCGCGAGACAGGGCTGAATATCATGCCCCAGCCGCCTTACAGTCCGAACCTGGCTCCTTTAGATTTTCACCTCTTTGGTCCCCTGAAGCAGGGCTGCGGAGTCGGAGTCGGAGTCGGAGTCGGAGTCGGTCGGAGTCGACAGTTGTGACCGGAGTCGGAGTCGGAGTCGGAGTCGATTTTAGAACCCCGAGCCGGAGTCGGAGTCGGAGTCACCGAAAATCTGTCGACTCCGCAGCCCTGCTAGGTCTGCGGAGTCGGAGTCGGGAGTTGGAGTCGGTCGGAGTCGACAATTCTGCCCGGAGTCGGAGTCGGAGTCGGAGCTGGTTTTTGAAAGCCGGAGTTGGAGTCGGAGTCGGAGTCGCCGAAAATCCATCGACTCCGCAGCCCTGCCCTGAAGGATGGCCTCCGTGGTGAACACTTCGAGACCGACGCTGAAGTCATGTGCGCTGTCAAGAACTGGGTGAAAAAGACGGAAAACGCGTTTTTCCGGGCGGAATTCCGGCGTTGGCCGGAACGCTGGGAGAAGTGTGTGCAGGCGGGCGGCGACTGGTTTGAAGCAAAGGCCACATTCAGAAACATTTGATCTATAATCTGTGAAAGTTTGAAAGTGTTAAATAAAGAAATACAGAAGTTATGACCGATTGTTCGTTACTTATTGAACGACCTAATATGTCCTACGTCAAAAATATCTGAGCACTGTAGAAAGGTTCGTATGAGCTGTAACAACGGTAACCGGATGTATTTTCGGTGGCTCGGAGAAAATTCAGCATTCTTGATAATGACAGTGGTGTATGTACAGTGCACAATATATGAATATATTCCGGGAAAAATTGATGTAGGTAACCGTGAATTTGTTGAGCATGACAGCAAAACATTTTCAATTTTACCTGCTTTTGTCTCGCATCAGTTCATTTTTAATTACAACTTTAATTAAAGCATTATTTGTTAGCTCCTCTATCATGATGAGCCTGTTGCATCCAGTGACACCAACGACATTTAAATCTGGAAGCATCTGACACCCCACAACTCGCCCAGCCTACACGCGACTCATTACTTGCCTCGCCCATAACTCAGCAATGTCCGCCACCCACTGTGCGATCCATAAAGGTCAGAGCCATCTACTGGCGACGGCGCCAACTATTGCCGGAGAGCCATCTATGGGCTGACGCTGACCTACTGTCGTCACATCGGGCGGAATAGCCGCGGCTCCGTTCAGGAGATGGGGCAATCTGGGGCAAAGTGACGCGCTGTGCCGAAGCCATAACATCTGATGAGTGTGTCCACTACGTTGGGTGTTCATAAGCCCTGTGCTTTACGTTAGGGACATTTGTGGTATGTTGGGTATTTGACATATTACACGCGCGCTGAATGTTGAAGAGGTAAGTTCGTATTCAGGTGTGGACTATTGAGTATTGACGTGTCTTTATGGTGATTGGAACCAATTCAAGTTTAGAAACTGCACCATCGGTCCTCCATAGCATGTATATTGACTATTGAGAGAAAGATATATCGAAATTAACCCTCGCCGGCCTAGGGGGGGGGGGCGGGTGCCGCCCCCCCCCCCCCCATAGGGTTTTTTTCGCGATAGCTCCGAACACGCTGGCGACAGAGAGCTGAAACTTGGCATACCTGACCTTTGATCCAAGCCGCATCTTTTGACACCAACCGCATTTTTGGGTCAGGTCAGGTCACTGACCTATGACGTCATAAGTGAACCTCTGCACGGTCTTCAGATGTCGCAACTTCGCAACGCCCTCACTGCCAGAGGAGATGTCACAGGGAAATGAAACTTGCAGGATCTAGTATCCATTATGAGTCCCACAACTTGTATATCTCGGATTTTTCCTAAAGGTCATATGAGGTCAGGTCATTTTCGTGACCTCACCATTATAAGTCAATGGGGAAAAATGAAAACTGCTATTCTGGCGCCGGGAACGATCTCCAACTATCTCAAGCACACAGAATCGTGATTTTATGCACTCCTTGCAAGGTTAGATGCGTCACTTTTGCAATGTTGACCTTGCGTGACGTCATTTATGACGTCATCAAGGTCATATTAGTTTTTCGTCAATAACTCTTGATCAAATTGAGCTAGCGAGTCGGAAAAGCCACCAATGGACTCAGGAAGACCTGCCGAATCGAATGATATGCGACATGACCTCTTTCGACCAACTTCGTGACCTGGGGGTGCTGACCTGACCTTGACCTGAGGTCAACACCCCAAGTTGACCTGACCCGGACAAAAAGTATACCATTCGACGCGCCTGAGCGAGACGAACACGATGCTGCCAAAATCGGCGCTCTGCGGCGTTTTTTTGCGAAATTATTCACCAAAAACTGAACCGTACCTTGGGGCACTTGACCTGACCTCAGAGGTCACCGGTTGACCTAGGACCTTAAAATCGGGTACCAATCTCTGCGTCTCGTAACGGCGCACACGCTCGTTTTTTCCGCGACGCGCTAGCTCCACCAGGGGCGAAACGGCGAGGGGGGGTCGTACTCGCCCCCCCCCCCCTCGGCCGGCGCGTATGTAGAAAACCAATAGGTCCGGCGAGGGTTAACTAAACAATGTTTTGTTGAAAACCCAAATATAAATAAAACACGATAATGCTTCTCCTTTACACGAATCAATAATGCATAGATTAAGGTTAGTTTACGATTTCATTAAATGTTCCTGTCGTCTTTCAAGCAATTTCGCAATTTGGCGTTGACTGAGGAACACGTTCGTCATCTTGGAGGTCTTTCAGCCGGAGTCGCAGTCGCTGCGCGCGCGCTCGCCCATCGTTGGCGCTCATTTAGCTACGCGTCTCTGGGGAGTCGAGCAGCTTTGAACCTACATACTACTCGGATAAAACTGAAGACAAATGGAGCGCGTCTCCCCCGCCATTTAGCTGATGGCTATAATGAATAACAGTGTCAGGAAGTCCCCTGCTGGGACTGGGCACACGGAGTAGTGAAGATTCATGGCTCATATATGTCTGGACTGGATAAACCGTGACTACTATAGTGGGATAATGGATAGGCTAGCCTTGCAGCTGAGCAGGGAAATATTTACAAGCCTGCAGTGAAGTTAGTATGGCAGAGCAAATATTAAATTCGATATGAGCTAGTTTAATTAAAACATATAGAGAGGTGACCTGACACTTGACAGTTACCTACGTGTAGGCCGTATGGAGGCTAGTATAATTTGTCTATCGCTCCGCGGCATCATGCTGAAGTTACAACTCTGTTAGTTAATAGGTACAGATATTTACACGCAACTGTGGTTGTAGCAGATGCACTGTGCACTGCGCAGTGCGTTCATGTCTTCATTGTGACAATCGCGTGCTATTTAGACAATGTTTATCCATCCCCAACTTATTAGCATTCAAATTAACCCGGCCGCCCGGCATGCTTCTCCCGAAGTCGTGTTAGTTCCACCCGCTGTCCCTAGATGGCACCAGTAGTATTGCGCCTGCGGGGTAGGCTGTACCGGATAACTTGGCTGCCGCGCGGCTCTGCATACCGTCACGGCGGTGACGGCAAAATGCGCCTGGGAGACGGCAATGCTTCACTCGCAGTATATACGGCTCATCCATGGCGATTTTACAACTTGCTACGATGGGTGTAATATTTTAGCGATATATTATTTTTCATGAGACCTAATCCACTTTGATCTCATGTGTCCTCAGGTCCCCAGCGACTCATAAGATGGCGCCGTGGGTGCGGCGTATCTTCCTGTACCTGATGCCGCGCCTTTTGCTGATGAGGAGGCCTCTGTACGGTCCGCGCCGGCAGAGTTTCGACCCCAAGACGCACCTGCATGACCACGTGTGCACCGCCGGTGCCGAGTATATGTCCGGGTGAGTGGGATAGTAACGACTGTCTGGGATTACACGCGTGTGTATTGGCCTGAGTGGCACTTACATCAGGCACATATCGTATTAAGAAGTCAGTGACATATCAGCATTAATAGATTGATGTCCTTGTTAACCTTTCGGTGATGTGAACCTGTTTTACGCCTGTCGGTTGCAGTAATGCATTCCAATTAAATATGTTTTGTTTAAATTATTGAAATGAAAACCTTAACCCTCGCCCGTATTGGTGTTTTTCCAGCCGCGAACGTATAAGGGGGGGGGGGGTCCGTTGGACCCCCCCTTGCCGTTTCGCCCCTGATCGAGCTAGAGCTTCGCGGAAAAAACGAGCGTGTTGCCCGTGACGAGAGGAAGCCGATGATACCCAATTTTAAGGTCTTAGGTCATTTGTTGACCTTGCAGGTCAGGTCAATGACCCCAAAGGCGGGAAAATGGGGACCTGTTAGAACGTCGCAAAGTGTGGCTGCTATGGGGTTTTTCGGGGTGCTGATCACGAATATCATGTTAGTTTTGATCACAGATGATGTCTTCATGTATTTAGGCCAGGTCGGGTCAGGTCAGGTCAGGTCAACCAGTAAGGGTATTCGTAGTAGGTGGCAACCGCCTCTGACAGCTTCGTAACATGTTACGAAGGCACCAAAACTACTTCGTAAATGTTCATATGGTTGCTTAATTCGAATTCAGCTCCAAAAACTGGCCTAGAAACATATAAAACTCGAAAAAGTGAACCGAGGTCATCAAAGGTCAATGACCTGACCTGACCTTCAGGTGACCTTGACACCCACCCTAATGCATGGGGGCAACATCATATCATATATTTGAACGCTTGAAACCACGAAAACACTGCAAACGCGCGGCTAATGCGAGCCGACATACGCCGAATCGCGATTCCAGCCAAACATGGTCTCGAAAAGTAGGTCACAGGTCAAAGGTCACTTGGGTCAGGGTCGTGAAATTTTCAGGGTAGGTGTGAAATTGATGAACGCGAGGGTACTGAAAGTTTCGTCGCGATCGGCCGCTTTTTACGCGAGTTATTCGCGAAAAACCATGGGGGGGGGGTCCGTTCGACCCCCCTATACGGGCGAGGGTTAATGCCTACTGCTTAACAAACGCTCTCTCTCGGAGTTCAATTATCTGACGCTTTCTCCGATGACAGCATTGCCTTATTGGAGCGACAGGTTTGATGACGTCATTGGCTCGTTTCAGGGACACGTTCCGGGACCCGTACGCAGATGACTCCACGCCGTCTGCGTTTAAACTGAACGGTGGTTGTGGTGCACAAAATTCAGGTAGGTAATGTCCGGCATTAATCATCACTGAAAAACATAATTTTACTTCATAATTAGCAAAGAAAGGCGTGACTGACACCAGCGAATTAGTAACTGTTTGTTCTGGTCAGGGCATCCTTCCTAGAATTTCCTTAAACTACCGATATTTTTATATCATGTCGTGCATTATTCTGCAACGTCAATGTTACAGCCGATAAGAATAAATATGTTACCCAGTCACTGGCTGGCTGGACTGTTCTTCCTGTTTATCAGTGACCACGGTATGTGCACTGTTGTAAGTGACGCTGTACCTCTGCCGACTGTCAGATATATTCGGGTGCACCAGCGAGGAGCCCCAATACCCTCCGGAGGTACAGCGGGCGCTGGAGGGCGTCCAGTTCATCGCCCGACATATCAAGGAAGAAGATAAAACCAACGAGGTATCAACTTATGACGACGACAGGATACTCATTTTGTATTATTGTTGGTAGTCAGTTGCACATTCATTTCAACACAAAAGTTAATGTCACTTTGCACATTTTGTTGTTAGCCTTAGCTCTGACAGCCTGCACATTAATATCAAATCACTCTTCTCTTTTAGTGGAGCTAAACAATGTTTCATTTTAAACTTAACATTGATGTTAGCCGTATTAAACTTAGACAGCTTTCGGGCTACGTTCCCTCCAGTCATCATTTAACAAACATTTAAATATATTATATTACCCAAACTAAATGTAGCCTAATAACGTATGCGTGTACTTGTGGTAAGTAAAAATGTCCATATTTATATTTATTCGGTGTTGTGTTTATTCAGAGTTTCCTTCTTCGACCTGTCCAAACTTTTGTCAATTATTAGTACTTATCCTGTGGACCCTCCTTCAAGTGTTCGCTTTTAGAGATCCGATTTCATCGACTACACCTACCTTTGTGTGACAAACTGCCTGATGTATTCTGAGAGCGACACATTTAATAAAATGTCTGCACGGCATTGTTAATGTTATTTCCGCGTCACGAAATCGAACTGTATCACGGAAACCATAAAAGGTACCAATACTAAAAACCACTATGAAGTGAAGCAAGTTAGCCTATAAATGGGTAATTGAATTTCAAATATCAACTTCTTATCGCATTTTTTCCTAAATTGTTGTGTCATCTTATTTTAAAAGTAAAAAATAAGTCACCACATGGTGTTAAACAAAAAGTTTCAAAAAAATAATTATATTTATTTGCTTTGGCAGATGATATTGCCATGGTAAAAACAAACGGGAAAATGTTCAACACACAGTTTTCAGGCAGTTTGTCGCCAACTCTCAAATATTACGCCAGAACATGCCCACATAAAAATGTTCAGCTTTGGCGATTGGGCTGCCAGTGAATCATTCGCCAACAGTTCATTGCTCGAATGCTCCGTTGATTCGCTCTTATTCCAGTCGCACGTTTGTGGCAACATATTCTACCAGACGTTCAAAGAGGACGTAAATATGTATTGGTCTTTTCTTTGAAAGGAACACAAAATCTTAAACTTTGTCGTTTGCTGCCACGAAAATTTCCTCGTTCGAGGGATATCAAAGGTCCGACTGCTTATTCATTCAAGTATATAATCGTGTACATACTTATGCATTTATGTATATATTAATGTATATAAGCATACCCATGCAAGCTCTTGGCCCAACGGCCAGCAGCGCTGGAAATTGCACATTGCTCGAATGCAGATAAGAAAATTGGAAAGCAAACCACAATGCTAAGTTAACTAAGTACTTGTATTAATTTGCCTTTCTTGTTATGAAAACGCTAATTGATGACTTTTCATACAATAAACTAATCTGACTCATCCTGAGATGCATTGTGTTTTCCGAAAAGGCTCACTTGGTTTAAGTATATAAGTGGAAGAGTCACTTACAAGCGCTGGTGCAAGTCAGCTTGTGTGGCCGCCCTCTTTTTTAGAGTCTTGACCAAAGCTCCCACTCACTATCATTGCCGATCTTCAGATACATAATTACGTGGGCTCAAAGATTTTCGATGTCGCCATACCACTGTTGACGAATGCATTCATTCGGGAATCCTGGATATCTATGCATGTGATGCATCATGATGCATCAGATCAGCACACTGAGCAAGATAGATTTGCCTCCAAACTTTTCTTGTCCCCTCTATCTGACATGTCACACACCCTACGTCTCTGTGGCTATCTCAACATGTTTATTCTCTTTACAGCTATCACTCGCGCCCCCTATCTCTTTCCCTACTGAGGCTTTCTTTCTCTCTTCATTCATCTCTTCACAGCATTCAGTCCTTCCCCTTATCCGTTTCCTCCTTCCTCCGTGAACCTTTCCCTGATGTCTCTCAGTCCGTTGCTCTACTGTTGACCATTTTGTCAACGCGTGTCAGTAAGTCCAGGTATGGTCTAGGTTTCCGTCTCCGTCTCTATTTCTGTCTGTTTTATGGTTTTTCTTCTCTCTCTCTCTCTCTCTCTCTCTCTCTCTCTCTCTCTCTCTCTCTCTCTCTCTCTCTCTCTCTCTCTCTCTCTCTCTCTCTCTCTCTCTCTCTCTCTCTCTCTCTCTCTCTCTCTCTCTCTCTCTCTCTCTCTCTCTCTCCATCTCTCTCTCTCTCTCTCTCTCTCTCTCTCTCTCTCTCTCTCTCTCTCTCTCTCTCTCTCTCTCTCTCTCTCTCTCTCTCTCTCTCTCTCTCTCTCTCTCTCTCTCTCTCTCTCTCTCTCTTATTATTACTTTCACTCTCACTCACTCCTATCATTCTCTTTCCCTTTTTTTTCCTGGTTTGCTCCACCTTATGCTTCCTGCACCTATATTTATCCCTTCCACTCTCACATGTAAACCTTCATCGCTTTCCTGTCAGTCTCACTGAGCTCCTCGCCTTCTTTTCTCCTATCAACTCTCCCTCCTGTCCCCGTCCCACTCCCTCCTATATTCCTCCCCTTCCTCCATCTTCCCTCCCTCCCTCCCTGTCTGTTCCTCTCTCCCGGCTCCCCGTTTCGGGCCGGCGGACATATCGTGACCCGGCTCGTGGTTTGCAGGCTCGCGAAGAGTGGAAGTACGCCGCGCTCGTGCTGGACCGTCTCTTCCTGCTCCTCTTCCTGACCTCCAACATTGCCGGCACGGCACTCATTTTCCTGCGCGCCCCGTCCCTGTACGACTATAGCCGGCCCATAGACATCGACCATAGTACCATCGGCATCTATGCGCCGTCGCCGGGCGAGCCGGAGGATGTGGGCATGTATAACATTGGCCCGTAGTGGCGCCGGCGGGCGCCGGCCGCCCACCCGCGGTACGTGGCCGTCACCTGCCTGCGCGTGTCGTGTGGTTCAGCCGCGTGCCGTGCCGTGCCGTGCCGTGCCGTGCAGGTTCGCACACATGGGACGGCTTCCAGCTACTGCGCATGCCCTCAGTATCGCATGACCGTGTCGGCCGGCTTGGCGCAGTTAAATGGACCGTAAATTGACCACTGCTGGGAGAGGAGGCGGGCCCGCCCGCAGGTCAGCTGATAAACACATCTACTAAACAATATTAATCGCACAGCTAAACCAATGATGAGCTACCATGCGCCGGGTTTGGGCCTTACTCACCGGTCTTTATAATTAAGATTTATCATTTTTATATTAAACTAGATAACAACTCAGTGATAACTAGTGTACGGTGAAGGTCATTTTCCACGGACCCTGTTCTGTACTGTGCAGTGCAGGTTTTCAGAGACCTCAGAGTGACTCCAGCTCAGGTAAGCATGTGCCTCGGATGGTTCCGGGCCGTCCCAGGCTGCTGGGCATGCTCCCTGTCCGCTGTCGGCGCTACAGCCTGCCGGCCGGCGGTGCCCGCCTCCTCTCCCTCACTAACTGAACAAGTCGGACTCTGGTGAGCAGTCAGTATACGCATTCCACCTGAGTTCTCTCTTCTCACAGTCTGCCCACTCACTCTCTCTTTAGCGCCGCGTCTCTCTCTCTCTCTCTCTCTCTCTGGCTGCCGGTTTGGCCTCGCTCGGGTGTGTGTATGCGTGTCGATGCTGCTGTTGTGAACGCTGCCGCTGCTGCCGCTGCTGCTGCTGCTGTTGTCAGACCTGCACTCACCTCCTGCACAGTGCGGCCGTTGGCCGCTGCTCTCGCCCGCGCTCCGCCCTCCTCTACCCTCTCTGCCCCTCTACCCACCTTCAAACGCTGTCACCTGCACTTTTGGCGGCGCGATCACCGTCTCATTCGTAGGCGATTGTAGACACAGTCACCCTCCAATGACACACTGTTCAACTAGTTTATAGTTCATCTAGGTTTCTACATTTCAATGAGTTGTTTCTACCGATGACACTTCTCGTCATTTTTAGTTTTGAGCGACGAGGTTTGTTTGGTTACCAATCTAACTTTTCGATGTTGTTAAAAATATCACTCATACCTATGCATTACAGACTTTCCCTTCATCTGCTTTTACTATGCTAATTTACTTCTAGACGATGAATGTTTTCGCGTAATGCACGCAAATCGCCTTCGAATTGATGTAGGGCCCTACAAGGTGCACGAATTGTGAATAACAAACTCACTAATACTCATCAATTCCTTCCATGTCCTCAAATTCTTCCAGTGATATTTGTTTCAAGGGTTTTAGTCGTTTTATTATGTTTTCGCTATATGGGTATCGAATTGTTGTTTGAGTCACTTGTTATTTCTGTCCGAACTTCTTTTGTGTTTCATAAAACTTTTTACTGAAAAATGACCTTCTTGGTTTCTCAGTACCTTATAGAGTTGCTGATTCGCTCATTTTTTCATTCGACTTCGTTCTTATCTATACGTAATATTCGAACTTCACGCTGTTCTGTTACGAGTATTTCATTTTGTTTCTTTCGTACTCTTGCATCAGAGTTATTTCTTTTCTATTTAAGTGCTGCGAATTTCCTGATTCAGTATGAAAGCTGCCCTATCTACCTACTCTAAAATTTCATCCAAACTATTCGTATCAAATTCCAAACACGACTTGCCTACCACTTCATCAACCTTCCCTTAGAAAAGAATCCTTCCTTTAACAAATTTAACCTTGCATGTCATGCCCTTGAAGTTACCACTACCCTACTTGAGCCTCGGCTGCCGCTGCTGCTGACATGCTGACGATGGTGATGCTGCTGATGCTGATGCTTATGCTGCTGGTGCTGCTATCATGGCGTCGGTTTGGGCTGGAATGGTTGGCTCGCATGGTGCTACATCACGCTCAGTCTGGCGTGCTTTCTCTATCTCTGAATCTGACTGTTGGAAATGGTTTATTGTTTTGTTACGCTGCTCACCAGAAGTCGCCATAACTGAGGGATTGTGCGGGATGGGGAAGGGGCGCCGCGGTCTCGATATAAGGGGTCGGACGGACTGGCGAAAATATCGGAATCGCTGACACGGCGGTGCGCTGCGACGAATGAACACAGCCTGCGCTAGAACAGGCTGCTGGGAACATTTGGCGCGAGGAAAGGCGCGGTATGAAAGATGTGTGACCAGTGAATCAGCGTGCGCCATCAAAAGCAAGTAAGAACGACAAACTGAAGTGACTTGTCTTAGAGCTGACAAACTATTGAGGGTAATTCGGGCCATTCTGATAAAACTAATTGCTGCAAGTCGACCACGTACTCAAAACTGAATAAGAAGCGGTCAGTAGCAAAGAAAGGAACATAATTGAATCAAACAGAAAACACCGACTATGCTTGCGTTTGAGGAAATCGCTCATTGAATACCCCATCGTAACACAGCGTTGACGGTCTTCGCTGGAGGGGCATAGTCATTTCACCTTCACTTGCACTGCTGGAAGCGCCGTCAATTTCGAAAGAAAGCGAAATGCACCATGGTTGGATCAACATAATCTACAGAAGATAATGTTGATTTTGATAGATAAGCATGGTATGTGGTGCAAGTACGACGTGAGAAAATGCGTGGCAGGACAAATGATTGATGTCTTATGACCTCTACGCAGTCTAATGCAGCCTGCTCGGAGACGGACCTATGGTAACCAACAGCTGCTACCCCGCCTTTACGTGACGGTGATTGAATGGTGTCCACCATGTCTTATTAATTTGGAGGCCGTTTACAGCGTTATATCTATTTGAATGGTACCTATTTGATTGATGTGGATGATGAGACAAGTTAGACTTTGGTGATTTAATTGTAGGTGCAATTCCTAGTGCGCTTATACGAGATTTTGAAATTGGAATTTGGAAACCCTTATCACCATCGAACGCTGCCTATGTTTTTTTTCATTTGGTAAACGTCTTTTGAATCGATGAAAGTATTGTTGTTTACTAGTCGTATCAAGTAAATTACATTTCGCTTATTTCGTTGGATCTATTCCGGACGATATCGTTTTTTTCATGTCATTAGAGACACTGTCAGTGATGAAGTTTAATTGCCACGCTCGCCTAAATAGGTACCTGTGATAGTTTATGCTGATTAGGTGTGTGTTTTTAATTAACTGCTAGTTATCTTACCATGGATGAAAATAATGGACGTGTCGTCCAGCAGACCGTCAATCCAGGACATGTCGACTGGGTCCTGACGCTGTCCTCCACTGAACACCACGCCACCATCAGCCGGGACCTGCCGTCGTCTCCAGCTGGGTCCCACTGTCGTCTTCAGCCGGACCGCGCTATCTAAGCGGCGTGTGGAGTGTGTGACGGACGCTCTGCCGCTCGGAGACGGACCCGCTCCCCGGGGGACCACTCCATCACACCGTCGACGGGGACGGCCCGCCTGACGACACCGACGGTCCATCCGTCGACACCGACGATTTGCCTGCGGCGGTGACCGACGATTTGCCTGCGGCGGTGACCGACGGTCGTCGGAGCAGCGGCGCTATCGGCCAGCTCGGCGGTTTTCGACGGTGTTCGCTCGGGAATCGCCTCAGGTGCCGCGATATTTGGTGGACAGATGTGATTCGCTGCTGATACCATATCAATATTCGCGATGTATCCGTGCTATAACTGTCAGATTCCCCGTGTATCCGTGCCGCCCGCCCACCACCGCCGCCCTCTAACCGGCCCCGTGCCCGTGTGCCGCCGTGTTGCAGATCATCCAGGACTGGAAGTACGTGGCCATGGTGCTCGACCGGCTCTTCCTGTGGCTGTTCACTCTGGCGTGCGTGCTCGGCACGGTGGCCATCATATTCCAGGCGCCCTCTCTGTACGACACGCGGGACGCCATCGACTCGCAGTACTCCAATATCAAGGTGCCCACCACCGACCCCAGCTACGGCGGCTGAGCGGCTGGGCTGCTGAGCGTCTGACCGGCTGGGCTGCTGAGCGGCTGACTGGCTGGGCTGCTGGGCGTCTGAGCGGCTGGACGGCTGGACGGCTGGCTGAGCAGTGCTGACCGCAGCTTCCAGTGTCACTAACCCCACCACCCGGCAGTGAGCCGTGAAACGAGAAGACCCGGCCGGCACCAGTCAGCAGTCAGTCAGCGGTGGCAGCTTAGTCAGCGGGCGTCAGCGGTCAGCAGCGACGGACGCTCAGCGCCGGCCGTCAACAGTCAGCAGGTCACCGGCAGGGGGCAGCACTGCTGCCGCCGCGGCCGACTCCGGGCGACTGAACGGCGACAGGCCGTTACCGGCTGGTGGGGCGCCTGCTGTATCACAGAGCAGCGTCTCCCGGGTCCACCTCCCCTCTCAGAATCTCTAACCGGTCACTGGACGCTCCAATGTATGACGGCAGCGGTCCCCGCAGTCGGTCTGTGTGGGGTTATCACCGTTCGGTGACTGTTGGCAAGTAGAGTGCATGGGCATCGTGCATAGGTGGCCGGAAAGTGTAGCGATGGGCGGATTAATCTCAATGTGGGTCAGTGTGGATCAATATTAGGCGATTGGAATCACATGCTCGTAGTTTGCGGTTAACCTGTTTCTTTATCTTTTCGGTGAAAACTAAGCAGGTCGTGTAATCTTTTCGAATGCTGACTTTCCATATTAAAAAGTAAGTTATGAGAAGATGAACGCCCATCTTTTCGCCCATGACATCTTTTTCATGTAGGCCGATTTAACCTCAGCCCGTTTCGTAGCAGCTTTCGCTAGTTTTCTGAAAGTCAAAGTGAGAGCCAAAGTGAGAATCAAATTAAAAACATGGCGACGCAATGTGTGTGTAAATGTACCTACAATCTACATGTAATGTGCATACGTGCGTAAGTGATATCTGTCCCAGAGACCAGACGGTGAGGGATGTGCTCTAAGGTGCTTCCTTTATGCTCTGATAAATATCCAACCAGTTATGAATTCAATTGTAGCTATCGTGCTGGTTTCCATGTTGGCACTAATATAAGCAAAAATCAATTATATGAAGATGTAAAGCCAAACACAGTGTGATTCACTTTCGATTTATGCAATGTGCTATTTCAATGTAGGCAGTCTATGTATAACACTATGTTCCTGTACATATGCGTGGATTAGTTCTCTCTGGTTTCTGTGCATCATGTAAGCAATCCTCTAGACCGTAGTAAACTGTAAATATGTCGGAGAAATGTGAGAATTGTACATAGCTACGCTGCAACCATGGTGTGTGACAGTGCTGTTGAAATGATAACCAAGTGATCGTGCTTCGCCGCACTGTTTGACCGTGCTTCGCTGCAACCAGTGACATATGCGACAGCTTTCTATACAGGTGCCAAGTGTGTACCGTGCCAAGATATTTATCAATTGTTAAATCAGTTTGTTGATTGTTGAATCCCGTGATGCTGATCTTCGTTTAGATTGAGGTTACCTAGATTTTGTATGACGCGTTTAATACGTGACCTGTGTGATGTCAACCTCTTGCTTCGTCTGGACACCTGAACTATCATCTTAACGGCGTTTCTAAGAAAATGACAGAAAGATCACATCTGTTTTTAGCGTGGATTACGTTATCGTGATGGATGATCATAAACTTTATGAGCTTAACTTAACGGCTTTAATCGGGATGGAAGCTGGGGCAGCCAGAATGAGACATAAAAGTCCAAATAACACCATAGTTGGAAGACAGATGGGCCACTAAAAATGTCCGCTATCTCCCGTCTTTCACGTCCAAACTTCTGTTATCAGTCCTGGCGGCCAAATCGAACTGTGGATGGTGGTCGATCATTCTGTTGGCGTCCTGAGCTAGCTCGGAAAGCTTAATGCCAATTACTTCCTTACACCACCGGCGTCGTACAGACAGGAGTCAGGTAATTACGTTACAACACTAATTTACACTGCATGGAATGTTTTATGCGCACTTACTTTACTGCTACATTAAATACTTCATATTTCCAATCAAGCACTCCTACATATTTCAGCTTTTCCTCTGCCTGGCATCCCGCCGCGGTGAACCGATGGCAGCTTCAAGAGCGTTTCTGAGACACAGACATAGCCCAGGTTTATTAGCCGTTTTGCCGCCGCACAAATTGCCTGGCAAGATGGCGGCGTCCGGTGTCAGCAGCACCGCGCGGCGCAGCTGTAGACGGCATCTCCGAACGATAAAAACACCGACACGACCGAAATCGCCCCGTTTATTGACATCCACCAGAGTTGCAACGTAAAAAGCCCTCGCTCGCTGATTGTCTCACACCCAACTGATGTCAGTCGCAGTCCTCCGGACATCCCCAGGGCCCCGTAACGCGCAGAGCGGGCTCTTTGAGCCGCTCTCAGCAGCCGTCTCTTCCCGATCTCAGGTCCACCACATGCATCCACAGCAAACGGTAGGTATATGTGCGCCCTGACCTCCGGTGATGGGCCGTGTGATCACATAGGTACAGAACAGCGCATAGCGCAGCCAATGCACCCGATGACTTACTGATCGGCCTGATGACACCATAACGCCGTCGTATAGTCTGACGCGTCCCGCTCACAGTGGATGACAGAAAATAGGGATGCTAGAGGTATGCGCTATAGCTGGGTGACTGTAAAAACTGATTGAGTGTAGGTGCTGTTCTATTCTCTCGGCTCTGTAGCCCGCAAACATTTATATCGCTAGTGCTCAGCAGGGATGATCAAACGTAAACAGATCCGAGCATACAGACACGTACGCAGATATGGTACACGCTAAAACGCACACTTACTACACCACTGATCAGTGATCACGCACGCATCCAAAGCTGCCAAATTAACACTCGTTATTGCTGCCAGATCTTGAAGATTCAGATCACCCACCGCATACTGCACCACCATCGAAACAGGCGGCGCGTAACATTGAGCAAGTGACTCGGAACCGGCGGCCGGTCCCTTCGAGCCCACCCACAGGATCCGCACCGGGACCCCGCCCTGGACCCAGAGGACCCGCCTCAGGCTCCGGGGATACACCGAGCCCCTAGGGGACATGTGGCGACAACGTCAACAAGTTGCGATTGCATTCGAGCAGATTATGTAGCCTATGAGACATTGCTGATGTTGTAGGTATTGCATAGGGTGCCCGCATATGAGCTCATCCACACTGTTACTATCCAGTTCAATCGAGGTCTGCATACATGACACCACTGTCCATCATATAGTCGAGGCATGGTCTCTTTCGGCACCATATTTTCATAAAAGCTGTCATTATCACGACTTCTCACAACGGAATATTGGGCACCCATTTGATCCGTTTGATCCGTTTGGTACTTATCTAACTAGGAAATTTTATGTAGTGGTTGTTTTCTAGAAGAGCCTTTCAAATGAAATGTCGATTGGTTGGCTTCTTTGCTCTTAATTTCAATTAAATCGGTGTCCAATGTTCCGTCATGGAAAGGACTATACGCATCGTTCGGCCGAGTATCGTTCGTTCGCATCGTTCGGGTGTGCCGAACAGAGGTCAGCAATCTATTTTGGTAGTATCCCCGCGAGATAACCCCCGAGGCCTAGAAATAGCCCAGTGGCATCTTAGTGGCTTCGCTATTATTGAACGGTCAACCCATACGCAAACAAACTCTTACACATGTTCGGATAGCCCATCCTCGAAGAAACTGAGCCTTATCTTCAGTAGTTGAGACTGGAATGACGACTGTCTGATCGAGAACTTCAAAGCCAAGCCACGTCACTGGCACATGTCTCAGTCCGTAACATCCGCGCGCTATTGATCGTTGTCGGGCCGTCTTGCGGCTCTCGATCGCCCGCTGTCGGCCGGGTCAGCTCGCGGCGGCTGTCGGAATTCTCCCTGCTCGCACCCGGCAGTGATTCGCGCTGTGCTCACTCGCCCCGAAACCATCCGATTCGTTTACGCACCAGCGTTCCAGAGCTGCGACAAACGGCTCGGATCGCGGCGTGGCCGACGCGTCCGGTTTCGTCGGGAGCGTGCCTCGGTTTGGAACGCCTGCTAACGGGCCGCACGGAGCCGACCCAGCGGCCGTCCGCGACCTCCGCGCTCGCCACTGTGGATCGATACCGGCCCGAGCAGCGGTGTCATTTTCTCTGTGATGGGAGACCGGCGCCCTGCTTTGGTCTCCAGCTGCATCAAGACTGCCGAATGCCACGGCAACAATAAATTCCAGCTGCATTTGAACAAGGAAATGGACTCCAGTCGTAAAGCGGCCGCGAAAACCAGTCACAATGTGGTGGAGGTATCCCGCTCTGCGTGACACGATCTCAGTTCGTTTCGTGGCAACAGAGGGCTACGGCAGAAATCCCCACAAATAGAGCGAGCAGTCTCGGCCAGTTCTTTGTGTGAGTTTCTAGATAACTGGCAACACCCGGACCGAGGAAGCGGCAGAAACGGACAAAGGGTCGTGTTTAACGGGCCGATGTAGCGGGGTGAGATTCCGCTCCGACGGATGGTCGCAAAATCCCGAGAATGGGCTCTAGCTGCAGAACACCAGCAGCTAGATAAATAAGGATGTTAAATAAAAGTGACAAGGAGCCAAACAAACACAAACAAACCCTACCAGACCACACAAAGTCAGCACTAACACAGAGCATGAGGCTTGAGCTGGCCAGACTAAAAGAGCTGAACACTTGCATATGTGTACACTTGTATGAAAACTTAACGCTAAAATCTAGCCTGTGAGCATGATTTGCACCGTGTAATTGATCCCGGTAATGAGCTCAGACTGAATCTTGCAAGAACTTTGAGCAGTTTGCATATTACCATGGAAAGGTGCAATCTAATGCATCCGATGTAAATGAACATTATAATAATTCTGATTGTGAAAATGTGCTTCGGCATATAAAGCTTCGTCCGTGTTTTCCTAGCGCAATTATGCCGCTTGATAAGTCAAAAGTCCATGCGGGATGTCACTGCCGGATAAAATATGGAAGCTCATGTCTAACAGTCGGCGACCCTATTTCCAACAAGCTGTCACTGAGGTACGATTTACTTGAGCTCCGCTGACAAAACGTAACAAAATGCCAATTATTCCTAATCGACATTGGAAATGATTAATGTATCATTTCTGTGGAGCAAAATCGCCTCATCGGCGTTTTGAGACGCTAGCGAAGTCGGCCCGGGCGTTCGCTCGGCATTAAACGTCCGACGTTCAGCGCACTATTAAGCACTAAAGTCATTATGTTGATCATTAGGGGACCAGTCCCATTTGAGCCGGTGCCATCACAAGCTCTGCAGCCTTTATACACAGCGCCATCTCCGGCGACGTGTCCGTGATTAAAGGGACTCTGGAGAAAAAAGTGGGAGCGCTGTGGCTTTTCTGACAGTGAATATCCGAACACATTATCTGTGAATGGCTCGCGGAGCGCCAACTTCGAGCGCCTTCGAAGGAAACACCCTGAATGATCACTCTATGCTGCAGCCTCCCCCGGCGCCTAGTTGCAAAGTTTCCTCTCAAGTTGGTGGCACGTCGTCAGCCTTTTTATCGGGTTTAGCGTGCTCCGAGTGTCGGCCCGTCAGCTGCTCTCAGAGCAACCAGCAGCGACCTGCCAAAACAGCGCCGGCGGACGTCTCCGCTTCACTCCTCCGCTCCTCGCCCATTTACTCCGCCACTCCTCAGCTCCGTCACTGAACGCAGCACCTAGTGACATTGCATATTCCTCCAGCATATCTGCGTAACCAACCGATATCACCCGCTTGTCAAACCGATACCGACTCCCGCTCTTCTCTGCCTAGTTTTCACTCACTCCCTCTCCCTCTTTCCCTCTCCCCCCTCTCTCTCTCTCTCTCTCTCTCCCTCCATCTCTCTCCAGCTCTCCCCATCGTCGCGCTACTCTCCCTTCGCCATTGCATTAGAGAGCCAGCATTATATCTACCGGACGTGTCGCTACTCTCGTCTCTGACGGGATCCGTCGTCTCCGTGTCCATGCCACGTCCATCGCCCTGTCACCCTCTGATCACAGTTCAGTCAGCGGCCAAACTAGCAACGGACCAACAACAAACAGCCTCGCCACTGCTCCCCACTCCCCGTCACCGCTGTGTTCACTTTTTTTCATCACTGTTGAGCTCGGTCACTAGGTCGCCAGGTCACCAAGGGCACCGTCAATCACCAGGTCACCTTGTCGTCAAGGTTCACCACAGGTCCGCGCCTCTCACGCCTCGCCCGCGAACATGCCCATCTGATGGGCGACCTCTGACAGCTGAATATCGATGGCTTGCGTGGTGTCGTAGAGGAACGGCGAGTCGCACAGGATGATGAGCGTGCCGAGCAGCGAGACCACGCTGAAGACGATCAGCAGCACCCTGTCGATGACGGTGGCGATGAAGGCCCAGTCCTGGTCCTCCTGCAATCAGACAGGCGGCCGCCGATCAATAGAGCGCCGGCCGCCGCCCGCAGCCGCCGCCCGCCCGTAGCAGCCAGTCTGCGGGCGCACCGGCACCGGGCGGGCGGGGAGGGGCAAGGAGGGTATCTAGGGACAGGGAGAAACATCTCCTGGTCACAGAATAGCTCAGGATACACAGGCTTTCCCGAGTAACATCAGTGATGAATGGAAAAGAAGGGATCAGGATGAAACACAGGCACACACTGAAGGAAAGCTAGCCAATCCATCGTTCCTGCTCCCATCCACTCGAGCCTAGCTCGAGAGGCTTCCGCAGCTCGCTCCCAAACAGACTTGTTTACCAGTGCCGTCTCCAACAGAGAGGGAAGGGGGGACTCCGCATTGGACGCCAGGGCGGCACCCAGCTGATACCGACCGACAGGCGGGCGCGGCCGCCGTCTCGGCTAGACTCGCCGGTCCTCAGAATCTGCTTCTGATACATATCAATAATATCCTACACGTGATGTCACTGCCGGTTCATCACACTATGCGTTGCTTGTTCCCCGTCCTGTCCGTCTGATCCCCTACTGTCTTACGGGTGTTTCCCAAAAATGTCCGTCCCAATGTCCCCACATCGTGTCCGCCCCTCCCCACACCGTGTCCGCTCCTTCCCCACACAATGTCCGACCCTCTCCCACCATGTCCATCCGCCCTAAATCGCGTCCGTTCCTCCCCCACACCGTGTCCACCCTCCCCAAATCGTGCCCGCCCACCCCACCCCACTCCGTGTGCCCGCCCACCCCACCCCACTCCGTGTGCCCGCCCGTTTGGCGACAAGAGGCGGTCCGCGGTTCGCTCAACTGGTGCGGCGCCGCCGGGGGATGGCAGATCGCCAACCGGCACTGATAGGGCCGCAGACCAAACAGGCATACCGACAGAGCTGGAAACGGGGTGGAACGGGATGGTGACAGCAAGGAACAGACTGAGACAGAGTGGGACGGTGGGATAGTGTGGAAAAGAGTGGGACAGAGTGGGACGGAACGGCGTGGGACGGGGTGGGGCAATTTGGGACGGAGTGGAACGGAGGGACAGTGTGGAACAGAGTGGGACAGAGATGGGAGAGAGGGGCACGGAGTAGGACCGAGTGGGGAGCGGGTGAGAGCGAAACTGGACCGGCTGGGCCCAGTCCGGGCAGGTGCCACATACACACCATTGCAGGAATAGGAAAGACAGAGAGAAAGAGAGAGACAGAGAGAAAGAGAGAGAGAGAGAGAGAGAGAGAGAGAGAGAGAGAGAGAGAGAGAGAGAGAGAGAGAGAGAGAGAGAGAGAGAGAGAGACCATAGAAAACTCAATCGTTGATGGTCGCAAGCTACCAGGCGACTCGCCTATCATAAAATACTCTGGCTTGACAGCCATTATTAATGCGTGGGGAGTATGCAGGTAGGCAAACATCCCATTCCGAAGTATTCAGTTGATTGAGATGAACCATAAAAGCACAAGGAGAGTGAAATGAACGCATCAGGAATATGAAGGATACAATTGAAAAATATATAATCTGCATGCAAGAGAAACGGAAAGGAATCTACTAACTAGTAGTAGGCAAATCAATTGTTCACCACACTTTCAAGGACTTTCAAGAAAATGCGTACCATCAGACTTCCGCTGCGAGTGCGTGGTCAGCGCCGTCCAATTACGTCTCAGCTATTTGCTAACACACTTAAGGAGTCCTCACCGTCGTCAGCGAAGTTAGCAGACCATCACCCTGGTCTGAGTCATCGACTTACCTCGTCCAGACTCAGCTCAGACTCCTGCTGAGTGCTCACTTCATCAACACTACTGCTTGCGTGTTCTCAATCTCACCTCGTTGAGCTCCTCGCCCACGTGCTCTCACCTCGTTAATTAAGCTCCCCTCTCACGTGTTTTCTTACCTCGTCAAACTGATCCTGCACCTTCCAGCAGTGGTGCACAAACTGCACGTTCTGGATGGCTCGCTCGATCTCGTACGGGAAGCGGCGCTCGTCGCCGAAGAAGTTGAGCGCCTGTAGGCGGGCGCTGTCGGCCACCTCGGCATGCACCGGGTGAAACTGGCCGGGCAGGGTGGCCCCCGGAGGCTGAGTAGGCTCGAACGGCGTCTGCGGTTGCGGCGGCGCCCGCTGCGGCACCTTCATCAGCACCAGGCGCGGCAGCTCCTGCAGGAAGAAGCGCCGCACCCAGGGCGCCATCCGGTGCGTGGACGGCTTCCGGTAGTGGATGTTCAGGATGACGATGGTGGAGATCACAGAAATGGTGACAAGAATCATGGTGAAGAGCAGGTACTTGCCGAGCAGCGGCACCGCCAGAGACGTGGAGGGTATGATCTCGGAGATAAGCAGGAAGAACATGGTCTGGGAGAGAAGAATGGTGATGCAGAGGGCCACCTTCTCCCCAGAGTCAGCCGGCAGGTAGAACACCAGGACGGAGAGGTAGGAGAGTGCCACGCACGGGATGATGAGGTTCACCGTGTAGAACAGCGTCTTCCGCCGCAGCGTCACGTTGAAGTAGATATCTGCAAAAACAGACGAGAGCAGCGTTAGTATCGCAGTTCAGCAGAACGGTATTGACTAATGCTGACTGAGCGAAACTTTCTGGGACCCAGTTGGCGAGTTTTTTCCCACTCGGAGGCACGTCGGTGAAAAATAGCGTCCCGAAGGTGGATTCAGTCCCCAGGCCTCATCAGTATTCAAGTGCCGCCAAACGTCAAACCGAGTTTCGGCGAGGCCTTCAGCGAGGCAGTGAGCCGAGAGGCTGTCCAGACTGGCGGCGGGACAGCGTCATATCGTCCGCCGCCTTCAGTGCCGCCACATCTCCGCGCGGAGCACCATGTCACCATCAAACAAAACGGCGACACGAATTGACCTCTTCCATCTGGCGCTGGTGAAAACAAAGTGATCCCACGGCACAAAAGACCTGCCATGGCGGCCGACATATACGGTCCATTTTTCTGCGTTAAAATTTAAACGAGGCAATAAATAGCAGCACATAGTGCGACGCCATATAAATTACTTATTTTAGATAAATGTTCAGCCCTCCGACATTATGCAAGACTCGTCATCAGACCACAGCTGATGAGAATGCAGTACTAAGCTCATTCAATCGACGACAGAGTTACTGCATATGTGTGCATTTGATAAAGCAGCAATAACGTTTCCTATTACAATTTGTTCTCAAATAAAGCCAACTAATTGCTGATTAAAAGTAATTTACCATTGTAATGTTTTTTTCTTCTTATGCCATTCATTTTCGTCCAGCACTGACCTTCAGAGGAGAGCAGAATCTGCTAGGAATTAGCTGTCCACTCGTTCCACATTTCAATGGAGAATTTCGCCATGCCCAGAAAGATTCGTTAATCGAAAAGAAATAAATTACGATAATGGAGTTCATTTAAAGTTTTGAAACATACATAAGCCAGAACGCGAAAAACCAAATCAAGAAATTAGCGGACTTTTGAGGAATGACATTGCTAGCATTCGGGTGTTCTATTTTGTTGCATAACTTGATAACTTAAGAATGTAGCTTTTTGTCTTACGGCGTCGTACAGCGCACTTCGCGTCGTCAGTGTTGCTGTGCTCCTCACGATCATCATCTGTTATCTCATTGCAAAGTAGTGAACATGTTACAACACTATTGCTTCTATCGCAGCAACCGGAAGACACTTTGTTTCGCTGGAAAAATGAAAACGTGTCCGCTCATTCCGACTCTGTAAAGGCACAGATTGAGCGTGCGCCACGAGAACTGTAAGGTAGGCTGTTCCGCAGCACTCTCGTGCTCGGCGGTACAGTCTACATCTCCAGTCGTCTGAGCCGGGAGCCGCATACGTGAGAACAGCGTCGGACGTTGAAATTGCTGATAAAGTTGTTTTATGTTACACTCATTGGAGAATGTTGAATGTTCGACCAATAAGTGACCTATTTTTATAGCTGGATCTGGTGCAGGCTTCTCCAGCCATTTAAGACCCTGTATCAAAAATGCGAATGTTGATGTGCATGGATAGACCAACTTAAGACTTTTGGAGCACAAAGTCGTCGATCTTACGAACAGTTTCACACAAAAGATAATCCAGTTTCACACAAAAGATAATCAGTAAGCGAATGTGATTGCTTCTCACCTGGGTAAGGCTGCACACAGCACGGGTAGAACTTCTCGTGACGCGTGGCCGGCACTCCGAGGATGTCCCACTCCACGCTCGGATAATACTCCTTCAGATCAATGCCGAGCTCCACAAAATTGGAGTCGGGCGTCTGATCTATGTGCCGCAGGTCGATCTGAGAACACCCAGGGGTCACCAGGTTCGCCGCTCATGTGATATAGACAGACATTGGCGTCAATGGGCGTCTGGGGGAGCTGGTGCCGCTTACGAATGGGAGGAGCGCCACATTATCCCGCAAATGGTTCCGAGACCTGACCCGAACTAGAACGTTTCCCACGGGACAGGCCATATAGCTAAAGCTAAGCAGTGAGCACGGCAAACTACTGAGTTGGGGCCATTTCTGTCGTGAGTTCTGTAAATGACCATTTTCGCTTTGATTAGAAATGCATGCACTGTTGTGATTTTTTTGACTGATTGTTGCAAATTTCTTCACAGGCTAGGTATTTTCATGTCAAGTGTGCCTTTTGAGAAACTGCGCCTGCTTTTCTACGTCTGAGCTCCCCGGGGGCGACGGTCGTTTCGGCACCCATGCAGATGATAGAGCAGCAGTTAGTGGCACCTGCGCCGCGGCACCGGCCGGAATGAAACCCGCCTTGCCTGAATGGCATTTACTCCTCCTGTCTCCCTCCCTCTCTCTCTCTCTCTCACTCTCTCTCTCTCCTCTTCCACCTCTCCCTCTCCCTCTTCATATATCAAACAATACGGAGTAGTCCTGCCATTACAAGAGTTGAAGAATGAAGACATCACCGCATTAGCAAATAGTTAAGGTGCAGGACCACACCATGTACTTCGTGCATACATATTTTAGCACGGTTCGTTAATTACGCACATGATTGATTACCCAGCTTCCCTCTGAATGTCTGGCCATATGTAACAATTAACTATTCACGTTATCTCACCTAGGATTAAGTTATCACAAGCCTTCATGCAAGGCGGAATACGAATATCTCTTTCCACGCCGACTGAAACTTCCTGATTAAAAAAAGGATTTTAATTTTATGTCTAAAGAGCATTGAATAGGAAAATGGTACCCATCACAGGCTCCTCTCACCTGATGGCCATCATATGTCCAGCTGCCGAACTTCATAAAACACTGCTGCTGGTCAAAGGGGAAGTAGCGTACGTCGATCTGGCAGTAGGACTTGAAGATGGCCGGCGGATCCCAGAGCACGCGGCCGTCGTTGTGAATCATGGCCTTGGTCAGAGTGGTGATCACGTATTCCCCATCCGCGCTGAAACAAATGGCTTGCCGTCTTGAGGCAATAACGTCCGGAACGAAACTCGTCTGTATGCATTGACACACAAATACAAATTGACCGTGACTGCTTGATAAATTGATCGATTAGCTCGACCAGAAGGGGTTTCTGATTCATTCTGAGTGTCGACTAATGGTAGGTAGTAGTCAATGGTTATGGCTTTTTGTGCATTTTAATGGAACGCTGATACAGTGTGGTGGGCGATGGCCATCCTCGCCGCTTGTGCGAAAATGGGGATCACAAGGGAAGGTGAAAGGTCCCAAGAGGAGAGAAAGAAATCAAGAGTGACAGAGAGAGAGAGAGAGAGAGAGAGAGAGAGAGAGAGAGAGAGAGAGAGAGAGAGAGAGAGAGAGAGAGAGAGAGAGAGAGAGAGAGAGAGAGAGAGAGAGAGAGAGAGAGAGAGAGGAAGGGAGAGATGACAAGGTGATCAGGAAAAGAAGGACGGGTAAAGGAGCGTCAGAATGGAGACGGGACCCACAATAGTGCCGAGGTGGGAGCACTCACACATGCCCAGAGCAATTCGGACAAAATGAAGGTCCGGTAACTGCCGGCTCCCGCCTCTGTGGTATGCGCACCAGACCAGTCCAGACCAGACCAGACCACACCAGACTGCCTGGCTACTATGACGCTGTGCAGCCCGCCGCAGCGCCGACGGAGCGAGAGAGCGCCGCGAAATATCGGCCCCGCCGCGGCCCGGCCGGCCGGACACACCGATGAAGCATTCAGGAAACGGCGCCGGCCCCATATTTCCGGCCGGGGGGAGACGCATACCGGCGGCCGAATATCGACGGCCGAGCGCGCCACCTTCGGCGCGGCGCGCCGCCAGCGCCGCCGCCGCGCCACAATGACGGCAACAAATGCGGCCATCCGTTGGGCCGCCTTCGGTGAGAGGTGGCCACCGCGGTGTCCGGTGAAACGACCGCGGCCGGGCCGGGAGCCGATATTGGATCGGCTCGGCCGACAGATCAACGGATCGCTCCACCACCGGATCCACTCGGCCGTAATACCATCAGACGCCCAAAACGAAATTGCATTTGTGTTTGGTCCCACTAATATCATACGTCAATGAAGATATCAAGAGAAATGTGGTCAATCAAGCAGTTCTCGAAATGTGATGTGAAATTGCGATTCGGATGCGGAGATTGCTAAACGCTCTATTGCTAATTTCTATTATTCGGTACATCGGTTTACTAATATCCAGCTCTGTGTGGAGCTGCCTGGAAGGCTTTGATATGGTCAAACCTGACCTGGTCCGGCCCCATCAAGCTCGATGAATTGGTTCGGTCTGGCCTGGTCTGCTCTCCTCTTGTCTGGGTTTCGTCCGGGTTACTGCAGTGGCGGCGGAAGGTAATTTTGGATGGGGGTGCAAAGTTTTCCCAAGAGGCCCCTCTGGAAGTTTTGGGCCCCCCTCCAGTGTTTTTTTGTGATTATTATTGATTCATGAAAAATGAAGATTTTGGAAAACTATCCCCATACACACAAGTTCTGTAAAAGGTTTGAAATTGCAGTGTACCTGCCTATCTCAAATAATGAAAGCATAAAGAAGCAAATGCAGCTAGTTTTTTATCGGCTAATCTTTTAGTCTAGCCACCATCCGCAGCGTCTCAAACCACTTTTCTGGATCCGCAGTGGACCATTGAGTGCCCTACGAGACCGTTCCAAGAAGACCGTGTTTAGATGCCCCTTGGAAACCGACCTCATAGAGACTCCTCAAAGGCCTACATGACTCCCCAGATTGAATGAGCCCTCCGATCAGAGTCGGTCCCTTGAAAGTTCCTGAAAGGTTTCAGAAGGCAGTATAGGCTCGAAAGTCTTTTGAGGGCTCTCAGAAACCGGCATCGGACCCCAAAAAAGCCTGTATGGAGGCCCTCCAAAGCCGGGATGGAGGCCACAGGAGCCGATGTTTAGCCTAAAGAGCCGGTATGGAGGACTGAGTAGAGGAAAGGGGTCTCAGTGGGGCCTTCGGGGGCAAACTTTTGAGCCCCAAAAGTATGTGTGGGGTCTTAGAGGCAGGTAGACCCCTGGGGTATGCACGGGGTCTCAGGAGCTCGCGTGTGAGCCCATATATTCGGCTGGCGGCTACTAGAACCAGCATGGGGATTCTTAGAAGCCGCTTAGACCCACATTTCATGGGTCATGAGTCCCAAGAGTCGATGTAGGAACCATAAAAGCCGGTGTAGGGCCCATGGCCCTATAAGTTCCGACATTGAGACTCTCAGAGGCCGGTGACGGGGCACCAAGAGCAGATAAAGTGCCTCAACAAGCCGACATGGGGCCTGAGAATCAGTGTGGAATTCCAGGAGCCTGCGTGAGCTCTCGGAGACCTTCGTATTTCATAAGGTCCACAAAGGTCGTTGGATCCTCAGAATCTGAACTTTGTGGGGCCCTCAGAGGCCAGCATGTCTCCTGGCACCTGCCTGTGTTGAGTTGAGACCCTCCGAGGCCGTCGTAGGGTTCTTCAGAGGCCAGCGTTGGCCCTTGAAGCCTTCGTTAGGCCCTAGAAGCCGTCAAGAGGGCCCTCAGAGGTCAGCATGGCCCTGGAGCCTGCCTGCGTCGAGGCCCTCAGAGGCCGTCGTGGGGCCCTCAGACGCCAGCGTGGGCCTTCGGAGCTTGCGTTGGGTCTTAGAGACCATCGTGAGGGCCCAGAGAGGTCGTCTTCAGGGCTCTCAGCCCCTCAGGGACCGTCCTGGGGTCCTCAGAAGTTGTTGTGATTTGTGAAGCCTTCGAGAGGATCATCAGAGGTCGTCATGAGGGTCCTTGACCATAGTGAGGGTCTTCTTCATGGGCCCTCAGATACCTTTGCAGGGCTCTCAGAGGCCTTGGTAAGACCGCTAGAGGCCATCGTTGTTAGGGCCCTCAATAGACCGTTGTAGGGCCCTCAGATGCCAGCATAGCCCCTGCAACCTGGCTGTGTTGGGGCCCTCAGAGGCCGTCGCTGGGCCATCTGAAGCCAAATGGGCCCTCAGACTTGAGTTGGGTCTAGGGCCGTCACGAGGGCCCTCAGATACCGTCGTAGAGGCCCTCAGAGGCCAGTGGGGCCCCTGGAGTCCTGTGGGACACTCAGCGGTCGTCATGAGGGCCCTAAGTGGCCGTTGTAGGGCCCCAGGGGACAGAGGTCGTCGTGGGAGCCTTCAGAGATCGTCATAAAAGGGCTCTCTGAGGCCGTCGTGGGGCCCTCAGATGCCGCGTGGAGCACCAAACGCGGCTCGGGACACTTTTAGGCCGGTGTGGGGGCCCCAAAGACTAGCATGGGGCGCTCCTGACCATAATTGGACATCCCGGATGATTCCACATCAGTGTTCGTTTCCCGATCACTGGTTTTCAGGAGAAAATGTATTGGATGGTGCGACGGGCCCCTTGTACGGATTTTGGGGGTGCAAAAAGATATGTTTGCACCCCATGTTCTTCGATGGGGGTGCAGCTGCACCCCCTGCACCCCCTATTCCGCCGCCACTGGGTTACTGCCGTCTCCGAGCTGCGTGGGTTCTCTACTGCTGCCGCCAGGCCGGTGCCGCCAGTTCCCGGCCGCCGGACGCGCCGTATACGAGCTGAAGTGCCACCGGTACGACCTCACTGGCCGGTACAGCCCAATGACAGCGGTCCCAGCCCACGGCAGCGCCAGACAGCGCCGCCACCAGCCGCCCCAGAGACGACCCTGCCATTCGCCCGCATATTCACAGCCGCTCGCTCCGAGAGCGGAAATGAGAAAAGTTGCCAATGTTACCTGCTGTGTAGGCTGATGTTGCTGAATGTAAGGCGGCCAAGATCGTAAAACGCGAATACTTTTGAATTATGTCGTAGCCCCACTACAGGGGAAGCAATGACTACATAGAAACCGTGCATACTGCATATAAACATAATTGCACAGCTAACTGAATGCGTGAAGCAACTTAAACAGCATACTTAGAAACTGCCGCTTTGATTCATTGGATTCGAAATTGGCTCTGTCATTAAATCGACTGATTTTACCCAAGTGCTTAATTTTCTGATACACTGAGCTTTTGCTGCGATGCTCATGAAATTATCGTCGGTAATTCATTTGTCTGTCATAAAACAACTACAAGCACTAAGCAGCTTTGTGCAATGTGCATTGTACAGCCCTCAGCAAACTGCGTGGTAGGTATTCTTTTTTCGACAAAACCGATAATAACTCAAAGGCTATGCTATCAGTCGGTCGGAACTCATTGCATATAGATGCGCCATGCTCCACTCCTTCGATTGGGTCTATAACTAAACGAAGTATGCGCCTTGTGTGGCAACAAAATGCAAAAGTTTGTTTTGGGGGCAAATATAAACCTTTAGGTTTTATTGCTGAACTAGATGGAAAATGAATACGGTGCTGATGCCAATCTAAGATGTGGAGTCTCGCGCGTCTTGCTGTTACGATTTCCAAATGACTGATAGCAAACTATTTGCCTCATTCTCGTTTTTGTCGAAAAAAAATACCTACCACGCAGTCTACAGAGGGCTGTACCTAATTATCGATATTAATTCGATGAAAGCAGACAAGAACCCAAAAAGACGACGCATATAAATTGTTAAAATAGTTTATCAGACTGCCTAAAACAGACTGAAAACATCTAATTCAAGATATGATGTCGGGGAGGTGAGGGGGGAGGAAGTCAATATCGGCTAATGCGTCCTTGTGCATTGTGAACCCAGTAATAGACTTCCCAAGGCATGCGGAATGCGGATGCTGGCTGGGATTTCGCCTGTGCCGAGTTCTTCAATTTTCCAAGCCTCAATCACGGTTCGAAATGACAACCATAACGGCTTTATGTTTCATTAGATAGTTAATGGGTTTCTTTCATGTGGAATATTTCCCTTTCTTTGTGACCGTCGTAATACCTTATTCAATATGGCATGGCATTGGCGTAAGTTGCAAGGGTCCATATTTAACGTATCAGTCCTTTACACTGCTGAATGGAGTCGATGTCTCACTTGTTGTAGAGGACGATGTCGGGGAGCCAGATGTGTTCTGCGGGCACATACAGCTGCTCCACGCCGCCGTACTCCTTGGGGTCCCACACAAACTTGTGATCCATCCACATCTGGAAAAACACACAATACCTGTAAGTAACACTATTATAAATTAATTACACAGGCAATAAATTGTCCAGGAGAAGACAATTCGCTATTCTCTTGGAGACAGACTGCTGACTGCGCAGTGCTCACTTTCAGCTTTTTTAATGGACTTACACCGTCTCGTTTTCAAAAATATTTTCTGTTCGCTAATATCTCTAATAAAGGAATTTGAAGTCAATATCGCTGCACATCACTTCCGTTTTCCACAAGTAGGACATAACAGGGGTGAATCATGAAACCCAGCTCTATCATCCAGCTCTACCAAAACTAAAATAGCGCTATTCAGCACAAAACCAAAAACTAAAGTAGGCACCATTGGTCCCAAGCTTAGAGTGCCAGCGGCCAGAAGTTTTGGATGCACCGACTCTCATCCTCGGCTCATCACTTGAGTTGACCAGGGAATATGACTCTGTCGGAATATGACAGCAGAGGTCATTCTGAGAGTTGAAGGCTGCCGATCAAATAACTTCTGATATTCCATTTTCAGGCCTCATCTCAACTAGGTACTAGTCGCTAGAAACCCGCTCTTGAGACAATACATAATAGTAATAAACACATAATTCAGTCTAAGCTTCGCAGTTCACTTTTGCAACCAATTACCGAACTGTGATAAAACATCCACTCCCTTGCGCCGACATTCTAAAGGCCTGGCTACACTATGCGTTTTCTGCGTGCGTTTTTGCAGGTTTGCGTGTTTTGCGTAATATCGTTCTAGGAAAAAAGTTATAAACAATATAATTTTTACTTTGGGTATATACAAAAGCTAATATAACTCTTATGTAACTAAAATTTAAGGTGAAAAACATCACAAAAACGTAATATCGTTCTTTTTTCTAGAACGATATCACGCAAAACACGCAAACACGCAAAAAACGCACGAAGAAAACGCATAGTGTAGCCAGGCCTTTAGAATATAATTTAAAAATATTTAGAATACATTGCCAAACTACACCAATCTTGGCCGATGCATATCCGCCCACACTATGAGCGCCTCAGACGCGTTGATGGGTTGTTCGTTTCGCTAGCCATAGTTTAATGAAACCTTCACGGCAGGACGATATATTCAGCGCTGCTGACGTGGCAGTGCCATTTATTTTCAGCCCCTGACGTTATCAATATTGATTGTCATACAACGCATCAACGACGGGAGCCATGTTGTCGCCTTTTCCGTCCTCTCCGTTCTAAATGACCTGTTTACTGCTCGAAAGTTTTTAAACATCGGCTGTCAACAGCACAGAGAAAACTGCCTTTCACAGTAGGGGCAAACGTGTTTCTCTCAAAATATTTATCGATTATATTTTGGTTTATAGGTACCTATTCATCGATGCAGTGTTGGACACGTTTTTAAATAAACTGAAAAACTAAGGTTTGGTGAGAAAAAAAATATTTTGAAGTAAGAAAAGGTAAGGCGTTGTTCTCTTTATGTTAAACATTTAAGCTGATGTTTGAAAATGTTTGTGAGAAACGCTTCACTGTGTATCAACGTGCAGGCATGTACTTACAACAACAATAAGCTATATAGGTATGTGAACCTCAAATTATTTGAGCCCAAATGCTTCCCCTGGTTTGCTACCTCACGGTCGCAGTGGGTGACTCAGTTTCGGATGTGTTTGTATGATTTGTGGTGATGGATATGTGCATGTGTGCGTATGTCATGCTTTCCATTTCGTTTTACCGTATGACGTAACTGAGCGAAAAACCACCGTTTTGTGTGGACCTCTTTCGAATACATCTGATATGATCTAATCTGATCTGATCTGATCTGATCTGATCTGACTATCAAAAAATGCAAAATGTGGACTCCAGCACGCGTGAAAGCAAATTGAAACTGGTCATACATCAGATGCATTCACAAAAGTAAAGCATTAGAAGACCTACATATACAAGTATTGTCACATCGGCCACGGTATTCAATTGCTTTACTGGGTAACTGGCCTGCGCCTTTATATCATTCTTACTTTTTTCCACCATTCTTACTTTTTTGTCCACCATATTACGGCTTTCTTCAGGCGGGGAAAATATCCAAAATCAAATTTAACTTTCAGGATACAAAATTGGAGAACATCTCACTTAATTAACTCTACCTGAATTATTCATCAAGCAGCATAAGCAGTTTTATCCTCGATTGATCGACAGCGAAGTTAATGATTTGTTCAGGATAGTGTAAGATCGGCTCACTCACGGCGGTGCTTTCTAATCAATCATCGTTAATTGGTATATAAGCCGGGATGGGATCAACTTGAATTGAATTTTCTTTGGGGGCTATTTGTGTACACTACTTCAATCATGCATTGCTTCATTAAGTTGCGCAGTGCAGTGTGACATTGGATGATAAACGACCAAGAGTGGGAGCGAATCGTCTGCCCGTACCTCACCTTTTCATCGGCTGAGAGAGTGAGCCACAGAGAGTCAGCACCATGGGTGGAGAATGTTTGAAAAAGTTACCCCGGCCGGCGACCGATAGTCGCGGGAAGACGATATACTCACGTTGTTCTCAACGGTCATCATCAAACCCCTATTCTGACGCATGGAATAGGATGCTGTGTTTGCTCAAGGATGAGCGTTGTGTCCGACACCGTATTATTCATAACATTTTTGGAATGATCGAAAAGGCAATTTCCTTTTTATTTCTTTTTACTTAAACTTCCAATTTCACACCGAACCCAAACCAAACCATATGCCATTTTGAGTACCTAAATGTTGCGTTTTCAGCTTTTTATTGTGTCTCAAAATAGCTACAAAAAGACAACTCACCATAGTAGAAGCTTTACAGAGAAATTGACAGATCGAACCAAGCAAAGCACTAAAATAGGTCACTGACATCCACGGGCGTAGCCTTTTTCAATGTTGGACGGCTCTTATAATACAAACAGGGAGTCGATCCAGGAATATCGACCGGTCCCGGTCTCGTAGCTCAGTTGCTAGAGCGTTGGATTCCGCGTGGCGAGAGCACGCGGCCCGGTTACTACAGTCCGAGTTCGAAGCATGATGGCCGCTCGGTGTTTATGAGCACCCTGACGGGTACGCTCATAAACGGGTGTGGTTGCGGTTGGTGGCAGGTCAGTTGAAGGCAATGAGGTCAAACAGTAGTTTTGAAAAAGTGCGCCGAAGGCGCGCCAAAATTTCGAAACTGAACAGGATGTGAGAGCAATCTTGGCATTGGCGACCACACGCGGGTCTTAGGGTTGGAGATTATGGCAAGTTAAGTAAATGGTAAATACCTACCTGATTTGCAATATTACGCCCATGGAAGTCAACATTCGAAGAGCGTGAGTTTTCTTTTCTCGTATGGAGACAGCTTTTAGGATTTACAAGAGTAGAAAAGTTACCCCGGCCGCGCCGGGGTAGGCTGAAAGTTACCCCGGCCACGGCCGGGGTGGCCGGGGCAGGTTCTCCACCCATGGTCAGCACTTTACATTCCGTTTATTTTGTTGTAAGAGCGAATCTCTCAGACAGTGCCTCACTGGCTAAGATACGTATAGTCAGGCGCTGATGATCAGGGAGTGCCCAAATTGCTGAGTCACTCACTGGGATTGCCACAGAGAGGAAACATGTAAATTTATTTTGATTTAACATCAAATTTCAGATGAGCAGCGTATACCCATTGATATGATGCCTGCATTGATCAGTGGTCAGTGGTGTCAGTAGTCAGTGGCCAGTGGTCAGTGGTCATAGGTAAGTGGGGTCAGTGTTGTCAGCGGACATTAGTGTCAGTGGTCAAACATGGCCTGCATTGGTCAGTGGTCAGCTAGTCAGTGGTCAGTGGTCAGTGGTCAGCGGTCAGCTAGTCAGGGACCGGTAGTCAGTGGTCAGTGGTCAGTGGTCAGTGGTCAGTGGTCACTGGTCACTGGTTACTGGTCACAGGTCACAGGTCCGTTGTCAGTGGTCACCTGTCAATGGTCAGTGGCCAGTGGTCAGTGGCCAGTGTTTACTGTTCAGTGGTCTGTGGTCTGATTAGGGGCGGCGCTGCCCGGCCAGTCGAGCGGCCCGGCCTGTAGGGACAGATAACGCCGCACCCGCCGGTGCCAGAGCTGGGCTCTGCTCTGGCCCGGGCTGGACTCTGCTCTGTAGGGACAGATACCGCCGCACCCGCCGGTGCCAGAGCTGGGCTCTGCTGGACTCTGCTCTGTAGGGACAGATAACGCCGCACCCGCCGGTGCCAGAGCTGGTAGGGACAGATACCGCCGCACCCGCCGGTGCCAGAGCTGGGCTCTGCCGGACCGCGATATTGGGCCGGCTAACCAGGGAGGGAGAGGAGGCGGCCAGTCGGGGGGAGGAAGGAGCCGGTCAGCTGGGGAGGAAGGGGGTCGGCTGGCTGGGGAGGGGAGCGGGCTGACTAGTTGGGGAGTGGGACGGGGATGGTAAGCGGTCTGGTATAAGGGGACATGACTGCGTCTGTTCTGAAAGGTCTTATCTGGAATAACGGGACATGGAACTGATCTGGAATAGGGCTTGTGCAATGTACATCACCCGAACGGTTTTGGGGAGGCTCTGGCATGTTATAGCTGAGGGGGGGGGGAGAGGGGGTCATATGGCAAACTTCTGGATATACGCTTGTTTGGGGGCGGAGTTCGTCCCCATTGTGGAAGGGGCTGAAATCTCCCTTTATCTGGGGAGAGGGGAGAATTGAGGGAACCCATCAGCATCTTGCAATGTGCTAACCGTAGACTCATCCAGCACAAGGCTGAACGCACCCCGTCTGAGGAGGGACCCCTCGCTCTCCCGTTCGACGGGGCGGGGCGTGTGCCTCGGGTCGGGGTTGGGAGTTCCGGAGCGGGGCTGGGCCCGGGCCAGGCCGGTCCCGGGCCGGACGGCGCCCAGTTCCGGCCGACTGCCGAGCCGCGTCCCACCGATCATCGCGACAGCCGCGCAGCGCTCCATTGTGCCGCTGGAACAGAGCGCCACCACTACCGGCCTACAGCCGCCCGCCTGATGGACAGCCCGCGGCGGCACCGGGCAAAATACAAACGGCCGACAACGGACGGCCGACAATGCATTACCACTGTCTGCGCCCGCTGATGAAGGGCATCTAAAAATGACGGAGACAAGTGATAAATGATGTCATCAATAACTCGACGCATTTCAGAAAAATATTCAGACACGCCAGTCACAGCCTATTTGTTTTACGGTAGACGCTACGCTAGTGCAAAACTTCAAAGCTTTTTGCCTGTAGGAAATAACACATGTAGTAAGGATGGGTCTAACATGGAAGAGATGCCATTTATCATTCACATCCATCGTTCGTCGATCCATCAAACAACAATTCATTTCAGTTCGGAACTGCCACGATACACGACGGTGTCAACCAGCTGATAGCTGAAATGAAAACGCGTAAATGGCAGCCCAGAATCCAGATGTCAGAGAAATGCCAACACGGCTACAGAGAGTTTAACGAATACAATGTATATTAATAAAAAACGATGGATAGAACAAACCCTAATCACATTTTGCTGATTCCAATTTCCAGTGCCACAATGCATGCGTCTGTGACCCATAACGTATGCGTCACACTTTCCTGACTTGCTGACTTAAAGTGTCCAGAAAATTAATATGTACGATCCAATTTAAGAATAAAATAATTTAGCTTCAAAGTGCCACTTCAGATTGGGAGCTAAATTGCCCCTTCTTTCCTTTTCTGTGAGACTCAGCTGATCGTAGCTGGGTCTTCCTTCTCCAATAACTCCGTTTTATGACGATTTTACCGACGTGATGCTCTCATAAACTGGAGGGAGTTATGGGAGTTTCTTATATTCCTTATCGGGAGCGCCAGCGGTGGATCAACTGCTGCAGCTCATGGCGATCCCCAAATGAGCTGAGACCGGCCGTATCGGCGGCGGCAGTGGCCGCTTGGCGGACCGGCCGGCCGCGGGGGCAGACCGGCAGCCGACCCCTGGCAGGGGAAGTGACGCCGCTCTGCCCCGGATATGGCGCATATCCGCTCGGAACCGACAGCACCGCGCCGCATTCAGATGGTCTGAATGGCGGCCGCAATAACAGACACCAGGCCAAATCGGTGGCACAATAATTAACAGCCAGACAGACTGTTAGGGAAATCACCCTGGCGAGAGATGGTAAACGCGGCCGCTTAACGACTTATTGTTGTCTCCAAATGACACAAACAAGCAGGTTGATTGCAGGTCGCTTACTTTACATAAAATTTGCGATTGTTACATGCTGATATGATTGAATGACATCAAAAATTCCTTGCGTTAAGATGCAAACGCTTTCCATTTTAGCCAGCAGTATCCGGTGAAATTAAGCTCTATGGCTAGAATATAAGGTTGAATGAAACATGGATGGAGTATTAGACTCGCATCATGAGAAGTTAATCCAGCGAACGTTAGCGACACTCCTACTGGAGTGTCGCTAGTCCCACATAGTAGAGCAAGCAGAGGGTCTCTCGGGAAAAACAAGGTCGGAAAAGAGTAAAGAGAGAGAGAGAGAGAGAGAGAGAGAGAGAGAGAGAGAGAGAGAGAGAGAGAGAGAGAGAGAGAGAGAGAGAGAGAGAGAGAGAGAGACAAAGAGAGAGAGAGAGACAGAGACAGAGAGAGAGAGAGAGAGAGAGAGAGAGAGAGAGAGAGAGAGAGAGAGAGAGAGAGAGAGAGAGAGAGAGAGAGAGAGAGAGAGAGAGAGCGAGCGAGAGCGAGAGTGAGAGAGAGAGAGCGTGAGAGAGAGAGAGAGAGAGAGAGAGAGAGAGAGAGAGAGAGAGGGAGGGAGGGTCCTATGATGAGACCTAATCGGGTTATTTATAGCAGCTCAAGTCAGACCAAGTGGCAAAGAATGGCAGTGACAGGCCAATTAAACGCATACCTACTCCAATTTAGTTCGAATAGAATGTTATTGGACCGTCAAGAAGGGTTGAAATGGGAACAAATTAGAAATACTTTAACGTTTCCTTTCGACCTATCGACATTTTGTGACCAAGATTACTACCACGTGAACTCCAATATTGAAGAAAGCATGAGACAATTGGTCATTTATTCTCAGTAAGCCTTTATTAAACGTCAATGTAATTTCATACTGGCTCATCTATTTGATATTCACATTTGATAATCTTAGACCTTCGATCTGGCTTCATAAATGCTTTACGAAACATCTTTTGCTATAGCTGTTGTTCCTTCAAATCATTTCAGTTAGTGACAACAAATATCGCCGAATTATGGAGACTCGTGTGGAGATTAGTAGCTCTATATCTGTATCCTTAAAACGTCACGCAGCTACATAGGGTACTCACATGTTCCACCCACACGTTGGTCGTGAGAATTTGGTCCTTCAAGTTCTGTAACAAAAGTGCAGACAGTGGTAAGAATCACAAAAGGTCGCTAGAACAACAATGCCTTCAGTTACACAAGATGGATGCAAACTTATGCAAACTTATGCAAGTTTTGCTCATTACAGATTTCTCAGCTTTGGCCTTTTAAACGTGTTTTTGTGTACATTATTTGCAATACCGTGGCTGCAATTACCTCCCATGGAAAATGGTCAGATCAACCTGTTGTTTTTTATTGCCAGCGACTGGTGACAGGACCCCCCCCCCTCTCCCCCCCCCCCCCAGCTAACACAGCAGGCGACAGTGCACACCGTAAACAAACTGGAATGATTCACTGGCCACGGGTCACAACGAGCGGCACTAAATGGGCTATTACGGAAAATCGAATGTCGCACTCCGTCCTGTCTCGTGTGCGATGGATCTCCTCGTTTTCCAGTACTGGGTTCTACGCTACAGGAGACAGTCCCGCCTGCAAGATATATGATAGGCAATAGTAGTACCTAAAGCTAATAGAAAATGTGTGCTGTAATGGGGCGTACTACTAATGAATAAAGCCGTCTTGGTATTAATAACATCTCTTCGTTTACAGCAAATAAATTCGAAAAGAAATAGGCATAAAAAGTTAAGTTGTTTAACCATGTAGTCTGTCGTTAAAAAGACAATAAATTTGCCCGACACTCGGAACTCGATGCATTTTACATGTACTTACATACATACATAGGCCACAGGAAGGCCACAGGAAACAGTCACACGAAAACATAAATAAGCCTAGTGAATAATGCAAAAGGGCGCTACATGAAAACGAACTTGGGTCAAATTATGTTGAATGCATTCCTTTTTGGCATTTAAGTTCAAAGCTTTGACAACTGTCGAGTGTCGAGCCAGAATTTAAAAGACTGATTTGTTGTGTACGCAAGAGGATCATAGCCGGGCCAGAACTCATTCTTATCCGACATTTCACTCAGAACTGGCCATATATTACTGGACGTATGCATAAGGGACGACGTGACCCTTCCATTCATTCTATTACTGGGCGGGGATGCGCCGGCCGGGCAGCGCGGCCCGGGTCCCATTCCCGGCGGATTCTCATTCGCTCGTTCATCAGAGCTCGGACACTGGCGCCGGAAACTGGTCCTGGGGCCGGAGCTGCGGAAACTCACAGAAAGCAGCGCCGCATTGTAAACCGGCTGTGATGTGGCACATCAGTTTCTGAGTTGGTGCTCTGTAAACACGAGTGGGCTTTGAAGTGGAATTAAATTAAAGCAGGACGTCGTATTCAGCTTTACTTGCGAGTTGTGGGTTGATGATGAGTTAAAAAGTTCGAGAAATATCGTTTATTGAAGACAGGAATTACAAGCTGCAGTCAATTGAGGATCTGAAACTTTTCTAGATCTAATTAAAAATTACATCTCCCACCCTCATATGCAATCCCCTGGGCATCAGGAATGACTGCAAGCGAGCCACACACAACAGCGTCAGAAGTCACTCAGCGCCACTTTCTCTGGATACATCTTACAAAAGAAGCGTGAGCTAACTTTGACGTGTATTAACCCTCGCCCGCACATGCCATTTTCCCATCCTAGAACGCACATGGGGGGGGGGGGTGGTTGCCACCACCCCCGCGCCATTTCGTTCCTGTTGGAGATAGAGCTTAGCGGTAAATACCAAAAAGATTCTTTGGGAAGAGACGAATCCAATGATACCCAGTTTTACCTTCTCAGGTCAGTCATTGACCTTCCAGGTCAGGTCAAACTAAAAAATGTTGCTGTTTTGGGTCGCCGTTGGAAATCAAGTGCGCTGCTTATCAAATACCGATGACGATGCTGTTTTCTGGTGCCAAGCCAGCTAGAACCTCTTTGTCACACTACCCGACCAGAATTTTGCTGCTGAGGTCATTTCAGGTCAAGTTAGGTCAAGGTCAACTATACGTGTTTGTAGGTCTGTGTGTGTCTGTGTGTATACTGATGTGTGCACCGATTGTTTATGTGTCCATATTACATGAAATCATGATCTGAGAAGCTTTTACCAAAAATGCAGTCAAAAAACTTCACAAAAAGTAAATTCCGCTTGCCTAAAACGTTATTATCTTAGATGACCTAGGTTGACCTTGACCTTGACCTTGACATCTGAACATCGTCAAACAACATGTTCCATGATAGGTGGGAGGTAAGATAAGACTGGTAAAAAGGGCCGAAATCAAGGTGTCAAAAGCTCACAAGGCCCATAGCCAACGCAAGATGTCGAGAATTGGCCATTTGGGTCATGACATGACCTGAAAAACAAGGTCATATCTCCGAAACCAAAAGTCACAGAAACTTGAAATTTTCAGTGTACATCAAGAAAGGATAGAGGAGCAGCTATACGAAAAATCAGCCTTCTAGCTCTAAAAATGTTGAGTGCAGAGCAGAAAGACTACCTGGGGGGGGGGGGGTGGCAACCACCCCCCCCCCCCCCCATGTGCGGGCGAGGGTTAAGTCATATGATTCCTGCTCGGGCGCAGCATAGTGCCACTGATGGGCGTGCATATGACACAATAGAACAGCAAACCTCCAGACCACCAGATCCAGCCAGACCGACATATCAACAGACCGACAGACTGCCGACCCATCAGACCAACAGACCACAATATCACCATGATCAGACCAACAGGCCACCATGTCACCAGACCAGCATACCAACAGAACGACAGACCCACATACCGACAGACCGACAGACCGACAGACCGACAGGCCGACAGGCCGATAGACCGACAGACCGATCGACCGACAGGCCGTCAGACCACAGGACCACCAGTCCACAAGACCAACAGACCAGCAGACCAGCAGACCGATTGACCAACAGTCCGCCGGACCACAGGACCATCAGATCACTCACTCTACGGGCCGACTGTGCGAGTGAATGGCCGCAGTTCCACCAGAACCCACGACAAACAGGCCCCGGCCTCCTCCGTGTAGTCGGGAGCAAAACACGCCACTTGGATTCCGGGAACCTATTCAACGCATTATACCGCGATCCCTCTGGGCATAGCTCCGCCCCTCTCTCTCCTCTCTCTCTCTTCTCCTCTCTCTCCTCTCTCTCTCTCCTCCTCTCTCTCTCTCTCTCTCTCCTCTCTCTCCTCTCTCTCTCTCTC